>NC_134086.1:34640967-34968780 GCF_000715075.1 Nicotiana tabacum
TTCAACCCTCGAAAATAGTTTTTTCCTTAAAATTCGCCTCCACACGGCTCAAATTTGACAAAAATCAATTGTATCATCAAACAATGCGAGGAAAATCAATTACAATAGATAAAGCTATAACCTTTATATTTTTTCTAAAAAGTCAATCTGGGGCCTACCCGGTCAAAATTCGGGCCCAATAGTAGATTCCAACTGTTCATGACTCCCTGAGTTCATATATGTGATTAGTTTCAAAATTCGAGTCCAAATCGACTCTCAAAACTCAAATTCTTATTTTTCAAAAACCTGACAAAGTTTTATAAATTTTTACATGGATTCACATGATTTTGATGTTAAGATCTAAGATATATTGATGGAATATGATTGGAAATAGATTAGAATCACTTACCCAAAGTTTGCAGATGAAAATACCCTCTCCAAATCGCCTCATACCGAGTCTAGAGTTCTAAAATGAAAGAATGTGTTAAAAAATCCCATCTCCCAGCCCTTTACCAGATGCAGTTATCACATTTGTGATGCAATTACGGACCGGAGATCGCATTTGCAAACCCTGACAGCCTCCATGACCATGGCAATTGCGACAGAGGCAGCGCCGTTGTGAAGCTAGACATATCGCAATAGCAAACAATTCCGCTTTTGCAAATGCGAACCAAGCCAAAAATCCTATTGACTTTGCAAATGCGAAGGGGAAGTCGCAATGCGATATCTGAGCCCCCACTGTCACCTTCGCAATTATAAGGCTGGTGCTCGCAATTGCGATAAGCACCTACAACACTTCATTTTCAGCTCAATCAATTCTGAAACATGTCCGAAACTCATCCGAGCCCTCGGGAGCTCCAAACCAAACATCCACACAAGTCCAAAAACATCATATGAACTTACTCATTTGATCAAAAAGCAAAAATAACATCTAAAACTACGAATCGAACATTAAAACATATGAATTTCAAAAATTACTAGAATTACAACTAAATGCCTAAGTCCCAAAATTATATTTCGAGCACGATAGCTAAAAGTCAACATACGGTCAAACTTTTTAACTTCAAATCAAATTTCGGCAAAACAACACAAATTAACCTACGGACTTCCGGAATCAATTTCAGGCAAACACCTAAGTCCGAAATCACGATACGAATCTATCAGAGCGATCAAAACACCGTTCTGGGATCGTTTCCACAAAAGTCAAAGTTTGATCAATATTTCTAATATAGACTTTTATGCCAAGAATCAAAGGGTCCAAATCAACCCGATAGCTTCCCAGAACGAAACTAACCAATTCTGTAAGTCATAAAATCATAACCACACATGTGTGTAGCATCAAGACCGGTCGGGTCGTTACATCTACCCAAATCACTCTACTTTTTGGGAATTATTAAGACATATTCTGGTAAAAGATGTCCTTCAAATATTCAATAATAATTACTCCGTCCCGAATTTAAATTGCATCTTAAATACTTATCTATAGTTATAGTCTTTTATATTATTAATTCTTCCCTTAAAAAAATAATTTGGGACTCATTTTTATTCTTTAGCAATGTTATGAAATAACATCGTGTCCTTTTAACTCGATTGATTTGCACCTTGGAGTATTAGGTACTCCTATCCAAAACGAATGGAACTCTAAAAATAAGGAGTGATGTGTAACTTTGCTTATGAGTGTCCTTATTAATACTTCCTTTGTCCAATTTATATGGTATACTTTTTTTAGTTTGTACTAAAAAGAATATTATTTTTTATATTTAAAAACAATTAAATTTTATGCTACTTATCTTATCCTTAATGAGATAGTTTACAATCACATAAATTTCTAAAGCTTGTTTTAACCACAAATTTTAGAAGTTTTTATTTCGCTCTTAAGCTCCACGCTAGTATATAAAAAACCGAATTCATAACTCTAAATGTCGAATTTCCACAATAATTAGAAGGCAAGTATGTTAAGATTACACAGTTTCTTCAAAGATTAAATAGATAAAAATATTAATACTTTAAAAATTGCAACATAATTTAAGGTTAATTTTATAAATTAAAAGATAGTAATATGAAAGCACCTATAAATCAAAACACATTACTCAAAAAAAAAAAAAAAAAAAATCAAAACACGAACATATGGAATAATAATTTGGAAAAAGGAAAGATATGTGGACTCAAAAGAAGAGTAAACGTTTTACGGGGTGTCTTATTAGGTCGTCCCCAATTAACTTGTACCTACTTTTTAATTTTTTTTAACTAGTACCCAAAGTACATACAACTTGAGGCCTTTTCCTCCTCCTCCTCCCCCTTCTTCTTTTTCTTCTTAGTTGCTGTGAAAATAAAGGTGATAGTGAATTTACATAGTGTTTGTGAACAAGTTTTAAGGTGGTTTATGGTATTTTACAGTAGTGAGCTGCTGTGGCGCTCCATTCTTTCATAATTCTTCTTCTTCTTCTTCTTCTTCTTCTTCTTCTTCTTCTTCTTCTTCTTCTTCTTCTTCTTCTTCTTCTTCTTCTTAATTCTAAAATGGGCTTGTTAGATTTGTTATTATTTTCACATATTGATATTTGGGGCTTTGTTCTTTATGATATTTGGAGGTTATATTTTAAATTTGACTCATTTAGAGTAGATTTAAGTGTTAATTCGTGTGTTAGATTGTTAAAATTTGAAATAAGTTTTGTTTCTGAGCAATTTGCACTTAAGGCCGAACATTGACCTTAAGTGCATGAAAACATTGGTTGCACTTCAGACCTATTTAGGCGTAAGTGCATCTTAAGTACAATTTTTTTACTTCGGACCTATTTGACCTTAAGAGCATAAAAATAATTATTGCACATCAGACCTATTTGGCCTTAAATGAATCCTAAGTGCAATTTTTGCACTTTAGACTAAATTTGCCTTATGTGCATTGTATTTTAGGCTAAACTTTTTTCTTTTCTTCAACTTCAGATTCGATAAGTCTGAAGTTGATCCTAAAGTGGGTAGACTTGTAAATTTTTATGTAAAGTGGGAATAACTTCAATGTGATCCTCAAAACTAGGTATAGATGCAAGGGATTATTACACAAATAGCCAACAAAATTTAATTTTTTTAGCTGATATACATAGATTATATACAAATATACGTATATATTACATATCCATCTTCTATTTTTAGTTGTAAAAGATTAGGTAGGCGGTTATTTAAACTAATTTCCTTGATTCTTCTAGATGTGCAAAGAGATTTTTACATACCTATACACTATTGGAAATTTTATTACCCTCCCTACTCAAGTTTCACTTTAGTTACCTCTTATATACAAAATTACCAATTATGTACATTTTTAGGATTTAAGGATAATATCAATTTCTACAATCACTCCCATTCCCCCCCCCCACATTTCTCTCTCTATATCTCACTCCCCCCCACCCATTTCTCTCTCCACATCCCGCCCCCTCCCCCACATATCTTGCACAAGAGAGCAACAATTCCAACATTGATAGCCATTAAAAAGCTTTGAAGCTTTGAATTCGAATTTGAGTTTTCAAAAAATATTACTTGTTTGGATTGGGGGTCGTTGCAAACAATTGGGAATTCTCTCTACGTCTCTCTCTATCTCTCAATCCCTAATTCCAATAATGTAAAGCAAAGGAAAAGAGAGAAGCAATTCCACCATTGATATCCATTAAAAAGCTTTGAAGCTTTGAATTCGAATTTATATTTTCAAAAATCATTATTTTTTTGGATTGGGTGTTGTTGCAAACAATTGGGTTATGGTTTGAAATTTATATCTCAATTTTGAGGGTGTTTTGGTAAAGTTGAAACTCGAAGAAGAAGAAGACATGACATACATTATACTGCAGAAATTGTAGTAAAGTTGTAGTAAAATTGTAGAAAAATTATATTCTGTTATTTATATATATTCTTTTATTTAAGTATTGTATGAAAGTTGAACAATATTGTATAAAAATTGTATTTAAGTTGTATGATATTGTAGTTGCATATAAATGGGTAGAAATAATGTATGAAAGTTGTAGATACATTGTAGATAATTTGTAGATAAGTTATATAATATATAATTAGTTGTATGAAATTTATTTTTATGGATAATGCATCTGATGAATTCGAAGATGGTAACATTAAAAGCTGAAATTACAACATTTGGTGGACGTGTGAGAAATGTTTTGTTCATAACTGGAGATCGTAATTATAATCAAGAAGATGATTTGAGTACAAGTGATGATCATGATCAACAGTAGCAACAACCTCAATATTCTATAAGTTCAATATAAGAAGCACTTAAAGCAGTGATGAAGAAATCAAGTGGTGATGATTCTGCTTCTGGAAGTGTTGAGAGACAAATAACTAATAACATCAATATCCTTAGTTAATTAGTAAGGAGTAACTACTTGATAGTCCCATGATATCATAAAGGGACGCAGTTATAATTTTATCATATACCAACTCTATGAAGATTTGGAGTGTGGGTGGAAGATCAGGAGAGAAGAGGAGAGAAAAAAGGAAAATGGTGTAACTATATCCCTTGATTGAAGACACAAATAATGAATTTGGGAGCATTTTAAGGTGGATTGTATATATTTTGTAAACAAAACTTGTTTATGCCAGGTAATTAACTAAACATGAGCATTAAGGGTAATAAAATTTCAAATAGCGTATATGAATGAAAAAATCTCTTTCTTAAATGCCTCAGAAGAAGAGGCAGGAAGTACAGCCCACAAGAGAAACCCAAGAGTCCAAATCTAATGGAAGTCACTGCTTGGCCCAAAAAACCCAAGATATAAATAAACTCAAAACTGAATCTTCCTCTCCAACTTTGAGTACTCCATATAAGATAAGAACCAAATTCAAAATTCAAAATTTGGAAGTCTCAAACAGAACAATGGCAACAAAATCAGACATGAAAGGTTTCTACAAACAAAAGAAGAAAGGCGGTGGCATCACTAAACCATCCAATTCTAAATCATCATTTACGAAGAAATCCACCACCCCAAAGAACGCTGCAGCTATTGGCTCTGATGTTACTCAGCCCCCTGCACTCATCTCCCATGGCTCTCTCGATTTACAAGGTCAAATTTTTTCCATCTAATATTTCCAATTTCGTGCACCCCTTTCCAATTTTAACTTCTGTTGCGTATTTGGTGAGTATTTTTTAGTTTTGGCCTTAGGGTTTGTTTCCATATGTTTGTTGATTTTTGGTTATCTTAGGTAAATTAGGAGTTTTTTTGTACACATGCTTGTGCTTTGAGTTTTGGTCACCCTTTTGGGACGTCTAGTGGCGGAGCCAGGAATTTTAACGTGCGATCTAAAAGAAATTGTTTTTGCCCTTTTTACGCAGTACAAATTTCCAATGAAGGGATTCAATTGAACCCCTTAATTTTTTGAACTCTTGCTTTTGGTTTGTTACAGATTAGGGGTTCCTACAACTAGGTTTTCTATAAATTTACATCCTCCTTCAATCGATGACGGAGCTAAATTATGATGAGACTACAGTGAAGACAGACTAAGAAGTATATAGTACTTGCTATGTTGTTTTATTGAAAAAATCGACACATTTACAACTTCTCCTTGAGATAAGATTTTTTTTTTTTTTTTTTTTTTTTTTTAAATTTAAGCCATTAACCTCCGGCATTGTGCCTTTGGTTATTGGGGGTTTGGCTAGACCCCTACCATGTCAATATATATATACCAAAAAAGTACAAAGTCAGAGGAGGACATGGACCTTACCTCCAACACAAAAGATTGACTAATTCTATACATCTATATTTATACCCCTTGAGACATGATTGAGAAGGAACTTTCGACTTTTGACTTATTATAGTAAGGAAATAGGGATAACATTCTTCACTTGGTATAATTTTGGAAGAAAAAAGGAAATGAAGAAAACATTATTTGAGTTCTGTAAAATTTTTGGGATGTTGATACTTTTGCTTTACTGTTCTTTTCACTAATTTGAGTTAGAGAATCTCTTTAAGTTAAGGTTCAAGCGAGATTAAACCTATTATATTGTAGGTTACGGGCGCAGCTCTTCTAGTATCTGTATTGACTGACTAGTGACTAGGATTACTCAACAGCTTTTTGTATATGAGTCATTCAGTATGTACAATGGTATAGTCAAGATACGTGCAAGCTGGGCATACGCCACTATTATGAAAAATATAAAAAGAAGACGTTTTTTGTACTGTAGTCACTCGTTAAAAAGAGGTTATACAGGAGATTTACTCCAAGGTAATAAGATAGTTTTTCCCAAGATTTGATTATTCTCTTTCTTCCACTTTTATTCAATAATGTAGTTTTTTAATTTCTTTTTTTCGTTTTGTTCGAATATCTTCTTTAATATACCTTATTCCTATTTAATATTACTTATTACTCCTTTAAGTTATACTAGTTTCTCGGCACGTGCCTTGCACATGTATTCCGAATCATGTATTTTACAAAATAATATTAATATTATTAAAAAATAATTGAGTAATATACATTAAAAAATAAAATATAAGTTTCTGTTATTGATAAATGTGGATCATCTGGCTTGCTTGTTGAGGTTAAGGTAATTGGACATCAGTTGAACCTACGAAGATGAGCAATCAAAATTTAATTAGATACATAAAAATTTTATACTTAATTCAATTTTGTGAGGTGAAGGGGAGCCTTGGCGTAATTGGTAAAGTTGTTGTCATGTGACCAGGAGGTCACGAGTTCGAGCTGTGTAAACAGACTCCTGCAGAAATGCTGGGTAAGACTGCATATAATAGACCCTTGTGGTCTGGCCCTTCCTCAGACCCCGCACATAACGGGAGCTTAGTGCACTGAGTTGTCCTTTACAATTTTATGAGGTACAAACAAGTAATGACGCGTAATCTCACCTAATATTTCTCTATATACGATATTCATGGTGTATATTCATTTCCACCTTTTTAATGTTATTTCCAAATAATTATTATGGTTTATTGTTGTCTTCTTCATCATTTTTAGAGTCCAAATATTATAGCAATGATCATATCTCAATCCATTCAATTCTTTATGAAAACTCAATCTAGAAAAGGATCCATGCACCCCAAAAATACAAATAATTTGAGCATGGAATTGAAGATGTGAGAGTTGAACTGAACATAATAGTAACTCAAAGGATCAGTGTACAAACCAATATAATATATGCTTGTTCACATGATAGATCTACAAATTTAGATTAGTTAAAATTCAATTTGGAATAAGACTTGTAAGAATAATGAGAGCATTAATACCTTGAATAGCTACTTTCGACAATTGATGTTTCATTGCCTTCTCAACAAGTGTCTGTTACTACTTAATTTGACATAAAACACTATTTGATTTTGAGAGAAAGTCAAAATTAGAGGTGTTAGAATTTCAAGTAAGATATAACAACATATGAATATCGGCGAATGGTCAAATCTAAGGAAGAGCTACATGGTATAAGATGCATATCAAGAGCATAATTTAGCCCAAAAGAATTTAATGAAAGACAAGAAAGGAGAATGTAATTTACCCTTTGGGCCGCAAACATAATAAGTCTCGTGAAGTGTCTGCAAGACACTGCACAACCATGTTGTGTTCGTAGTGCCCGAATTGCATTTGTAGCATTATCTGTAAATTTGAAGAAGCTTTAATTTTCACCCAATTTTTGTTCACTCAACCACAATAGAGAGATTAATCACGGAAATACAATCTACATAAATTAAACATTACTCAACAGAAAGGTAAATGAAAAGAGAAACCACTTGAATCCTCTTTTTTGTCAAGCCCCAAACGGATATCCACTAAAAATTAATAGAACTCATGATCAACATTTAACACCATTTTCAAACATTAGATAACTCCAATTTATGTGGATATATTGTCATACATTATGTGGATATCAAGTCATTCTATTCTATTTATGTGCTTGCGGAGTTAGATTACTATCCAATTCGGGTAATTTATAATAAAACGTCTCACATCAAAATAAACTCTAAATAAGGACACCATAAGAGGGTGATACTCAATCTTCTAGAGATTTTCAACAACTTCAACCAGTGGAGGCAATGTATTGTTAGTAAAATATATATTTAATTTAATATGCCAATTACACCACAAAAGAAATTCAAGTGAAATATTTATGAGTGGTTTATATTCCTATTCTAAATATACTAAAGCCACACGGTCTTGGTACTTTATTTTGTTTCCCAAGTGCAGTCCTTCTCCACTGAGATAACCATTTTGAAAAATTCTATTAATCTTTTCTCTTTTATTTTGACTATTGAATCGTTTACAAGAAACTGAAAAGGATGGAAAGAGATTAAAATGAATTACCAAATTTTGAAATCGAAAAGAATGAACCAAAAAATTCGTAGTAATTCGCTCAAAAGAAAAGTACAATATATTCTATTATGACCTTGACTGCTACTCTCAATAACCTCCGGTGTGAATAACCCAAAAAAACTGATAGCAAAATCCCGTTGCATCAAGCATGCAAGTAAAGAAAGAAATAATTGTTAAGTGGTAAAAAGTGTAGTGTTTGTAACTAACGGTTTGATGGTTTGAGAGTTGTTTGTAGGCATTTGAACAGTGGCTCTTTGTGCAACTTAGAAACAACACATCATGAAGCATTGCCTTCTCCTAGGCGTTGGGTTTTTATTTTATTAAATAGAATATTTAGTTTAATTAATAGAAAGGATACTTAGGTAAATCTATGTTATTTAAAAGGGTAATTTGGTATTTTAACTTTTTAGTTAAGGGCTTCATGCTTTTATAATAATATAGATTCCTGAAGAATAATTGAAAAATGTTTAAAGAGTGTGCATACACAAAAATTTTAGTAGAAAAACACGCCTATATTTTTGTGGATTCGATGAAATTGAACTCGTCCAAAAACTGTCATCTCTCTTGTTGAACGCTTTTTGTAGTCCTTATGCCTATGGCCTTGTCATGCTAACATGAGAGGTTCATATCTTTAATCAATTAGCAACGTCATATATGAATTCTATGGTTCAAGAGAGCTAATTTGTCAAGATTTTTTGGGCAAAATGATATCCTATAGAACAATGGGCTATATTCTTTTTGGGGGGTGGAAGGGGATTCGAGAGGTCAAAGTTGTTATTTTCTCGTTGGTAACCATTAAGTATTACTATAGATGTATTAAAAACATGGCTGCTAAAAGTGGTTGGTCACTGTGTCTATATTGTTTGACAAGAAAGGAATTTGCCACTACTTCAAATAAAAAACGATGTGCTAGAACAGTTGCGTAATGCTAATAAACCTGGTAAGAATGGAAACATCTGCCTACCAGGCATGATACACTATTATGCTAGAGTAAGCTGGAATGATCAGTCTTATCACCATTGGTAACTTCCCTCGGAAAAGTTTAGCAGGTATTGTGATGGAAGGTTTTCATATAGTGATGCAAGGGGAATGGCCGCTGAGATATGTTTCTGTTTCATTGATGACCAATTTGGTTTAATAGCTTTGAAAGCAAAATAAGAGATGTACTGTTTATGGACACTACACGGAATCCTTATGTTCTTTCTGTATTACACTTACAAAAAATGGTGGGAAATTTCTAAATTCTGAAGTTATTGCTCTCTCTTTCAATTGTTTCTCCAATATATTTGTGATCTGAAGAGGTTGCTCTCTTTTACCTTGCAATTACCTCTGCAGATGATTATGATCAGAACGAGGAAGTGTTGAGGCAATTTGACATGAATATGACTTATGGGCCATGCCTTGGAATGAGCAGACTGGACAGGTGGGAGCGTGCTAAGAAACTTGGTTTGAACCCTCCAACAGATGTGGAGCGCCTTTTAAGGTCTAGCAAGGTTCGCAATGAGTCCCTGTGGGATGGTCGCGTTTAGCCCCCTTCTGCATTGTATGGATCTTTTGGTTTAAGTCTAGTTGCCATCCCTCTTTTGTTTTCCCTTTCCCTTTGGGGGTTTTGGCGGACGTGCTTATATGTGTAAAAAGATGTACAGCAGCTGGCTGTACTATTAGTATCTTAGATATGCTCTACTTGACTGTAATTTTAATGTGATTCGCCTTGAAATTTTCTGCTTCTCGTGTGATTAATTTTAACATGTTCCCCTTGAAAGTCTTGGCTCATACCGTTACTGTTTTTCATCAAAATCCATCAACTTGAAATTCTGTCTCACACTGGATTGATCACTGGTTGCAAGTATTAATGCAAAGAGATACTTTTGCAGCAATGTTGAGTAAGAGACTTTGGAGCAGTTCCATGCCATTGCAATGGACACACCAGTCACTAGTTCAATCATTTTATTTTTGTGTGAATTTGACAACAGTTTGACTTGCTTTTTAGTGTTAGTGCTCATTTTTAGGATTGAAATAATCAGGTCTTATGCGGAAGCTAACAAAACAAATATTAAACGACATTAAATCAGACAACAAAAGAGCAATATACCAAAAGAGACAAAAATATTTAACGTGATTCGGTCAATTAACCTGCATCCACATGTAAATGTAAATGAGCACATCTAACTCAAATCAATTCACATTCACAAAGTGGCTGCAAATCCTCTTTCCATCCGAAACATCAATTCTTCTACAGTCATGCTTATTAATTCAACACTTGATATACATTAAGCTAACAAGATTATTATGAATAGTACTCAACTCATTTCTCATCCAAGTGTTATTATACCCTAAAAGGATAATAATCTACAGTTTAACAGCTATGTCACAAAAATACAACACTTACAATAGTATGATACAAAACATGTATCAATGGAAAAATTCACATATTCTTACTTGTCTGTTGACTGCATTGGTGTACCCTACATTGAAAGAACACACAAAATGCTAATAGTACATTCAATTACTTTTCAAATGATTGACCCCCGCATAAGATAGAGGTGTAAGAATTATCCCTGTCAAATAAAGCAACGAGAGTGAAAAAAGGCTTCTTTTTCTTTCAGTTGTACCCCATTTTCCATAGAAAATTAATAGGTTAAGATGGTATAAGAATGTGTTTTACTCCAGCCAATGTTGCTGCTGCAACAACAACAACAACCCAGTGAAATCTCACAAGTGAGGTTAGAGGATGATAGTGAGTACGCAGACCTTACCTGTAACGACCCGGCCGGTCGTTTTGAGCTTTGGCCCGTTCTTCGGCGGTTTGAGGCCATGAACAGCTTCACTTCAGGTATTATGACTTGTACACATCGTCGGAATTGAACTCCGGGAAGTTCGGAGTTGATTTGGAAAGAAAATTCTCATTTCAGAAGATTTAAATTGAAAGAATTATCTAAGATCGGATTTTTGAGTAAACGACCTCGGAATCAGGATTCGAAGGTTCGAACAGGTTCGTATGATAATTTCGGACTTGGGCGTATGTCCGGACTGGGTTTTAGAAGACCCGGGAATGTTTTAGCGCCTATTGTGGAGGTTAGCATTTTGAAGGAATTTCATAAGTTTGGGTTGAAGCGCATTTAAGTGTTATTGATGTCCATTTGGGATTCCGAGTCTGGGAATAGCTCTGTATGGTAATTCTGGTGTTGGGAGCGCGATCAGAAGTGAATTCGGAGGTCCGTAAGTCATTTTGAAGTCATTTGGCTAAAGATAGAAATTTGAAGTTTTTTGAGAAGTTTGACCGGAAGTGGACCTTTTGATATCGGGATCGGAATTCGATTCCGGAAGTTGGAGTAGGTCCGTAATGTCAAATATGACTTGTGTGCAAAATTTGAGGTCAATCGGACATAATTTGATAGGTTTAAACATCGAAAGTTGAAGTTTGAAATTCTAAAGTTCATAAAGCTTGGATTGGAGGTCGATTCATGATTTTGGCGTTGTTTGATATGATTTGAGGCCTCGAGCAAGTCTGTAATGTGTTTTGGGACTGGTTGGTATGATCGGTTGGGGTCACGAGGGCCTCGGGTGGATTCCAGATGGTTAACGAATCGAATTTTGAGTTTGAAGAAGAGCTGAAGTTGCTGGTTGCTGGTGTAACCGCACCTGCGAGTCTAGGGCAGCAGGTGCGGAGCCGCAGAAGCGGCCCTATGGTCACAGATGCGGTATTGGCGGAAGAGATCTGGGACCGCATATGTGGTATAAAGGGCGCAGAAGCGGAAAAGGGGAGCCTGGAGGAAACTGTAGAAGCGGTAGAGTTGCTCGCACCTGCAAAACCACAATAACGGTCAAGGGACCGCATGTGCGGAAAGTGCTGGAGGCAGTGGGTGTTTTAAAAATCGGGGTTTTGGCCATTTTCTCTCATTTTTTCTTGGCTTGGGTGATTCTTAGAGAGTTTCAAGAGGGGATTTTTCATCATTAACGATAAGGTAAGCTAAACCCACCTATCTCGAGCTAAATATATCGATTATGTACGAATTTGAGCATGAAATTTGTAGAAACTTAGGGTTTGAGGGGAAACCTAGAAAATTTTATTCTTGGAATTTGACCACGATTTTGGGTATGAAATTGAGAGTAAATTATATATTTGAAATCGTGAGGTTATGGGTAAAGTTTATCTTCGAAGAATTTAGGAATCCGGGCACGTGAGCCCGAGGGCAATTTTGTCAACTTTTCGATCGGGGTTAGGAATAGTTATAAATTGGATTAATATGAGTAGTTTATCGAATATTAATGGATTTGTATAATCATTGGTTAGTTTTGGAGCATTTATATCGATTCGAGTCTTCGGAAGGGCGCGGAATACCGGCTAGGGATCTTTGGAGCAAGGTGAGTCTCCTTTCTAACTTCGTGAGGGGAAATTGTCCCCATAAGTGAACTAATCAATTATGTGCTCCTATTTGTGGGGGCTACGTACGCACGAGGTGACGAGAGTCTATGCGTAGCTGCTAATATGTGTAAGTCCGGGTAGTCTAAGACCCAAAAGCATGCTATACTTGGAATATCTGTAATCTTATTGACAGTTGAATTGCTTAAAACCTATCGAATTGGTAAATGAATTTCTAAAAGGATTAAACTTCATCTTCATGTTCATTTAAAGAGAATTTTTACCTCTTCCTTGAGTAACCACTTTCCTGATAAAAATGTGAACTTAAATGTGAAAATATGTGTATTTATGAGTACCTAAGTCACACGTATGATTCGCGAACAGGGTAATAGATTTATATATGGCCGCGTCGCATGTATGATTCGCGATCGGGGACCGTGTCGCATGTACGATTCACGAGCGGGAGTAAATAGATGTATCTATGGTTCGAGCCGTTCGACCCTCGGCAGTGAACATTTTATTATTGTTGGTCCGTGCTGTTCGACCCTCGGCATTGCTTGCGCATGATAATTGTTGCAAACTGTTGGTGATTTTTAGCTGTTTACCAGCCTGGATTTAATACTTTCCTACTAAGAAAGATGACGAAGATTTAAAGTTCGTATTTTATGGAAGAACTTGCCCTCTCTACTGCTATATGTTATTTGGTAGTAACATTTATGCTTAGCATTTCACCTGAAATCTTAATTGACCTTTAGCAAGTGCCTAATTCGACCCCTCGTCACTACCTCTCTGAGGTTAGGCGGGATCTTATTGGGTACACGTTATTTTCGTACTCATACTACACTTGCTGTGCATTTTTGTTACACATATCCATATGTGGCTAGTGGCTTAGTGGCATAGCGACATGGTTGATACAGAGACTTAGGCGAGTTGCATTTATCAAGACGCCCGTAGCCAACAGAGTCTCTTTCAGAATATTGTACTGTATCTTCATTTCTGTCCATTTGTATTTCGGACAGCTGTTGTGTTATATTGTTTCCTAGAGATAGCTCATGCACTTGTGACACCGGGTTCTAGGATGGTTTTTGGATTGTTCAGCATTAAGTTTGTTAAAGACTTCATGGTTATTTCTGTAAATTTCATTATTTATTATTTAAGGTATAAAGAAAATGATTTCAACGAAAACTAAAATTTGAATTTAATTAAGTAATTTGGGTTGGCTTGCCTGACAACGGTGTTCGGCGCCATCACGACCCTTAGTGGATTCTGGGTCGTGACAACATGGTATCAGAGCACTAGGTTCCCTTAGGTGTCACGAGTCATGAGCAAGCCCAGTAGAGTCTCGCGGATCAATATGGAGACGTCTGTACTTATCTTCGGAGGCTACAGGGCTGTTAGGAGTACTTCCCTTCTTGATTCCTCATCGTGTGGTTTGATTCCTTGGAGACTTATGCCTTTAGTTCCTTCCTATTCAATCTTATGTGACGTGGAGTGCTTATCATAAATCAGAAATTGAGAAATTTTAAAGGTACTATGGAGGTGGTAGAGGATGCTTCTCCCGGCGTAGTTGATTTGATTATTGTCGTCGCCTTGTGGAAGGATATTCTGTCGTTTCAGCTCAATAGCTGTACTTCTGAGAGCTCTGAGGCTAGGCACAAGTTGCCATGATGCTTATGAACAATTGTTGCTCAGTATTGATGTGATGGTAGGATGTTTGCCTACGTGTCGGGGCAGTGAATGACTTGAAAGGAGGTTTACTCAGTGCATGATCTAGAGAATTCGGTATTTTATTCCCGACTGGGGAAAGGCAATCGGGCTAAAAATGTTTAGGTTTGGGTTGATGGGTAACGAGACTTGGTATTTGCGAGCATGGTGGAGTTTTCTTTTATGATGAGGTGTCGTTGTCCTTATTGAATGTACTAGGTTCGCCGGTGATGCGAACTTTTGCAATTCACCCTTGGGGTAGAATATTGTGAAATGGTATTGGAGAAACAACTGTTAGATATTGTGGGGTGCGGTGGTTCAGGATTGAATCTGTATTCTTAATGTTGACGGCTCGAGAAAGATGATCTTCAGAATGGTTTAAAGGTGAGTAGCGGTCTATTGGTTCAAACGCTACCAAGTTAAATTTCGGTCTAAGGCATTGGTTGAGCAGCAAAGGATGAAGAAGGACATGTGGAGAGTGTCAGGAGATGGTTAAAATTTCTAGAAGGCCAAGTATAAAAAGCCAAGGTCAAGTAGTTGATCAAAGGGGTGAGTTCCGCCAAAGTGGGAGAGTGGCGGAGTTGCATATGAGCTTGATGGTAGGATGACCACGCGCCTTGAGGAGAGTCTGGAATGAATTGGGAATTTTAGAGATTGGTGATTGGTGCCTGCGGATTTGATTTGGAGCATGGCCTATTATGTGGCATGAGATTTGATATAACGGAAAGAAGCTGCTTGAAATGAAGGAGGATACAACATAACTTTGAATTGGAAGGATGTTGCCGCACATCTAATTGATGTCCATGAGCGGTGAATGGACTTGTGCAGCTAGAGAGTAAGCTCAGACTCAAGATAGGTTATTGATGTCGTAGTGATTGTACCCCGTGCAGCAGCATCGGAAGATGTCGGGAAGTGATTTTCACGGGTGAGTTATTCCATGTGAGCAGGTTAGCAGTCGCGTGGTTGGCGAGGCTTTTGCAAAGAATTCTATTGATTGTACAGAAAAGAGATCGGCCGTGCGAATGTGGCTGATGATTCAGAGTATAAAAAGGGGTTTTACAGAAAGATTCCGAGAATTTTTGCGATTGATTGCGCATGGTTATGTCAAGAAGAGATAAGGAATCCTGGTGAATTTCAGAGTTGTGTAATAGTGGCTTCAAGCTAAGTGGGAGAGTCCCACCGCCTATGATTGGGTTGCATGGTTAACTACTTGCGAGATTTCTGGTTACTAGCATATTGATGAGATATTTCAGCTACGGGGAAAGAACATAACTGGTAATTTGAAAGGAATTGTTAAAGGTGTGCTATGGTTGGCCTTATTGGCTTATGTTCAGACTTGAGGAAGGATTCAAGATTCATGCTTTGTATGGATGCAGGTTTCAAGGACAGTGATTCTACCGGGTACTTCGTCGTGAGGGTATTCATGTGCTAGGAGATTCGTGGAGTTGATTATATGTGGGTCCAAGTCAGAGCGGGTGGCTCTCAACAACGGTCCTAGTGAATTCAAAAGTTAAAGTGTGGTGCCTAATGATTTTGAGTCTACAAGTACGGTTAAGAATCAAGCTTTTGTAGCAGCTTATGAGAAGAGGCCCAGAATGATCGATGATGTTTTGACTTGCAGTGTAGCATTTTGGAAATATGAAATGGTTCGTGGGATTTGAGACAACATGGTCTCGTGATTCAAGGTCACTGGGGATGAGTACGAATGAAGTGTGTTATGTATTGAATGGAGTTATTATTATTACTAGGGCAATCAGGGACAAATTGGAAGACGATAGATTGGTTAGCCATGGTTGAATTGGCATATTGGTGGTAGTGATCAGTTCCTTCAGCATGAACACGTTATGCAAGTGATTGTGACGGAACGTGTGAGGCTTGTCGGTCGCCGTAATTGATGTTATTCAGAAGCATTCTATTATAGCCTGTTATGTGGATGCGGATCCCGGAAGGGCTATAGTGGCTTAGACCACTACTTAGAGATTTGCATATTCTACAGTTATGAGAATTCACCCGCGTGTTACTATGGTTCTCCTGAAGTGAGTTAGGTGAAAAGCTTTTATATGATGAAGTGTTAACCTATTAGTGGTTCCGGAGTTATGATGAAAATCGTGTTCTATCGCATATTGGCATGATGGGTGCAGTAAGTGGTATGGAAATTGAAGTAAGGATCAAGGTGGCAGTTCGGTGTCGACAAGGATGTCACGGGCTTGGATGAGCAGGAAGAGAGTTTCGATGTTTAAAGTAAGTTGGTATTGTCCTCAGTGTCACCTGAGATTAGTTCTTTGTAAAAAAAAAGAGGCTTTGCATCCTGGTTAAGGATTCTTAATCGCTCTTCAGCGTTAGTACGGCCGGTGGTGTGGATGCACAAGCTGTTATCTTTTACGGAAGGTTGTGGGAGCGTGCCCCACAGGAAGGTTGTATAAGTGTGGCATGTAGTCACTTGATTGATTGAAGAGTTAAACCAAGTATGAAGATTGTAGTGATGTCGTTAAATTGAGAATTGATGCCTGGATGGGCACTCGGTTTATTGGGTTGTGGATTGTGGAGGATTACTCCGGTCATGATGGTAGTTCTCGGGTGTTATGAGAAAAAGGGGAGTTATTATGGACCTTTGAAAGGTTATTAGCCTAGTTTAGTGTGATCAGAATTAGCTTGAGGTCTGTGGATGGATCTAAATGTGAATATAGGCTCTATATCAGGCCAGATGTGTTTATTTCAGCAATGCGCTCCTTATGGAAGAGTAGTCGGGGTACTATTTCATCGTTAGCTATCTCATGTAATGATATATTGCACCGTACGAGTTGTGAGACGGCTTGGTGAATTTCTTATGTGTTGAGGTTCCGCGCAGAGCTGATGTTATATGAGCAAGATGGCTCTCGAGATTCAGATCGTATATCACACCTCAGTTGTGCTTGCGTTTTGTAGCCTATGGCGCTATATGTCTCCCCAGGGATGGTATTATGCACTTAGTGTGCTTGTGACCGATATTCAGTATTTTGTTGTAATGAGCAATCTAGCTCGGTGTGTAACTCCTTGTGAATTTTATGTGTGGATCGGGTGGAAAGCCGCCATGGGTGTGTTGTTTGGATCGGGTTGCGCGCCGCAATAGTATGATGTTGAGTACATATTCTTATATCTGTTTTTATGTGTTTTGTTTCCTATCCTTCTGAGGAAAACTCATATTAGATGTGTGCCCGCGTCGCATGTATGATTCGCGAGCGGGATAATTGGATTTCCTTTTCAGAGTTCGTCTCCTTTATGTATCATGTTCGAGTTGGTAGCCTATTGGCACATGGTGGCATCATATGAGACTTTTGATCATATCCGGGATGGTTTATTGCCTGAGCAGTTCGTACTGGGTGAGACGAGATAATTGGATTAGGATCATTGCAATCTGATTATATGAAGTATATTAGGGAGCAAAGACCATTATTTGGTTCAGAATGAGGTGATGGTTCTTGTCAGGAGTATAGTCCCAATGATTTGATGATACAACAGTTGATTATGAAATTCTACACATCTCTTCCATCGTGGCGGTATTGTAAGAGTTAGAACAAGACTTATATATATCATGAGGTGCGTTGTGAGCATCAGATTCGGGGAATATTGGTTATTATGATCAGAGAATGTTATTATGGTCCTATGGATGATGTGGTGCATGGTGAGAATTCGGCAAAGGTATGCAGTCATGTTCTGGTACATCGTGTAGTGATTTATACGGTGTTCTTGTATTGGGAGCAGGCCTGGTAAAGAATTTCGGATGTTGAAACTGGGATCTAAGGCTCATTTGTTTGAATAAAAGAGAATATCTTTAGATTTGCTCGAGCCAATGTGCTCAACTGAGTTGTGGTGGCACGGCTAGGTACACAAGGTGTTTAACTGTGATTTCAGACAACTCCAGCGCAGTTCTTAGCACGTTTAAGGACGAACATATGTTTAAGTGGGAGAGAATGTAACGACCCGACCAGTCATTTTGAGCTTTGACCCGTTCTTTGGCGGTTTGAGGCCATGAACAGCTTCACTTCAGGTATTATGACTTGTACGCATCATCGAAATTGAATTTTGGGAAGTTCGGAGTTGATATTGGAAAGAAAATTCTATTTTTAGAAGCTTTAAATTAAAAGAATTAGCTAAGATCGGATTTTTGAGTAAACGACCTCGGAATCAGGATTCGAAGGTTCCAGCAGGTTCATATGATGATTTCGGACTTGGGCGTATGTCTGAACTGGGTTTTGGAAGACCCAGGAATGTTTCAACGCCTATTGTGGAAGTTAGCATTTTGAAGGAATTTCATAAGTTTGGGTTGAAGCGCATTTCAGTGTTATCGATGTCCGTTTGGGATTTCAAGTCTAGGAAAAGCTTCGTATGGTGATTTGGTGTTGGGAGCGCGATCGAAAGTGAATTCGGAGGTCCGTAGGTCATTTTGAAGTCATTTGGCTAAACATAGAAATTTGCAGGTTTTTGAGAAGTTTGACCGGAAGTGGACTTTTTGATATCGGGGTCGGATTCCGATTTCGGAAGTTAGAGTAGGTCTGTAATGTCAAATATGACTTGTGTGCAAAATTTGAGGTCCATTAGACGTAATTTGATAGGTTTAAACATCGAAAGTTGAAGTTTGAAATTCTAAAGTTCATAAAGCTTGGATTGGAGGTCGATTAATGATTTTGGCGTTGTTTGATATGATTTGAGGCCTCGAGCAAGTCCGTAATGTATTTTGGGACTGGTTGGTATGATCGGTTGGGGTCCCAATGGCCTTGGGTGAATTCCAGGTGGTTAAAGGATCGAATTTGGAGTTTGAAGAAGAGCTGAAGTTGCTGGTTGCTGGTGTAACTAGACCTGCGAGTCTAGGGCAGCAGGTGAGCGGCCGTATGGTCGAAGATGTGGTATTGGCGGAAGAGAGCTGGGACCGTAGATGTGGTCGTTTGGCTGTAGATGCAGGACCGTATCTGTGGTAGAGAGGGGGCAGAAGCGGAAAAGGGGAGACTGGAGGAAACCGCAGAAGCGGTAGAGTTGCTCGCACCTATGGAACCGCAGAAGCGGTCAAGGGACCGCAAGTGCGGAAAGTGCTGGAGGCAGTGGGTGTTTTAAAAATCGGGGTTTTGACCATTTTCTCTCATATTTTCTTGGCTTGGACGATTCTTGGAGAGTTTCAAGAGGGGAGTTTTCATCATCAACGATAAGGTAAGCTAATCCCACCTATCTCGAGTTAAATATATCGATTATGTACGGACTTGAGCATGAAATTTGTAGAAACTTAGGGTTTGAGGGGAAACCTAGAAAATTCATATTCTTGGAATTTGACCACGAATTTTGGGTATGAAATTGAGAGTAAATTATATATTTGAGTTCGTGAGGTTATGGGTAAAGTTTATCTTCAAAGAATTTAGGAATCCGGGCACGTGGGCCCGAGGGCAATTTTGTCAACTTTTCGATCGGGGTTAGGCATTGTTATAAATTGGATTAATATGAGTAGTTTATTGAATATTAATGGATTTGTATAATTATTGGTTAGTTTTGGAGCATTTAGCATCGATTCGAGTCTTCGGAAGGGCGCGGAATGCCGGCTAGGGATCGTTGGAGCGAGGTGAGTCTCTTTTCTAACTTCGTGAGGGGGAATTGTCCCCATAAGTGAACTAATCAATTATGTGCTCCTATTTGTGGGGGCTACGTACGCACGAGGTGACGAGAATCCGTACGTAGCTACTAAGATGTGTAAGTCCGGGTAGTCTAGGACCCAAAAACATGCTATACTTGGAATATCTGTAATTTTATTGACAGTTGAATTGCTTAAAACCTATCGAATTGGTAAATGAATTTCTAAAAGGATTAAACTTCATCTTCATGTTCATTTAAAGAGAATTTTTACCTCTTCCTTGAGTAACCGCTTTCCTGATAAAAATGTGAACTTAAATGTGAAAATATGTGTTTTTGTGAGTACCTGAATCACACGTATGATTTGCAAGCAAGGTGCCTCTATTATTATGTGTGGCCGCATTGTATGCATGATTCGTGAGCAGGGACTGTGTCACATGTACGATTCACGAGAGGGGTTAAATAGATGCATCTATGGTTCGAGCCGTTCGACCCTCGGCAATGCACATTTTATTATTGTTGGTCCGTGCCGTTCGACCCTCGGCATTGCTTGCGCATGATAATTGTTGCATACTGTTGGTGATTGTTAGCTGTTTACCAGCCTGGATTTATTACTTGCCTACTAAGAAAGATGACGAAGATTTAAAGTTTGTATTTTATGGAAGAACTTGCCCTCTCTACTGCTATATGCTATTTGGTAGTAACATTTATGCTTAGCATTTCACCTGAAATCTTAATTGGCTTTTAGCAAGTGCCTAATTCGACCCCTCGTCACTACCTCTCTCAGGTTAGGCGGGATACTCATTGGATACACGTTGTTTTCGTACTCATACTATACTTTACTTTGCATTTTTGTTGCACATGTCCATATGTGGCTAGTGGCTTAGTGGCATAGCGGTATGGTTGATACGGAGACTTAGGTGAGTTGCATTTATCAAGACGCACGTAGCCAGCAGAGTCTCCTTCAGAATATTGTACTGTATCTTCATTTCTGTCCATTTGTATTTCGGACAGCTGTTGTGTTATATTGTTTCCTAGAGATAGCTCATGCACTTGTGACACCGGGTTCTGGGATGGTTTTTGGATTATTCAGTATTAAGTTTGTTAAAGACTTCATGGTTATTTCTGTAAATTTCATTATTTATTATTTAAGGTATAAAGAAAATGATTTCAACGAAAACTAAAATTGGAATTTAATTAAGTAATTTGGGTTGGCTTGCCTGACAGCGGTGTCCGGCGCCATCATGACCTTTAGTGGATTCTGGGTCGTGACATTACCCCTACCCCGCAGGAGTAGAAAGGTTGTTTCCGAAAAATCCTCGGCTCAAAAAGACGAACAGAGATAATAAATCAGTACCATCGATTACTCTAGCCAATGCAAATTAGGAAAATGTACACATGTATAGAGCTTGTAATTACTCCAATGAATTTAAAGAATCATAATATAAATTTTCTTTTGACAGAAAACAAAGAAAGAAAATAAACTTACAAATTCAGTGTAATCCTATATAGCATTAGGAGAGATTAAAGTCTCCACATATGTTACAGCCCAATTGAGGCAAAGTGATTCTTCAAGCTCAGCAACTTTAACCTTTTGGAAGTTTCGTGGTTTCGAATCATATATCACCAATTCAGTTTTATCTCTCAGAAATAACATATCTCCATCCCTAATAAATCCCACAGGCTGCATCAAAAATCTGTCATTCCAAATACATCGAATTGTAATTGTCAACATTATATTCCAACTACAACTCATTCCATTCTTTTTCATACACCAAATTTCGAAATCAACCATCTTATTAACAGGGCTCAAAAACTTGGCTAAAAAAGACAATCTCCTATAGTAAATAGAGTTTCACTGACAATCCTTAAATCCTCGCCCGGACATAATATTTCCTCAAATTTTTCATTTTTCAAACATAGACAGAGAATAAATTTCTTCCCCTTTTTATGGCAAATCATGTAAACAATTCCATCAGCTATAACCACAGCTCTATCCGAGTAAGTGTCGTGAGGCAACTGTTGGGAATAAACCCCCTACAAAAATAATATTCACGGTAATAAATGCGGAATAATAATGTAGCACCGAGATATGGTAATTAACAAGAATAAAAGAGTAACAATGACGCCAAGATTTTTACGTGGAAAACCCTTCTGAATAAGGGAAAAACCACGACCCCGAGAGGAGCAACTGATATCACTATAGTAAGGAATTTACACTTTGTAGGCCCGAGTAAAAATACTACAAAGACCACTACAATACTCAAAAGAAATAACCCTCTTTTGATATTTCACCTCACTACAATATCGCCCACACTCTCTATTTTCTTCACAGACTATTTTCTTATACCCTGTCTGTGAAACCTCACTCTTTCTTTCTAGCTCTCAGATATATTTTCCTCTGAGATTGTGATGATAAAAATGAGAGCCGAAGCTCTCATTTTATAGGCAGAATACAGCCTACCTCATTTGACAGCTTCATCTCTGCAGCGTACCATTTTTGACAGAAAACAAAAACGTGGGCTGTTGTTATTACCAACTTTGACAAAAGTGAGGAAGGAAGAAAATTTCTTCCTTGAAATGTGGGCTGGACCCCACAAATCTCCCCCTCCAGTCTCATTCACCCGAAGGAGGTAACTTCGCAGTTTCTAGTTTGAGTGTATGCGGACAAGTTCTTTGCATAACTCAAACTTGTCTCTTGGTACCACTTTGGTCAGCATATCGGAAGGATTCTCACTTGTATGAATCTTTTTGACCTGTAAAGATTCGTTCTCCACCTGCTCACGAATCCAATGATATCTCACATCTATGTGTTTGGTCCTTGCATGGTACATAGAGTTCTTGCTAAGGTCTATTGCACTTTGACTGTCACAATAGACGACATACTCCTTCTGATGCAATCCAAGCTCTTGAAGGAATCGTTTGAGCCATATCATCTCCTTGCCAGTTTCTGTAGCAGCAATGTACTCTACTTCAATTGTTGAGAGTGCAACACACTTCTGCAACCTCGACTGCCATAATATAGCTCCCCCTGAAAATGTAAACAAATATCCAGTACTGGATTTTCTATTGTCAATGTCACCTGCCATATCAGCATCTGTATAGCCCTTCAAGATTGGATCAGATCCTCCAAAGCACAAACAATCTCCCGTGGTACCTCTCAGGTACCTGAGTATCCACTTGACTGCTTCCCAATGTTCCTTTCCAGGATTTTCAAGAAACCTGCTGACAACACCAACTGCGTGAGCAATATCAGGTCTAGTGCATACCATTGCATACATTAAGCTTCCGACTGCTGAAGAATAAGGAACTTTAGACATGTTCCCTTTCTCCTCCACTGTTGTAGGACACATTTTCTTACTCAACTTTAGATGACCAGCAAGAGGTGTGCTGACTGGCTTAGCATTCCTCATGTTGAAGCGTTCTAGTACACGTTCAATGTACTTCTCCTGAGATAGCCACAACTTTCTACTTGTTCTCTCTCGAACTATCTTCATCCCTAGAATTTGTTGTGCTGGGCCCAAGTCCTTCATATCAAATGACTTGGACAGATCTCCCTTCAACTTTGCTATCAACCCCTTGTCTTTTCCTACAATTAACATGTCATACACATACAACAACAATATAATAAAGTTATTCTCAGAAAATCTTTTGAAGTATACACATGGATCAGAATAGGTCTTTAGGTATGTTTGACTTTTCATGAATGAGTCAAACTTCATGTACCACTCCCTTGGTGCCTGCTTCAATCCATAAAGACTCGTATTCAATTTGCACACCATGTGTTTCTTTCCATCTACTTCAAATCCTTCTGGCTGCTCCATATAAATCTCCTCTTCCAAATCTCCATGAAGAAATGTAGTTTTCACATCCAACTGCTCCACTTCAAGATATAGGCTAGCTGCTAAGCTCAAAATTGTTCGAATAGAAGTCATTTTGACAACAGGTGAGAAAATTTTGTCAAAATCAATACCTTTCTTTTGTTCGAAGCCTTTAACCACCAATCGAGCTTTGTATCTGACCAGCTTGCAATTTCCATCTTTCTTGAGTTTAAAGAACCATTTGCATTTGAGTGGTCTTTTACCCTTTGGAAGTTCAACCAGCTTGTATGTGCTATTTTTCTGTAGAGATTCCATCTCTTCTTGCATAGCTTTCATCCACTGGTTCTTTTCTAGATGGGACAGCACCTCCTTAAGACTTTCTGGCTCCCCCTCATCACTGATAAGGACATACTTTGTGGAAGGGTACCTGCATGACTCTACCCTTGGCCTCTCTGATCTCCTCAGAGGTTGAGGTTGTTCTTCTCCTTGAGTGGGGTGCTCCACTTCCTCAACACCTTCATCAAGTTGCTCCCCCTGCTCAATAACCTCACCAGGTTTCTCCCCCTGCTCGACAACCTCGTCGGTCGTACTTTCTGCACTTGTGGGATTGTTAGAAGTAGAAGGAATAGTAACAAGGTTAGGAATTATACCATTCTTCGCCTTTTCTAACATATCAGCAGCAGTTCCAACTTCACTTTCTCGGAAGACTACATCTCTGCTTCTGATGACCTTCTTTTTTACAGGATCCCACAGTCTGTACCCGAACTCTTCATCTCCATATCTGATAAATATGCAGGGAACAGATTTATCATCCAGCTTTGTTCTCTGCTCTTTTAGTACATGTGCAAAAGCTCTGCAACCGAACACCTTCAGATGTGAGTAGGATACCTCCTTGTTGGTCCAAACTCTCTCTGGGATTTCAAACGCCAACGGAACTGATGGACTCCTATTGATCAGGTAACAGGCTATCTGAACTGCTTCACCCCAGAATGACTTAGGCAGTTTAGCCATTCTGAGCATGCTTCTCACCTTCTCCACAATGGTGTGGTTCATCCTCTCGGCTACGTCATTGTGCTGTGGGGTTCCAGGAACTGTCTTTTCATGTCTGATCCCATGACTTGAACAATACTCTTCAAATTTCCTTGAAGTGTACTCACCTCCATTGTCACTTCGGAAGCACTTTAGCTTTCGACCCGTCTTCCTTTCTACTAGAGCATGAAACTTCTGGAAAACTTGAAACACCTGATCTTTGGTTTTCAAAATATAAACCCATAATTTTCGTGAAGCATCATCAATAAAAGTAACAAAATATTTGTTACCGCCCATTGATTCAATTTCCATTGGGCCGCAAACATCAGAATATACTAAATCAAGTGTATTCAATTTTCTTTCAGACGATGTCTGAAATGAGACTCTATGCTGCTTACCAAATAAACAATAATCATAAGGTTTTACCGTTGTACCTTTGGCATAAGAAATGAGTGATTTCTTGGCAAGAATCTGCAATCCCTTCTCGCTCATATGACCCATTCTTTTGTGCCACAAATCTGCAGAAATCTCATCTTGTACTGCGTTCAATTCACCTTGGCATATTTCTGCATTTGTCCTGTACAACGTGCCACGAGCAACTCCCTTTGCAATCACCAATGATCCCTTAGTGAGTCTCCACTTTTGATTTGCAAAATAGTTCTCGTATCCATCTCGGTCTAAAGCAATTCCCGAGATCAAGTTCATCCGCAAATCAGGTACATGCCGCACATCCTTTAGAACCAATGTACATCCGACATTTGTCTTGATACAAATGTCACCAATCCCCGCAATCTTTGAGTAACTTGTGTTACCCATTCTCAATGTGCCGAAATCACCTGCTATATATCTGCAAAAAAGATCTCTTACCGGTGTGGCATGGTAAGATGCCGCTGTGTCAACCACCCATTCCGACTCTGGACCTGACAGGTGCATGCATTCCTCTTCCTCATTTATAAAGAGGACAACATTATCATTATTTTGCACCATGACGGCTGTGCTGTCGTCATTCTTCTGGCCACTGGTTTCACCTTTACCCTTTCTTGGATTTGGGCAATCTCTTTTGAAGTGACCTGGTTGATCACAGTTGTAGCAATTTCTGGCTCTTGATTTGGATCGGTTCTTTGACTTCCCACGAGCTCCGGATCTACCATAGTTGTTCGAACTCCTTTGATAACTCCTGGCTCTACCTTCTGTGATGAGAGTCTGCCTTGATTTTCAGGCTTCTTTCTCATCTTCTCATTGAGTAGAAGAGCCGATGTGACATCTTTCAACTCAATAGTAGTCTTACCGTGCAAGATGGTTGATCGTATGAAGATGGCAACGAGTTCAATAGCAAGATGGCTTTATCTTCTTCCTCGATTTTCACTCCGAGGTTGGCAAGCTGTGTGATTAGTCCGTTAAATACATTTAAATGTGACAAAAAATTCATACCTTCACTCATGTGTAGGGCGTATAACTGCTTCTTCAGGTACAATTTATTTGTCAGCGTTTTGGACATGTATAGGCTTTCCAACCTTGTCCAAATTCCACGTGCAGTGTCTTCATCAATGATGTTATTTACCACATCATCTGATAAGTGCAACCTGATTGCACTAGCAGCTCTTTCATCCAAGTCAGCCCAATCCTCAGCTTTCATGGTATCAGGCTTTTTGGAATCAGCATCTAGAACCTTGTGTAATCCTTGTTGGATGAGCAGATCTCTCATCCTTCTTTGCCATGTTGAGAAACCGTTATCTCCGTTGAATTTTGCTACCTCGTACTTTACTCCGGACATTTTTATTTTTCACCAAGTATAGTACTACCGACAGTGAATAGTATTTCAGTGAACGAGCAGAACCTGTGCTCTGATACCAGTTGTTGGGAATAAACCCCCTACCAAGATAATATTCACGGTAATAAAAGCGGAATAATAATGTAGCACCAAGATATGGTAATTAACAAGAATAAAAGAGTAACAACGACACCAAGATTTTTACGTGGAAAACCCTTCTGAATAAGGAAAAACCACGATCCCGAGAGGAGCAACTGATATTACTATAGTAAGGAATTTACACTTTGTAGGCCCGAGTAAAAATACTACAAAGACCACTACAATACTCAAAAGAAATAACTCTCTTTTGATATTTCACCTCACTACAATATCGCTCACACTCTCTATTTTCTTCACAGACTATTTTCTTATACTCTGTCTGTGAAACCTCACTCTTTCTTTTTAGCTCTCAGATATATTTTCCTCTGAGATTGTGATGATAAAAATGAGAGCCGAAGCTCTCATTTTATAGGCAGAATACAGCCTGCCTCATTTGACAGCTTCATCTCTGCAGCGTGCTATTTTTGACAGAAAATAAAAACGTGGACTGCTGCTATTACCAACTTTGACAAAAGTGAGGAAAGAAGAAAATTTCTTCCTTGAAATGTGGGCTGGACCCCACAGCAACTTGCCCATTAATTTCCACGAATCATTTTTCGTCGAAAATATTTGAATATTATGACCATCTTCAGGAACTTTAGGCCCTACTCTAACTATTTTGTAATCTTCCAAAGTAGAAACATAACCTAAACCATAAATTATTTTGTCACCCTCTAAAGAAGAACTATACCGTAAATTATATGACTGCTCATTCTCAATTTGGATCGCGCGAGGGATTGTTCTTGATTCTCTGTTCGTCCGTTCCAAAGAATAATTTTACCATAAGAGAAAGCTAGAAGAAATAAACCATATTTGCAAGAACTGACCACAAATTCTCTAGTCAATTTATGGTTGATTTTTGGAGGATGTTCAAGAAGAGAAACACTGGAATCATGTTGAACGGGGCGTCTATTGAGTAGTACTGTTGGCAATGGTATTGTTACTTTATGCAAGCCAAAAAGATTTTATGGCAATTTGTATCATTTTTGTAACGATCATAATGTTGTTTGATGAATTGACGATCTTCAATTAGAGAACGCCATGATTTGCAAAGGCATTTGAACCTTAAAATAGAACTCACAGGAAGTTTATCAATATATCAATGGTGATATAACGGGGAAAGTTAGTAGGCATTGTAATGGTTATGAGCTGCGTTTGATGTGGAATTGTTTTGCTAGGATTAGGGTTTTAATATATTAAGTGAAAAGAAACCAAATTATTAACGTTGCGTTTTTTGTGGGAATTAAAACAAACTATTAACGCTGATTTTGCCTTTTCAGTTTTCCTTTTATTTTTCCTTGGTAAGTTCTACTTCCAAATTAACCGAAAATATAATTACATCAATCAAAAACTTGATATAAATGTACTAAAATTCATAATATATAACAAGAGACCATGTGAGTCATTGGCTAAGTGCTTCAGATTTTAAAGTAGGAAATAGTAAGGGAATCAGACACCATATAGAATTGGTATTTAGATGGCAATGGCCGTTGAACCAAGTTTATTGCAACATTTAAGTCAACTAGTTTCTATGCGTTGCACGATAAAAGTTGCACGGTTTAGAAAATTATTTTTATAAAGGAACATAATATTTAAGTAATGAGAGAATTATATACAATACAACAATAATTTAAATGACAAAAAGATCATTACATTAGCATAAGACCTTATTTCAAAATGATTGAATATTGTCATTTGAACCTGCAAAATGATCAATTTATAGTCTGTTTGGCCAAGCTTCTAAAATCAGCTTATTTTGAGAAGTGTTTTTCTCAAAAGTACTTTTTAGAAAAGTGCTTTTGGTGAGAAGCAATTTGTGTTTGAGTAATTAATTTGAAAAGCACTTTTGAACATGAATTAGTGTTTGGCCTAACTTTTGAAAATTGCTTCTAAGTGTATTTTTCTCAAAAGTGCTTCTCAGAAAAGTACTTTTGGAGAGAAGCTATTTTTTTATTCTTCTCAAAAATTGCTTCTGCTTCTCCTCAAAAGCACCTTTTTTTTTTCCTTCTAAAAGCTTGGCCAAACACCTCAATTTTAAAAATGTTTTTGGCCAAACAAAACACTTTTGGCCCAAAAAAAAGCTTGGCCAAACAGGCTATATGGTAGTTAGATAATATTATTACATACTTATAACTATCTTAACTCTTCTTTGTACACAATGTTCTTTATATATGTTCCCCTAATATGCTTTGGTGCTCTGTCATGACCAGAACATTGTTGTGAATATTGATATTCCTCTTAAAAGTGCATCATATAATTGTTCGTATGAGAAAATATGTTGCCGCATATACAGTTCAATATTTGGAATTATTTGCCCTTGTGCTTTTCTTATTGTCATTACAAAACACAAACGTTCGATAAATTTTCTGGATGTGAAAGTTGAATTCTAAGGATGAACACAAGCTTAAAAGTACATTGACATATCACGATTTCTGCATGTATAACGGTGTTGTCAAAACCTCTATGTACCATTCTTATACCATTGCATAAGCTATTTGACGAAATTAAATTTCTCAGTAACATGATGAATGTATTTTGCTTCAAAATCAACTTGTACGCAGTGAAAGTTTATTTTTAAATTAATAATAATATATTCAACTCCAGTTAAAATCACGTACCATTAAAAAAAGAAAAAGCTAATTCACCATGAAGCCACAAAATAAACAATAACCACGTAAAAGAAAACTAAAGGCGTATAACTGTCAAAAGGAATTAAAAACTTAGTGACATGTACTTTGCACAACTTTCATTTTCATTTAGTGATGGAATATTTTCCTTGTTAAGAGATCTTCACAACTAATATCGTCAATGTGCTTGATAATCAATTGTTCTGGAAAAAGGACCAAATCATCTTTTATTGTATGCTCTTTTTCATTTCTGACACGTAATGAGAAATCACTAAATGTTGTATTTGTCCTTATTGTTAGCTGAAGATCCAATTTGTCATCAAATTATATATTTAGTTTATTAAAAATAAAATTGAAAAATGATAACTTTTTTAGAAATTAATTTGTTGTAACGACCCGACCGGTCGTTTTGAACTTTTGCACTTTGATCGCTAGTTCCCAAGCATGACTTGCCCCGTGTAACGTATTATGACTGATGTAGATCGTTGGTTTTGGTTTTCAGAAAAAATCAGAATGAATTTGAAGGAACAGTCTCAGTTGAAAGCTTTGAATTTGAAAGGGTTGACTAAGAGTTGACTTATTTGTATATGAGCTCGGATCGAAAACTTTATGATTTGGATAGCTTCGTTGGGTGATTTATGACTTAGGAGCGCGATCGGAATGCATTTTGGAAGTCCGTGGAAGGATTTGGCTTGAATTGACAAAGTTAATATTTTGGCGAATTCCGGTTGATAGGTGAGATTTTGATCCGAGGGTCGGAATGAAATTCCGAGAGTCGTTGTAGCTTTGTTATGTCATTTGTAATGTGTGTGCAAAATTTCAGGTCATTTGGACGTCGTTTGGTCGACTTTTTGATCGAATTCGAATTTCGGAAGTTTTGGAATTCTTAGGCTTGAATCCGAGGGTGATTTGATGTTTTAATGTTGTTTTGAGCGTTCCGAAGGTTGGAACAAGTTTGAATTATGTTATGGGGTGTGTTGGCATATTGGTCGGGGTCCCATGAGGCTCGGATATGTTTTGGAAGAGTTTTTGGAAGATTTTGTCGTTTTGAGCATAAGCATGTAATGATCCAAAGGTCCATTTTTAGTTCTAGAGATCGAAATTTGATTTTGAGACTTCCAGAATTTTGATAATGAATTATAGGACTGATTTGGAAAGTTTGGTCTAATTTCATCAAGTCGTGATTGAGTTTTTGACACGAAACATGAGTTAATTGTTTAACGAGCGAAATGGGTATTGAACTGAGCAAATGAGCTCCGAATTGAGTTTCGACTGAAGGGCTATGTTTGTATTATTATTTGTGACTCATAGGAACAAGAATCATCGAATTCCGAATTCGTATGATGGAGTTAGACCCATTTTAGTGAAAAGAAAAGCAGCTGCAATTTTCTGGGCAGTTTCTGCATTTTTCGCACGTGTAAACAGTAACCGCACCTGCGTGAACAGTATTCGTGTACAGTACCATGTACAATAAACATGAACAATATCCGTGTATAGTACCCGTGTACATATAAACAGTACCCCGTATACAGTACCCATGAACAGTACCCATGAACAGTAAAATGCGTGAACAGTAACCACGGAAATTCTGGAAAGAATGTTGAGTTATGAAAATTCCATTTTTACCAAATTGGAGCTCATGGAGGCGATTTTTGGGAGATTTTCAGAGAAAATAATGGGGTAAGTGTTCTTAACTTAATTTTGGTTAGACTACCCGAATCTATTACTAGTTTGGGCATTTAATTGGTGATTTTAGTTGGGAAAATCTTGAAAACCCTCTTGGTTTAATTTGAGGATTTGAGGGTCGAGTTGATGTCAGATTTTAGTAAAATTGGTATGGTTGGACTCGTGGTTGGATGAGGTTTCATATTCCGTAATTTTTGTCAGGTTCCAAGACGTGGGCCTTACGGGCGAATTTTGAGTGCAATTTCGGATTTTTAATGGAAAATGTAGAATTTCATATGGAATTAATTCCTATAATTTTTATTAACTGAATCGAATTATTGTGGCTAGATTCGAGGCATTCGGAGGTCGATTTGAGAGACAAAGGCATCGCGAACTAGAGGATTAGCCGGTTCGAGATGAGTAATAATTGTAAATGATGTCCTGAGGGTTTGAAACCCCGAATTTGCACATCGTAGTGCTATATTGAGGTGAGACACGCGCTGGATGATGAGCGCGGGGTCTTTTACTACCGGGGATTGTGACTTGGTCCATCCCGATTGATGATTTTACCGCATATTTGATTAAAACTTATTTGTTATCATCATGATTTGGGCTGATTGCCATACTTGGGCTTCGTGCCAATTATTTGAATCCTTTGGGAATTTTTATCATTGTTTCCTCACTGTTTTGACTTATATTTAAACTCAGTCCTGTTGATAATTATTGTTTTACAAACTCAGCCGCTTTTATGCAGATTTGAAAACTCAAATGATATTTCTAAATGGTATTTTGGGCTGAGAACTATTGTTTTACAAATGCTCGAGGGGCTTATGATGATTTCCGGACTGAGTGAGGCCGAGGGCCATATGTGAGGATATGCTGAGTGATATGAGGCCGAGGGCCTGAGATACTATTTATGCCACGAGGTGGCTTCAGTGATGTGAGGCCGAGGGTCTGAGATACTTTATATGCCACGCGGTGGCTTGAGTGATGTGAGGATATGCTGAGTGATGATGCCACGAGGTGGCTTGATATAGCGCTTGGGCCGTAATGGGCCCCTCTGGAGTCTGCACACCCACAGTGAGGGCGGGTACCCATTGTTCCGAGTGATTGTGAGGTAGCCCGAGGGGCTGATATGAGTGATTGTGAGGTAGTCCGAGGGGCTGATACTATTCTGAGAGTGAGCCCGAGGGGCTGTTACTGATCTGATCTTGAGCTTAAGGGGCTGTTACTGATCTGATATTCAGCCCAAAGGGCTGTTACTGTTCTGATATTGAGCCCGAGGGGTTGGCACTGTTCTGATATTAAGCCCGAGGGGCTGGTTCTGTTGATATTATGCCCGGGGGCGGTTTGTTGTACATGTTTTACCCAATGGGTTGTTTACATTTCTATTATTTTTGTTACTCACTTGTAAATTACTTGTTTTACTTGTTGGAAAAAAGGGATTTTTACTTGATTTCTCACTGCTTTACTGTTTAAAGTGATTTTACTGCTTCAATATGGAATACCTTGGGGTTTTGTGTGATTTCTTGCCTTCAGTCTCTATTTATTATTATTACTCACTGAGTCGGAGTATTCACATTACTCTCTACACCTTATGTGCAGATTTAGGTATGTTTTGGCTGATCGGAGGTAGAGTCATCATGATTTAGCAAGGTAGTTGCCGGCGTTCGCAGCACTGCTTTTCTCTCTCCTCATTTCATTAGTTTGTATTTGTACACTACAGGCTTTCAGTTGTATTTATACCCTAGTAGATGGTCGTGACTTGTGACACCCCGGTTAGGGTTGTGTCAGGTTGTGCTTCCGTTAATTATATCATTAAATCATATTTAAACTGTTTATTAATGTTTAACTATTTTTGAAAAGGCGATATGGGTTTGTTGGTTGGCCTTGTCTTCACGAGAGGCACTATCACGATCGGAGCGGGGTTTGGGTCATGACAAGTTGGTATCAGAGCCTAGGTTACATAGGTCTCACGAGTCATGAGCAGGTTTAGTAGAGTCTCGCGGATCGGTACGGAGACGTCTGTATTTATCCTCGAGAGGCTGTAGAACCTTTAGGAAAACTTCACATTCTTGAATTCTTATCGTGCGTCCTTTGATTCAGCTTGAAATATAACTCTTTGAATTCCTTCCACGCGTTCGTATGCGCGCATGAGCGCTCAGTATCAGATGTGCCTTGATGGTTTGTGAGTTCCCGATTGAGGGGTGATGTGTGATCTCTGTAAGTTGATGTTGGGCCAGTCTGAAGGACTTGAGGCTGGATATTTGCCTATGGCTTGAGCACCGAGGAGCTGATTGTGTGAGCAAGTGTTTTAAACTTATATGTTCGATATTGTCCCTATTAGTGGAAGTGACGGTTGAGTAACTATGTGATGAGTATGTTAGTACTGCGAGATGTATTCATATGATTTGGAAACGACAAGAAGGGTCTGCTGGAGGATAGAAGAACTATTAGGTGCTTGAATTCTATCTTGATTCGAGGTATATCCCCGAGTTATAGGCGTGGGAAGAATCTTTTCATGTGTTTCCAATTGTGAGTGAAGTAAAAAAAAATCATGTTGCGGTATGAGTTCAGACTCAGGAAGACTAAGTGACTGCGTTCAATTATGATGGTGGAAGGTATACATAAATGTTAGTTAAGGCGAAGCAGGTGGGTTATCTCCTGCAAAGTGTTCTAGAGTTGTGTGACCTTTATGTTGTCTGTTAGAAGATCCCATTTACAAGTGAAATATATATGTGAATTTAATTTGGGTCGCTTAAGAGAGTGAGTTTAATTGTTATGAGAGTAAATACGAGATTTGTACAAGATATGAAGTGCCAGATGGTCTGTGTTCCACGAGCTTATGAAGGATTGAGTTAATCTCACTATGGTATTATGGCAGCAATAAAGCGTATGTGTTATGAGTTATGGTGCGTGTTTGACCTATGGCTTTGAGCCAAGTGGGGGAGTCCGCTATTGAATATTTGATTGCACGGTTATGTGCTCAAGTGGTCCCAGTTCGAGGCACATTTGTGAATCAGTTATGGCTCGAGTAAAGGAAATTCAATAAAGGCTATGTTATGCTTTATGGGTGTACGAGAATAGGGGAATGACTTGAGTTGTGGTTGGTAAGGAATGCTCGGTGCATAGGGAAAGAAGTTGCTTGGTTATATTGGAATGAGGTCACATTCTGCAGTGTCGGAGTGCTAATGAAGCACAGGTTGTTCGGTTCATTTAATCAATCTAACTACGGTTTGAGTAGTGTGGATGACTCTAGAGAATGGTCCTATTGTGTTCAAAACTCTACATGCAATAATTGGAGGCTTCTAAGTTGTACTTATGGATAGAAACTGAGTTTTCAGTGGAAGATGGAAAGACTTGTGGTATTTTCTATATTAATTATGAGATTCTATATATCAGTATCGGGAAGGTAAAGGTAATGGCTTTGGGGAACAACTAAAGAGTATTCAGCGGCTTAAGAGCCTTAGACGGTGTAGCTTTATGCTTGGGTTTCGTGTGATAAGCCTAGGTTGAGGAAATTGTGGTGCTACAGCAAGAAGGAATATCAAGTTGAAGATGAATCAGAAGGAATTTAGATAGATGGGGTATCTTGATAGTAGACCAAATCGGTATGGTAAGCATATGATTAATTCCTTGTGTGTGTTCGAGTTAATGAGTTCCTACAGCTATTTTGCAACACTGCTCTTGGGTTTTGATGGCTTGCTTAGCTTGGTCTAGTTAGAAGGATTCAGTCCTGACAGTTGAATTTGTGAAAATGGAATTGAGAGAGTTCTTATTGATTTCTACCGTGGTTGGAGAGGTGCAATTTCTCCGAGTGTGAGAAGCATAGGATATGTAATGATTTTTCTTCTAGATGGGATCAATGGAAGTTCATGGCTAGATGAGTTACAGTTCAGTTCTGAAAGGAAGTTCATAAAACTCTTAGGCAGCGGGTAGCCTCAAATGATTAAGGAAATGGTACTGCTAATTGGAAATGATTTGACGAGAGTCTATGTTTTAGTAAAAGGGCAATGTTATTAAGTTGATAGCACTTCGGTAGTATTGCAGCACCTTCTTTTTAGATCGACTGGTGATATTCGTGTTTGCTTGGTGGCACAAGGAAATTTTAGAGTATATATAGTGGAATGATTGGGTATTAGAGGTGTGTCATATATTCGGACGGCGAAATTGGGATAGGATATGGTGATTCATGTGTCGTATGGACGTGGAGACGGAAGTTCTCATATTGAGGCTATGTTGTGATTGTAGATCGTGTGTATCAGCACTGTTTAGTGACTACTGAGATTTGGAGGCCCGAGTGGATCTTTCTTTGCTTGGTATGTTAGATTTTGGATGTGATATTGGGGATTTAGACTGATCGTCTCAGTGCTGGGTTATTCTGGACTATTGCATTATGGGCTAGGTTGGAAATGCCAAAGGTTGAGTGATGATGTGCGTCGGGTTATGTTCTAGTGGAGTGGTTTATATTTCATAGACCTAGTGGACGGATGGGAAGGATTGCTTTTCTTAATTGGGCCTTCGTGATGGATGTCAGTGCAGAGATTTCTACCATTGATTCAGTTTCGGTGTTGAGGGACTTTCCGGAAGCGTTTCTTGTGGCCGGGCATGTCGTCGGGCGAGGTTGTGGATTTCAGTATTTATATGATGCCGGACACTGTATCGTATGGCTCCGGCAGGAGTTATGATAGTTGAAGGAGTAGCTTTAGGCTTCCTTGGTAAGGAGTTCGTTGGCAGGCCAATGTGGATGCGTGTTCTAGCTCGAGTCGGCTTGGTTGGCCCCGAATTGTATTGTTGAGGGATAGGTTGATTCAATCGTTATTGAGCTTATTAGTGATCTGGGGAGATCTATGAGTTGCCTTTCTGTGTTGCAAGACATTATGATTTATTAGTTATGGGCACATATGTTGCGGTTCTAATGGGGTTCATAGTGGAAGTCGAGCGGGAAGAGTAATCGGGTGTTTCTCGGTGAATGGTGTAACGGTTACGTCCTATCGGGTTTGCGTGGTATATGTTATTTGTTTCATCTTTGGTGTAATGATTTTCTTTGGTTCCAAACGTCAAATTGTGCGTGGTTGTCAATTTCGAGCATAGTGACTTGAGGTGTCCCATGTGGAGTAGTGTTTGGATAGGATTGCACATTTGCAGCGAAGCTATGTAGGGATATGACCTTGCGGGTTAGATTCGTGTGTTCTATTTCTATGATGTGAGACGGGTTCTTAGCCTTGTGTTGTGGCGGTACTGGTGAGCTTGAGGTACAACTCTTTCATTTGAGTCATTTTCATGATTTGAGTATGTTCGGACCGTTGCTTATTGGTGCGCGTATTATGCAAGTTGTGGCTTATGCCTCTATTGGTGTGACAGGTCACCAAGGTAGTGTGTTGGGTCAGAGGAGATCGTTGGGATCATTAATGAAAATAAACGGATTCGATTTCAGCATGTTTGATGGGTAAACATCGAGGTTCGGTTCAAAACAAAATTTGCTATGGTAATTGCCAGAGGAGAAATGGCTTCATGAATGGTTGATCTGAGAAATGGTTATGGTTTATTGCGTGTTTCATTTATCGTTGGCAGTATATGAAAGTGTTGGAATGAGACTTTAGCTGAAAAGAGGTTTTCTATCGGTATTTGGTTGTTATGGGCAGCTGCTGTGAATAGAAGTTATTGCTGCAGGCGTTAGAGTTATATGGTATATCATGGGATTGCTCCCGAGGTTGTAGGCATGGGTTACTACAGCTAGTTCGGGACTATTCAAAGTATAGGTGTGAGGTTTTGATCGTATTGATGGTTTCAGAAGTGAAAATGTGGTTCTATGGTTTATGGGCTAGATTGGATTGTGTAATTTTAGTTAAATAGTGTTATCGAACCTATATGAGATAGGGTAACGTGGGATCACCCCCGGCTATATGCATGGTAAGGTTATTCAGTGATTAGTGGGATTTTAGAACAGCTCTGGGTACGTTCGAGGACGAACATGTGTTTAAGTGGGGGAGGATGTAACGACCCGATCGGTCGTTTTGAACTTTTGTACTTTGATCGCCAGTTCCCGAGCATGACTTGCCCCGTGTAACGTATTATGAGTGATGTAGATCGTTGGTTTTGGTTTTCAGGAAAAATCAGAATGAATTTGAAGGAACAATCTCAGTTGGAAGCTTTGAATTTGAAAGGTTTGACTAAGAGTTGACTTATTTGTATATGAGCTGGGATCAGAAATTTTATGATTTGGATAGCTTCGTTGGGTGATTTATGACTTAGGAGCGCGATCGGAATGCATTTTGGAAGTCAGTGGAAGGATTTGGCTTGAATTGGCAAAATTAATATTTTGGCGAATTCCGGTTGGTAGGTGAGATTTTGATCCAAGGGTCGGAATGGAATTCTGAGAGTTGGTGTAGCTTCATTAGGTCATTTGTGATGTGTGTGCAAAATTTCAGGTCATTTGGACGTCGTTTGGTCGACTTTTTGATCGAATTCGGATTTCGGAAGTTTTGGAATTCTTAGGCTTGAATCCGAGGGTGATTTGATGTTTTGATGTTGTTTTGAGCGTTTCGAAGGTTGGAACAAGTTTGAATTATGTTATGGGGTGTGTTGGTATGTTTAGTCGGGGTCCCATGAGGCTCGGATATGTTTTGGAAGAGTTTTTGGAAGATTTTGCCGTTTTGAGCATAAGCATGTAATGATCCAAAGGTCCATTTTTAGTTCTAGAGATCGAAATTTGATTTCAAGACTTCCGGAATTTTGATAATGAATTATAGGACTGATCTGGAAAGTTTGGTCTAATTTCATCAAGTCGCGGTTGGGTTTTTGACACGAAACATGAGTTAATTGTTTAACGAGCGAAATGGGTATTGAACTGAGCAAATGAGCTCCGAATTGAGTTTTGACTGAAGGGCTATGTTCATATTATTATTTGTGACTCATAGGAACAAGAATCATCGAATTCCGAGTTCGTATGATGGAGTTAGAGCCTTTTTAGTGAAAAGAAAAGTTGCTACAATTTTCTGGGCAATTTCTGCATTTTTCGCATGTGTAAACAGTAACCGCACCTGTGTGAACAGTATCCATGTACAGTACCATGAACAATAAAAGGCGTGAACAGTAACCACGGAAATTCTGGAAAAAATGTTGAGTTCTGAAAATGGGACTTCGTCCCATTTTCCATTTTTACCAAATTGAAGCTCGGGGAGAGGCGATTTTCAGAGAAAATAATGGGGTAAGTGTTCTTAACTTAATTTTGGTTAGATTACCCGAATCTATTACTAGTTTTGGCATTTAATTGGTGATTTTAGTTGGAAAAATCTTGAAAACCCTCTTGGTTTAATTTGAAGATTTGAGGGTCGAGTTGATGTCGGAGTTTAGTAAAAATTGGTATGGTTAGACTCGTAGTTGGATGAGGTTTCATATTCCATAATTTTTGTCGGGTTCCGAGACATGGGCCCCACGGGCGAATTTTGAGTACAATTTCGGATTTTTAATGGAAAATGTAGAATTTCATATGGAATTAATTCCTATAATTTTTATTAACTGAATCGAATTATTGTGGCTAGATTCGAGGCATTCGGAGGTCGATTTGAGAGACAAAGGTATCACGAGCTAGAGGATTAGCCGGTTCGAGGTGAGTAATGATTGTAAATGATGTCCTGAGGGTTTGAAACCTCGGATTTGCACATCGTAGTGCTATATTGAGGTGAGACACGCGCTGGATGATGAGCGCGGGGTCTTTTACTACCGGGGATTGTGACTTGGTCCATCCCGATTGATGATTTTACCGCATATTTGATTGAAACTTATTTGTTATCATCATGATTTGGGCTGATTGCCATACTTGGGCTTCGTGCCAATTATTTGAATCCTTTGGGAATTTTTATCACTATTTCCTCACTGTTTTGACTTATATTTAAACTCAATCCTATTGATAATTATTGTTTTACAAGCTCAGCTGCTTTTATGCAGATTTGAAAACTCAAATGATATTTCTAAATGGTATTTTGTGCTGAGAACTATTGTTTTACAAATGCCCGAGGGGTTTATGATGATTTCCGGACTGAGTGAGGTCGAGGGCCATATGTGAGGATATGCTGAGTGATATGAGGCCGAGGGCCTGAGATACTTTATATGCCACGCGGTGGCTTGAGTGATGTGAGGATATGCCGAGTGATGATGCCACGAGGTGGCTTGATATAACGCTTGGACCGTAATGGGCCCCTTCAGAGTCTGCAGACCCAAAGTGAGCACGGGTACCCATTGTTCTGAGTGATTGTGAGGTAGCCCGAGGGGCTGATATGAGTGATTGTGAGGTAGCCCGAGGGGCTGATACTATTCTGAGAGTGAGCCCGAGGGGCTAGCACTGTTCTGATATTGAGCCTGAGGGGTTGGTTCTGTTGATATTATGCCCGAGGCGCAGTTTGTTGTACATGTTTTGTCCGAGGGGCTGTTTACACTATTCTGATATTGAGCCCGAGGGGCTGGTTCTGTTGATATTATGCCCGAGGGGTGATTTGTTGTACATGTTTTGCCCAAGGGGCTGTTTACATTTCTATCATTTTTGTTACTCACTTGTAAACTACTTGCTTTACTTGTTGGAAAATAAGGGATTTTCACTTGATTTCTCACTGCTTTACTGTTTAAAGTAATTTTACTGCTTCAGTATGGAATACCTTAGGTTTTTGCGTGATTTCTTGCCTTCAGTCTTTATTTATTATTATTACTCACTGAGTCAGAGTACTCACATTACTCCCTGCACCTTGTGTGCAGATTCAAGTATGTTTTGGCTGATCGGAGGCAGAGTCATCACGGTTTAGCAAGGTAGCTGTCGGCGTTCGCAGCACTGCTTTTCTCTCTCTTCATTTCATTAGTCTATATTTGTACACTCCAGGCTTTCAGTTGTATTTATACCCTAGTAGATACTCGCGACTTGTGACACCCCGGTTAGGGCTGTGTCGGGTTGTGCTTCCGTTAATTATATCATTAAATCATATTTAAGCTGTTTATTAATGTTTAACTATTTTTGAAAAGGCGATATGAGTTTGTTGGTTGGCCTTGTCTTCACGAGAGGTGTCATTACGACCGGAGCGGGGTTTGGGTCGTGACATTTGTATACTCTTTAACATCACAGCCTAGCAAGTATTTTATAGCATCAAAGAGTGTAACATCATTTGTCATTGAACAACTCAAGTTTTAAACAGTATGTACAAATTATTATATGGTTACATTAGAAACATATTTATTTAATAAAGGAATAAAAGGAATTGAAAGATTTTTTATATGTTTATCTTCCTCGCAATCGATATCTCTTATCATACAATTATTGCAATTAGCAATTTTATTTTCATCATATACCTTCTTGTAGTATTTTTTTCAAGAAGAATACCATAGATCATCTCTATTTATATAGTTTATTATTTGTACATTGAATCTAGAATATAAATCATGCATATAAATATAAGTCAATTTATTGGGTTTTACACATTCGAAAAGGACGTAAAATTATATTAAAGTTTTTTAATTCACAATTATAGATAAGTTATTTATGATGGTTTTACGCATTTGAAAAGGACGTAAACTTGTTTTGAAATATTTTGAAATCTTTTACCCTTGCAATTGTACATGAGTCATTTATGATATCATTAACTACTTTAAGATAAAGTAAAAAATTATTTATCCCTTTATTTTAAGACAAAGTAAATGACTAAACTTCCTAAAACGTGTTTCTTATTGGTACAAATAACATAAAGAAATGTAACCAATATTTATTAGAAAAAGTAGCTTCTTGAAAAAGACCCAAATGATCTAGAAAGGCATGGCGACCTAATCTAGTACATCACTTTAATAAAACGGATAGAATATTAATAACTGACTTAATTAATAGGCGAACACAAACCAGCAACTAATTAAATAAAAATATAATATTTAAGCCAAGTAGAAAAGAGAAAAATAGTTTGATCTCATACTAATAGAGTTCAATAAAACTATCTATTGAATATATACATCCAATAATTATTTATATGAATCATCTTGAATAAATTCTTTGAAAAATAATGTAGTTGATAAAATTGAAGGAAAAAAGTAACAATTGAGGAATATATTACCTACACGGTTGATTTTCAACCTTAGGAATAACATATAAATACATAAGCTAAAGCAAGAAAACTTGGTTGATAAGTACAATAAAAAGAGTATAATATAAAAAGAAATAATACCTTTTTCAAAGTTTGTAGCATTGTAATGTTTGCAGAATTTTGATATTGTATTTTTTTGAAAATAGCACGGGCTAATTAGTTTTCGGACTGGTAATTGAAAAATAGCCAGCATTTGCAAAGTCATTGAAAAATAGCCGCTATTTTACTGCAACACGGAAAGTTCCAGCATAATATACTGGAGATTGGTGCACCTGGGTAAAACACACGGAAAGTTCCAGCATAATATATTGGAGATTGGAACACCTGTGTATGAACTTCCAGCATTATGCTGAACCAGTATATTATGCTGGAAGTCCAGTATAATATACTGGAACTCCAGTATATTATGCTAGAATATTTTTCGGATTTTGAATAGTATTTTCGTCAGATTTATCTTTACATGAAAAGTGGCTAAATTTCGATTATTTCTAAAACTGTGACTATTTTTCAATTACTACTTGTAAATCTGGTTATTTTTAATTTTACCCTGTATTTTTACACCAGGACCAAAGCTAAAAACTAATATGTAGAAGTATTTGGCTCTTTTTAAAAAAAAAATGAATTCGTACAATTTAATACGTTCTCCAATTAAATTAGTAAAAAGATTTTTTTTAAGAAATATGTCCTAAGTAAAAGCATTACATGTTTATGTGGCAATGTGGCACATAGAATTCCTAAAACATAATAGAATTACACGACAATGTGGCAAGTCTCAAACAGAAAATAAGTTATATATATATTGTTTCCAATTGATATTAGGATTTGGACTTAAAACGTAAACCAAAATTGTGGATTAGTAGACTACGTACTGTTTAGCCTTTTTTCTCAGTTAATTCCCATTAAGTTTCCTCAAATTCACAAACTTTCTTTAACTATATTATCAAACCAGCATATTTACAAATAAATTGATTTAGCAAAAAATTTCGAGGTTTTAAGAATTAGGAATAGGATCCTAAAAGTAATAGAATTGTATAGCAATTGTATGGGATTCCCGTAAGAAGTATGTTCTAAAACTAATAGGATTACATGACTAACGGGTACAATTCCGGTTATGACCATTTATTGTGAGTTATTATTCTTAATATTATAAGGTTATTTTTGTAAACTAACATTATATTCGTGCTTTTATAATAATATAGATTATGCCTAGCTAAAGTGAAAAATAAATAAAGATATTTTCTGTGAAGTTTGTTGACGGCGTATGTAATATAAAAAAGATCAAATTTTCATAATCTATATTCCTGTTTGCGTATTGATTACTTAAAAGGAAGAAAGTCAGCCCTAAGATTTTGCCAAGTGTGGTGTGCATGAAATGCCAAGTAGCAATTTTAAGACAAATTAGTTATTTTAGGTAAAATTAGTTTTTCTTTTTAAATTTTGAATTTGAATAGGTATATTATTTTTTAAAAGAAAAAGAAACAGTAGTTACCGTTTTTAAGGAACACGGTAATTTGGAAACGCTATTTGCCCTAAAATATCAATTCTACAGAAACCCCACGATCTCTCACCGCGATTTTAACTCCTCACCCAACGCAACACCTATTTGCCCTAAAATATCAACTCTACAGATTTGGTTCTTCAATTCCACGATCTCTCACCGTGATTTCAACTCCTCATCCACGAACTCTTCTGCGCTCCATTTTCAATAACATGATTTCATAGTTTTGTTAAATTAGTTTTCTATTTTTACAGTATAATAGTTCTATTCTTTCTTCCAAGTTTGCATATCAAACAACAATTTTGGACTACAAGAGGTGATTGGTATGATTTGTATTTTATGAACAATCTTTCAATTTCTTTAACAAATAATTAAATACAACTCTCTTTATTATTCCAGATGAGATTATATTTCTGTAACAGATATTTTCTGTGATGTTTGTTGACGGCGTATATAATATAAAAAAGATCAAATTTTCATAATCTATATTCCTGTTTGCGTATTGGTTACCACTGATCTTTGGAATGTGTTGAAATTTTTGTATAGGAGGTTAAGTATTCACTATGATGCTTGCTTAATTTTGCTGGCTACTTTATTTTTTAATGCAAAACTTTCTTGATTGTTTTTTGACGATGTAAAGTTAATGATTTTGTCTATATTGCGATAGTATTCTCCCAATTCCTTGAATTAGATTATTGGAGTTTTCTTGCTTATTTTGCCTAAGCGCATACCACAATATATTACATTTTGTGTTAATTACCTGATTACACTTTGCATCAATATCTTCATTTCGATGTACACTTCTACTCAATTAACAACGAACTTAATAGCGGCTCAAATAAATTTCGTTACTGAAATTAATAGCAAGTCAATGAATTGGAAGTTAAAGGTTCGTATTGTCAAGCTTTGGGAAAATCAGGATCGCAACAGTCTTGATAGCCCTTTTCAATTGAGATTATTTTGATCGATGAAAAGGTATTATTTTAAACTTACGCATACTTCTATCTTGCATTGTTCACATATGCATAAGTACATTATAGTTATATATAAATAATTTTGTCATTTTGACTAATTGAGTATTATTGTAGGGTGACTGCATTCACGCAAGTATTGACAGGTCTTTTATCCAAAGGTTCAAACAACGAATTAAGGAAATGGGTTGTACATCACGAAGAATTTCGTGGTTTGTCCAAATAATATGAAATTGAAGAATAAAGATCACAAGTTTAAGTTGATGTTCACGCAAAAGACCTTTGTTGATGAAATACAGGATCCACATTTCAATGTGTGTATCTTCATCAAATTTAAAACCTATGAGCAGTTGTCAAATCCCCAAGAATTTGACACTATTGAGTTATTCAGTAATTAACTTTTTTCTCATTTTTTTCAGTTTCATTTTGCTTTTCGTTATTTGTTTTCTATCTTATAAGTGTTAAGTGATAACTAAATCAATCCTACTTACAGTACAAAAGATCAAAGTTTAAGTTTTATACTAAAGCTGAATGTATTGACTTTGTAATAGATCCTTAAGCATTTAGGTGGGTGATTAGTTTTGTTTGTTTAGCTTTATCCTTCTTTCTTTCATCTGTTCTCTCTGTCCTTCTAATGAAATTTTAATAATGAAGTTATACTTAAATTGTTAGAATTCTCCAAAAGATCTCTTTTTTCATGTGTGTATTATATTTTATGATAAAATAAAATAACAAAAGACTGTGTTTATTTATGCTTGAGTAAACTTAAGTACCATGGAAGAAGAATCATAAGAGTAAATACAGATGGTATCTTAGGCCAGATGCGCATAGTAATAAATTTTGCCACATATTTTACATAAGTTGTTATATATACCTGAAAGGTAACTACTTGCTTTTGTGGAACAAATAAAAGTTATTGTAAATTTAGGTATCCTCTATCGAAAATAACAATTTGATTTATGTCTTATAAGTAAATATAGATTTTCAGTTTCATTTAACATTCTTTAATTTATTTTCTGTCTTATATGTTCGGTATACCAATTGCTATATCTTGGGTAGATCTTGAAACTTATTAATTCTTTTACATTCTTCATTTATATTGTCTATAATGATTATCAATTTTGCACTTATTTCCTTGGGTCAATTTTATTTAGCATTATCGGTGAAATTGTGATCTATGTGGACTTACAGACTATCAAACAAGATGATAGCATTCGTATGTTCATGAACATTGGGATACAAGATAATGAATAAGTTCGCCATAATTAATTAAACAAAATAAATATTTCAACAATTCTTTATTTTGATTCTTGTACTTAATCTTATAATAATTGTAGGAATAATAATATTTTTGCAACTTTTTGGGGAAACTTTGTGGAACAAATCAAGCCACAGTTGAATGGATCTAATGATAAGCCATGTTGTCATTGTCACACAGTTGATTAGAGCACACCGATATTGAGGTTATTAAATTATCTACTTACTTTGGAATACAATTTCTGTATACAATTATTAAACTCTTACAAATTACTTTTAGCGTGCAGAATAATATTCGGTGAGGAACACTTGGCACGCGTCAAAGCTTTGCATCAATTCAAATCTTCCTCAAGTTGTTGACTTTTGCTCCAGGTCTCTATAAGTTATACTAAGTTTATGGCTATTTCAAATTAAATTTTATTCTTAATAATTATTAATGTATCTCAAGTTGAAAAATGAAATAGAAACGTTTCTGTGCATGGAGAAAGCTCACAAAGAATTACTCAAATTTCATCTCACAAAACTTATTCTATTGCTGATGAGCTAGCATTTGAAAGTGTTGGAGTTAAAACGATTGAGGATTTGAGTGACTGTAAGCACGTGCGTACCTATTTTTTTTAATTTTGTTAATATTTAATTAACATAACTTTTATCTTATCTTTCTCTATATAATAGTTGTATATCAAATTTTTATGCATAGCCCGAAAATTTCTAGATTGTAGCAACTATTGTACACATGGAATTAGACTGTGGATGGTGTTATTTCACATGCAAAAATTATGCAAAGAAAGTGGCCAAAGAGGGGAACAAATTCTATTGTATGGTGTTATTTAACATGCAAAAATTACGCAAAGAAAGTGGCCAAAGAGAGGAACATAGGTATGACCATAATTTATAGTTCCTTAACTATTTAAAGATTAAGAATTTAAAAACACAAACTCTTTCCAGGTAAATGCTCCAAGTTAAAGTGATAGATAACATATGTACAATTTCTTTGCTGTTGTGAGATCGAGATGCAACAAAGATTATCGAAAAGTTAATAAATGATTTAAAGGACGTTGTATTTGAGATATAATACAACTGTTTAGAAAAATAAGACCATCAACATTGAAAAAAGTGGTACATGATCCATTCACCTGCATCTCCATTATGTTTATATATATCAAAGAAGTGAAATAATGAAAACTGAAAATATTATTCTGTATTAAGGAATACTTCATTTCCATTTAATCACAAAAAAAAAAAAAAAACAGACTCAAAGAAATCTACTTTTGTTTAGAAGTGTTGTATGGAAATTAGAATACGTAGAGTTTAATTCTATTCGAAACTAGAAGATATAAGACTCAAATATTAATGAAAAAAAAATCAAACCTATTCATCCTTCAGATTATATCATATCAACATCATGTATTCTTTCAAGTATTGTATGTTACGAAAATTACAGACTATGAATGCCTGTTTTTTTATTTTTTCAATTATTTTTTATTGGTCTAGTAATGTGGTTTAATGTTGTCCACGTATGAGGTGTAAATTACAGGCAAATATTGTTACATTTACTGACAACAAGGAAATTATAAAGAAATACACTCCTTCTCCACGTAAAGAGACATTCAAAGTATGTTTCTATACTCAAGTTCTTCTCAATTTTCCTATTTGTGATTGAATTAAGTTTTAATTATGATACACAATTATTTTTATAGGATCCAGATTTCAATAATAACAAAGTCAGTCATGAAGATAACGAAATCACGGTAATTTTATAACTCATTATTAATATTTTACATAATCCATACTTTTAATTAAATGATTTGTAGGTTATAAAATAATAAAGCAATAAGAACTATATATTAACTACTGATTTTGTCAAGTTTTTATATTTTAAATATGTAGGATTCCGCTGAAGATCATGAGTTGATCGATATTGCAAATACACCTGCCAAGATAAGTATAACTAATCTTGCAGTAGTGGTTGAAGAAGATTCGAATGCGCAATTATCAGGAAATAAGATCAAGAGAGTATTTAATAAGAAGAAGACAATATAAGCTTTTGCATATGTAACAGTTGGAAAATCTAAAAATTGTTTGATTAGTTAGTTTATTAGTTTTATTAGTTATAAACAAGATGGTTGAATCATTTCATATTTTTCCTAATATTGAACTTTTCCTGTTTAGTTAGTTTGGTAATTTCATTTATTATGGATAAAATATTTGAATCAGTTCATGGTTCTTTCAGATACTAAACTATTCCTTGTTTAAATACATATGACGTTTCGTAGATTTTTAAAACTCCATTGATTTTTTACTTAATTAGGCTTCTTGGTGGTGTTGGTGATTTGTTTTTACCTATTTCACTACTATGTTGATTTTATATGTAGTCGATGAATTTGTCTCCATTATTGGTTGATATATTTATCCATTAAGCTATCTATAATTGATATGAGAGTAAAAGTTTGATGTGCGACAGACATCCTTGAATAGATGTGAGTGTGGAGCTATTTAATTATGTTGATAGATTTTTACATTAAACCATTGATAGCTTGCATCTTCCACCAGGGACGGATCATAAAGTTAGTTGAAGAAGATTTCAGCTGTATGACTGAAATACTTTCCATAAAGTGCAGCATCACTCTAAAAAAGTAAGGAAGAAATTTATTTTTTCATGGCAGGTATATTTTCTTAGGTCTAGTGAGAGCGTTGGAGTCATGACAATCAATATTGATTTTAAGGTTACTGGATATAATTTGTACTTAGCAGTTGTCATTACTTGATAGGACCCTATTTTGTAAAACAACTTAGAGTTGAGATACTCTAAGTTGTCCATGCCACCAAGTACAACTGCGATGGAAATAGGAGATTTTGTGTCAAGACTTGGAATATGTTATGATGTATATGAGAGTACTTAATATGTTACTATTGATAAAATGAAGCAGATGGGGGCATTTACAGAATTTATAGTAGTTGAGGAGGAATTAGTGGCAATGAAGCCAAAAAATATTTCATTTGAGGAAGCAACAATCTTGTGAGTGGCATATGACCAGGAGGGAGCCAGAACAGAACATGGAGAGGAAGGCAATTTGGCAAGAAGTTACTAAACGCTTCCTTGAATTTGGAATGTAAAATCTTTGCTAATTTAATTTATACTGAATAACATAAAGTAGTATTGTCAAATTAATTTTACTGTGTATATTTATGTGGAAACCAAGTACAACTAAAAAATTTAGCCATTGCATTTTCAAGAACAGGTAGCTTTGTGACTCCGCTCCTCTCCCATCTCTCATGTTTACCTACCTAGAAAACTTATAGAAATTGCAACTGTTAGAAAAGATTTACAGATATTCTTTTCTTGAGCTATTCTTAAACAACAACATCAAAGCGATTTTAACCCCTCCTCCCCCCACCCCCCCAATTTCCTAAACTAAAAGGGGTAACAAATACCACTATATTTTATATTTACTTTTCATATTTCATTTGAGGAAGTAGCAATCTTGTCAGTTGCATATGATGGTGCAGAGTATGTTGAAGCCATGAACATGGAATAATTGTGAACATATCAGATAAGAAAATTCCATGTTAAAAATCTCATGCTAATCGTAACCTTTTGAAAGTTTATTAAACAATAGGTGTTAATTTTTAATTTTTATTCTTATAAGCAAGTTAGAATGGCATTGATATAATTTCACTATTTAATTAAGGATTTTTTTGCTTTGAATATATAGATAGCATATAAGGGATAAAATGAAAAGTCACATTAAATAAATAGATTTGATGGCTGGCAAAAAGAGTTATAAAGACTATCCGATCAAATTCTTCTTTTTGTTTTTTTGTTTTAATTGTTTTGATTGCGGTCAATAAATTTAATCTGTAATATACATATATTTTTATTATCTCTCTCCACTCTTTTTCCTTTGAATCGATCCGCGCATCGCGCAGGTACGTATACTAGTGTCCATTAAAACCGAAAAACAGATCATAAAAAAGATATGAATAACTAAAAGGGAAATATTAAAGAAAAAAACTAAAAGGGTAATAGTTTAAGGGAATAAAAAAGGGAAAAAAATGATTTACAACTAGTAATTGAAAATTGGCACAGTTTCAAAAGTAATTAAAATTTATTTACTTTTTTCATGTAAAGATAAAATTTGAACAAACACCGTTAAAAATCTGAAAATATTCGAGCTTAATGTGCTCGAATATGCTGGAATTTTAAGCGCAGGATCTCCACAATCCAGCATATCATGATGCAAGTTTCGTCTAAAACAGTGACTATTTTTCAATGACTTTGCAAATGCTGGCTATTTTTCGATTACCAGTCCGAAAATTGACTAGTCCATGCTATTTTCACAATAAAAATAAGATTATAGCCTCAATTGAACAAATTTCACCCGCATAGCCACTATTTCAGTTTTCACCCGTGTAGCCAATAATTGTTTGCAACAATTTTTATACATCTTTATATATTATTATACATCCTTGAACCAAGGGTTTACCGGAAACAGCGTCTCTACCTTCTCAAGGTAGGGATAAGGTATATGTACACATTACTCTTCCGACTCCACTTGTGAAATTACACTGTTTTGTTTTTTGTTATTATTGTTGTTAGTTGTTGTATATATTTTTTTGGTAATTAAAAATTTTATTTACCAATTGAAATTATGTATAGAGTACTTGAAAAACACCTAGCATATTTGGACAGATGGCCCCAAATCTGCTAGCACCAGCAAAAACAAGAAGCCACCAGAAAAACTAAACAAAGACCAACTTCTTGATAGAAATTGAGAGTCACCAGCTTCTTGATCAACCGAGCTTTTAGGCTTTCTCTGCAATGAACCTCTTGCACTATCTACTTGATAATTATTCTTGATTCCTTGTCTTCTGTTGAAATTTTTTTCTATTCCTCTCTTGCCAGATGTGATATATACAGCATGCTAGGGGAATTCTATAGATCTCAGCGTCAACACTCATTCCTTTTGCATATCTTATCCCCCATAAGAGCGAGCTCATTTTGTCAGTTCATTACTCCTCTATTAATATTTTGCCACTGTAATAGTTTCTCCATGTGACTACAGAAAATGCACACTCAAACATCATATGATTAATGTCATCATTTGCAACAGTGCATCAGTTATCAACCCCGAATGTGCTAACCTGTCCCTTGTAAGAAGTCTCCTGTGAGCAGCCAAGTACATGACAAAGTTCCATTTTCATCCTCCACTCGACTTTTGTAGAATCACCTCTCAACTTTCCATATATATAGAGAACTTGTCAATCATTTGCATGTCGCTCTCCATGTATCCAGCTTGGTTTAAGAACTTTTAGCCTTCAGGATCCTCTTTACCACCGATGAGGCTTGACTTGTTCTAGCTTCTCAGACTCGATCACCTTTCATATAATAATGATAGACCCATATAACCCATAGCTTGCCTTTTTTGTTAGTCGGACTCCATAACAGCTTACAAATTGCAGCCTTGCCCCATGTATGTATGTCTAAGATGTTGAGCCCATCTACAGTTCTTGGATAGCACAACTTATTTCAAGCTATTAGTACCTTTTTGAAACCTCAACTCCCTCCCCCCTTCCAACACACACACACGGACCTTCTATAAGTAGCCTCAATCAAGATCTTGGACCAGAAAATTTGTATTGAGAACAGGATAATTTTAATCAGCCAGACTCTCTAGTATATGATAGAAATCTAGTAGTCCACGACTTTATCCTGCCTAGAATTTTGTCTATTTTGTTTGGCACTGTACAACAGACACTCTCTTTGTACTGAGAGGTACTCCCAGATATCTAAAAAAGCAACTCACCCTTCACAAAAGCCAGAGCTTGCATAATGGCACACTGATCATTTGAATTCACCCCACCAAAATAAATGGAACTCTTCTCAATGTTAGAGTCAGTCCAGAAGCATTGTAAAACATCTGAAAGCACTTAAAAAGCATCTGTATCGATATAAAGTCACCCCTACAGAAAAGCAAAAGATCATCTGCAAAACTTAACTAAATGAATTACATTTTTGCACATTTTGATTCTTGTCAAATACTCCATAGCAAGCGCAAAGAGGAAAGGGGACATAAGATCCCTTTGCCTCAAACCTCTCTTAGATCTGAAAGAAGCAGTAGTCACTCCATTTAGAAATTTAATGATAAGTATGACACAGTTCTCACACAAGTCATGATCTAGTTCACAAACAGGGGAGTAGGCACCTTGCTTGAAGCGGTGTCATGTGACACCGCTTCATCAATTTTTTTCGTAATCTGTACGTATAAATAATAAATAAAACTAAAATATTGGGTACAAAAATAAAAAATGACACCGCCTGCCATTACAATAATTTATTTATTTTTCACTTTTTTAAATATTGACACCGCTTATGAAAATTCTAGTGTACGCTACTGTTTACAAATATAACTGGGAAGTTTAAGGATCTGTTCCAAATAACACCATCCAATAGAGTCATATGCTTTTTTCATATCCATTTTTAACATATATCTAGGGGGCACTCCCTTTCTCCCGTATCCTTTAACTAACTCATGATTAAGAATGATATTATCTCTGATCACCCTCCCAGGGATCAATGCAATTTGACTACTATCTACTAAACTCTCCATAACCTTATGCATCCTCTTAGTTAGTATCTTAGATATGACAAAAGCATAGTACAACAAGATATTGGCCTAAACTCAAAAATTCTGGAAGGGTTTTGTATTTTTGGAATCAAGGTAATAGTGGTACAGTTTATGGGTTTAAACAAGATACCTGTTGAGAAAAAGTTGGAAGGCCATGCTTTTTTAAAGAAGTGTGCATTAAATCCATGACTTGTGCACTAGCTACCCAATCTCAATAGCATCATGACTTTGAACCAATGTTTTAAAAGGCGGGGCGTGAGGCGAGACGTTTTACCTCTGACGAGGCGAAGCGTAAGCCCTAAGACACAGGGCGTAAGTCCCACGAATCTTTAAATTTTACTAATTTCAAGAATTTTAATATAGTATAAAATAAAAAATATTAATAAAAATTACATTAAAATCAAAAAATTATAATAAAAAAATCTATTTAAAGAATTTAAAAAATAAAATTTAACTATGAATAATATAAAAAGTATGACATATATCATAATATGCAAATTAGCTGCAATGTCGTTGCTACTCAAACAACAAAAAATATATTCGATGCGAAATCTTATCTGTATCTCTTAAGGAGTATTGAATTTTGATATTATAATTTGATATTTTTTTAAATACTCCTTTTAATTAATATGCTTTCTATTTGAAAGAGAATTTATGTAAAAACATAATTCACGATTTAAATATGATTCTCTAGCATAATTTATTTTTAAGTTTCAACAAGTTAATAAAGTGACACATAATTCACCATACCATACCATGATAACTAATTATTTGTAAATAGTTACTAGCTAATACTGGACTATTAAATTAATAAGTATTGTATCTCGTAAACGTGAAAAAAATAATATTTGGGAAAATGATTATTAAAAAAAATTATGGACTATTATATAATAAAGATATAACAAAAGTTAATAAATAAATAATTTTAAATGAAAGATTTATTTAAAATTTATTATCACAGCAGTCTTAGTGGATAACGTGGAATAATTTTAATTTTAATTATGACATAAAATACTCTTAATTTACTAATTAAGAAAAAAGTAATTTCGAATAGTCAATGATTTATTAAGAAAATTTGAGGATTTGCAAGGTTCGTTACACAATTGCAAAAAGTTCTATTAGGCAAGCCCAATACGCTGGGCGTTGGGCGTGTCTGGGACGTAAGCCCCAACGGCCGAGGCGTAAGTCTCACGGAACTAAGCCCCACACATAAGCCTAGGGGCGTTTTACGAGTGCTCCACCCCGGGGCGAGCCCCGGACGAGTCCCAATTCTGCCTTTTAAAAGAGAGCTTTGAACCAGGACACCTTCATCAATCAGCAATCTCTTAATTTTATTTTGTGACAGTCTACTCTTCATATTTGCAAAGAAAAAGGCATTGTTTGAGTCCCATAGGCCATAACTATAGGCATTGTACCCTAGATTATTATTATACAATATAATATACACTTATTATAAAATAATGTATCAACCTTGTATAAAAGTATATAATAATTTGAAAGAGGTGTTTATACAAAATTATACAAAAAAAAAATTGAGCTTCTTCTCCTGCTAATTAACTTCAACTCATGAAACTCTATTCGAAATGGGTCAAAAGCATCACCAAATGGATCCCAAAATTTAGAATGAGCTTTACCCAAATAATATCATTGGTATTAATCAACACCCGTTTGATTTCCTTTTATAAATTCTTAGTTCTATAGTACAAATTTTCAAAGAATTTCCAACTTTACCTTACGAAACTCCATTACAAAAGGGTCAAATACATATGTTATCAATGCGAGATTAAAAAAAAGGTAACTAACCCGTATCAATACTATTGAGTTTATTTTTTTTAATTTTCCACCCAGTGTCGGTACTCGCATTGGAGCCTGACTATATCTGAATTCGGGTTAGATAGGATCCCATTCCGGGAGAGGGGGCAGCGCTCATTTTTGTTTATTAGGAAACCGGCTAAGGATTTTTTTATTGGGGGTGGTGGGGGTGAGAGTGGGTAGAGAGGGCGTGGGTGGGTAGGGGAAGAATTCATAAATATAGTTAAAGGAGGGCGGGTCCTGAGTTGATGCCGCGTAATTGTAAGCAATGGTGCTCTCCACTTCTCTTCTTTTGATATTCCGAAACCTTTGCATTTTACGACGCCCCTTTCTTCTCTCCCCATTACCCTTCATCAAAAATGCTCATTTTCCATGTTCCATTTTTTCCTCTTTTTGGAAACCCTTTTCCAAAAATAGCAATCTTCAAGTCTCAAAACCAGGTTCAATTTCAAGAATATTAAAAATAAAGCTGAAGAATTTTCTTTTACCCTTTTCCCATTTCAGAAAGTTTGTTAATTTTTTGAAAATGTTCATATTGCATTATATGTTTGTGGAGTTAAGAAAAGGTTGTGTCTTTATCAATTGTTAGCTGGCTTTTTGCCTCAATATTTCTTCAAACTGTTATATTTTTTTTTGATGCTTTATTAGAAATTCTCTAAGATTGGTGAACTTGTCTTATTTTTTGTGATTATTGATCAATTTTTGTGGACAATTGTATTTTATGTATGCATAGTTGCTGTTAAGAAAGAAGGACTAACGTTGTGGTTGTGAATATTGCCTAATATTTGTTTATAATGATTGACCAAATTTCTAGTTAATAACCTTTTGTTTCTGGTTGTTCAGTTGGTATTTCGTGTGGTGGTAGAAGCGTTGGAAGCAAAAAGGCTAGTTATATACAATACCCTTTTGGATTGAGTTTGTACATAGACTAAATTATTTGGCGTCACGAGCACATAGTAGAAGTTTCAAGAAGCTTTGGACCATTGGTGTTATGAATTTTGTTAAACGTTTGAGAAGTAACGGCCAAACTATTAGAGAAGACCATGACTAGTGAGACTTGTGGAATTTCAGGCCGAGAAGTTGGCAATGTTGTTCCGCGTGATGAAAATTGTGATGACAGGCGTAGGCATAATGTGTCCGTGCAAACAGGCGAAGAGTTTTCAGAGGAGTTTCTTAGAAAAAGTGTGACACCAAGAAAAGCACATATAGTAAGAGATACAGAACAAAATCAGCCAGCTAGAGCTGTTTCTAATCTATCTCAAGATTGCCGTCTTGTCTCTAAGGAGCTTCACGACCTCCTTGGGATAAAGAGAAGAGATTCTGACTGCAGTACTGAATTTTCGGATTATTCTCCTAGGTTAGCATATGCACCGGAAGGTGAAAAGAACACTTATTTTGATACGACAAGCAGATGTCACGGGGAATACAGTGTTAGTGGACGACAACCTTCTAGGTTCTCAGATGAGAGGAATAGAGATATATTAGAGTCCCCTCATGCACCGGAAGGTGAAAAGAACACTTACTTGGAGAGTTGTGCCAATGGAAAGATGAGATTGCTGTGCAGCTATGGGGGTAGGATTTTACCAAGGCCGAACGATGGAAAGCTTAGATATGTGGGTGGGGAGACGAGAATTATATCAATTAGGAAGAACTTAACTTTTAATGAGCTTGTGAATAAGACAACAGCGATATGTAATCAACCTCATACAATTAAGTATCAGCTTCCTGAAGAAGATCTTGATGCACTTGTATCCGTATCATCTGATGAGGATCTTCAGCACATGATCGAGGAATATCACGACTTGGGAAAAAGTTCTCAAAGGCTACGGTTATTTATTGTGCCTTGTGCTGATTCTGATGGGCCTTGTTCCTTTGAAGCAATGACATTACAGCAAAGTGAAGCTGATTATCAGTACGTCGTTGCAGTAAATGGAATGCTCGAGCCAGGTCATCGTAGAAGCTCTAGCAGGGATACATTTGGAAATGCACTGGACTACAGTCCAATTTGCCAAAGAGATTCCCCAACTTATCTCCCATTTGATAACCGTAATGGAAGTAATTCAATGAATGTGAAGTTTCTGCTCCGAAATCCCAGTTCTTCTTATGTTAACATATCTCAGGTTCCCTCTACTTCATATGTTCAATCGTCTCCTTTATCTCCAGCAACATTTCAGATCAAGGATCCTAACCGTTCCCATGTCTTTTTATATGATAATGTTGCAAGTCTTGATGTTCCTGATGCCGGTAGTCCATATACCATAGACGAACCACTATATGAAAATTCCTATCATGCTGATACCACAGGCTACTATTATAATTGTCCCCTTGATACCACTCCAAGGACAAATTACCCTAGTAAACAATCTGTGTCTTCTGCGCAGTTTGGTCAAACAGAGTTGGATTCTAAGAGGCTAATATCAAACAAAATGGCAATGCATTTAGAAAAGTTTAACTCTTCTCAAGTATCTGATATTCAAGCTACAACGGGTTTCAGCATGCATCGTGATTACACTGAATCACGATCAGCTGAAAGGCCCAATGTATCCGCAGAAGAATCAATCAGCCCATCCCCTTCAGATTTTCTACCTGAAAAATCTCCATCTCTTGCAATGTCTAGCTCATCACAAGAGTGGTCAATGAAAGAGCATGAGGTGAGAGATGATAATCACCGAATCACCAAGAAGGAGAATCAACCATATATAGAAGCAAGAGAACGCAACAGAGAGTATCTAGATCCTCCTTCCGACAAGTGCAGTAGAAGCTCTGAGGTTAATACATTCAATGTACCAACTGTTAACGCCATGGAACACAAGTTGAAATTGCCAAAAATTCTATGCTACCCGGAGTCAGCATCAGATCCCCAAATACTAGGGGAAAGACACACTTCCCCAAATACTATGAGCAATGTAACAGACTCCTACAGATTTTATAAGCCACAGCCTTCCACATTAAAGGATAGTAGTGGCCTCCAAAACATGCATTCTGTGCCATTTTCATCCGAGGAATCTAGTTTTTATTTGGATTGGAGAAATCCCCTTACCACTGATATATCACTTCCAAATTCAGCTACAGATGTCGCTTACATTCATGAGGTCTCTTTCCATCGGAAACTTGCGGATGGTCCTTCTCATAAAACTATGGAAAAGGGAAATGCTGATGGAATTTCAGCAGCATCCACATTACCAGAAATTGCTGTTATTGTGGAAGATGTAACTGATAGTGTGCCTCCTGATATCCCCTTATCTTCAACAGTAATCCCACATGTGCAAGATGAACCTAGTGATGGGATTCCATCTGCTGAAGAAGAAACTGACGCCGAGAGTGTTGTTGAAGAATCTGATTATGTACTAATTTCTTTCTTGAGTCATTGGCATCGGGTCTCATTTGGTTTTGTGGAAATAAACTTGACTATTTCATGAATCTGTAGGATGTCAAAATTGGTTCTAACGGAAAGGAAGAATCTGTCTCTGATGCTGCCATCATTGAAAAAGAAGCCGGGATCTATGGCTTGCAGGTATAGAACTAATTCTGTTAAAGAATAAAAACTAATATTTGATTATGATATATAGTGAATGCTACCTTTTTTCCTATCTCTTCTTGCTAATTTATGATGCTTCCTGAGCCACGGAGTCTGATTTCTTATAGACGGGGCTGATCCTTTCGAGAATTCTGAAAGTGTCTTTCCTTTTGGTGCGCGGTTAACATATGCGCTTAATTTCTCAACAAAATTTAATGTTTGAGCTGTTTGTGGTCATAAATTGTTACGTGTATAATGGAATTAATGAAAACTTGAACTTTCAATTTACATTGCTTTCCTTATTAAGATTTTACATCACTTATAGGGAAGATTTTTCTCAATTTGTACTAAAATCAGTGAGTTACTACTCGTAGATCATAAGAAACAGTGATCTTGAAGAGCTACAAGAATTGGGATCTGGAACATATGGAACGGTATATCATGGGAAGTGGAGGGGAACAGATGTTGCTATCAAGAGAATAAAACAAAGTTGTTTTGCTGGGAGTTCATCTGAGCAAGAACGACTGGTACGCCCCGATTTAACTTCAGAGAGCCAATTTTGCATTTAGATATGGATCGAAATATAATGTTCCTTTGTCATGCAAAGAAAACTTACTGAGAAAGAAATCAACCATATGTTTCTGATAATCATCTGTTGGTAAATGTCTAATTACTGTATTTTACAGATCAAAGAATTTTGGAGAGAGGCTAAGATCCTCTCCAAGCTTCACCATCCAAATATAGTGGCTCTCTACGGGGTGGTTCCAGATGGACCTGGTGGAACGGTGGCTACAGTTACTGAATACATGATCAATGGATCGTTAAGGCATGTCCTGGCTAGGAAGGATCGGTGAGTTTGCTGCTTTTCATTTCCACTTATTCGTAGTTTCAACTATTCTTGCCAGTGACACTAGTCACATTCAGTGATTTTGACCCATGGAATTACTCAGTTCTTGCAGAGCGCTTGATCGGCGGAAAAAACTTATGCTTGCATTAGATGCTGCTTTTGGTATGGAGTACCTGCATTTGAAAAATATTGTTCATTTTGATTTGAAATGTGAAAACTTGCTAGTCAACTTGGGAGATCCACAACGCCCTGTGTGCAAGGTAAATTTCAAACGTGTGTCTCTTCTGATTATGAAATACCAGGATCCTCTCAAGTGTTGCTTTATCTGGCGTATAGTCCGTAGCCAGCAAATTGAATTTTAACTTCTGAAAGATGTAAATTGGTTCATGTCTATTTCGATGTGTTAAGATGATTTGGTTAACAGTGTCCCTTTTAACATGTAACCTGACACTTAAATATTTCAGGTTGGTGATTTTGGATTATCTCGGATTAAGAGAAATACCCTTGTTTCGGGTGGTGTTAGAGGAACACTTCCATGGATGGCGCCGGAGCTATTAAATGGAAACAGCAGTCGGGTTTCAGAAAAGGTAAGATCTTTTTTTTCTGTATGCTTAACTTCAAACTAGACCATTAAGAACTTTTATATCCCAGATATGAAGAAATGCTGTTAATCTGCTTGGCAGGTTGACGTGTTTTCATTTGGCATCACAATGTGGGAGATCTTGACAGGAGAGGAGCCTTATGCAAACCTGCATTGTGGTGCTATTATCGGTAAGCTTCTAATTTAGTACTTAATTATGGAATTTTAAGAATAGACTTGCAGTTTCCTTTCGATGATAAAGCACGTATTTACACTGTCAATAACTGCAGAGTTACATTCTTATAGGATGTTCTGTCTTTTGACAATTTGGTTTAGCCTTCCATAAGCTGATGATTATAGAAGAAACTATGTTGCTGTCATGTTTACCAAATAAAATTTAAGTAATCTGGAACTTCATTAGATCTATCCATAGTTTCCTGAGATGTGTTCAAAATTGTTAATGGATTTAGTGGCAAGACCAATAAGAGGACAGTGGTTTTGAATTTCTGAAATGTAGTTTCCTGTCCTTTCACTAAAAGTAGCACGCCCTCTATCCCAATATGGCTCTATTACAACTTGGGAATAGAAAAACAGTTTCTATTTATCACTATAAACATTTGTGCTTTATGGTATATTTATGTAGTTTCTGAATATGTAAATGGAATCAATACCTCAATTTTCACAAGAATTTAGATGCATTGACCTTGCGCCTCCATTCTTTTTGCGACAGAGGGAGTATTTTGTCCTTTCATATTTTTTGCATTGTAAGACACAATTCATCGCACATGGAGATCTACATATAGTATGTTTTTCTTTGCTGCACGACAATTTGAGACTCTCTGGACAAGCTTGAGATTGAAGTAATTTTATAATTTGTGGATGAAGGTGGGATTGTAAATAACACACTCAGACCTCCCGTCCCACAACGTTGTGATTCTGAGTGGAGAAAATTGATGGAAGAGTGCTGGTCACCTGATCCAGAAGCAAGACCATCATTTACACAGATAACAAACAGATTGCGCGCCATGTCACAAGCGCTCCAGCCAAAGACTCGATTAAGGACATGAGATTGTACATCCATGCCAGTGTAAAGAATAGTTTAAATGAAAAGATAGTAATCGTCCATTCTGTTAAAACAATAAGTTTCCCTGTGTAAAGACATGAGATTATATATCCCATGCCAGTGTAAAGAATAGTTTAAATGGAAAAAAGAATAGTAATTGTCCATTCTGTTAAAACTATCAGCTTCCCTGTGTGTAAATGATGAAGAATACATCATGTTGAACATTGGATGCATAAATGATATACGAGATTGGTTCTCCAATTTACTTCACTTTCCCCTCTTTATTACTGTTTTTGTGCAAACTCCCAAAAAATTTCACCTTCTTTAGTTCTTTTCAAGTCACTGGATATTACTCTGTGACCAGTTTATGTCTTTGTTTTTATCAACATATATTGGTTTCGGACATTTGTGTGAAATCATGATTTTCCATGTATCCCCACCGAAAATGCTTGCTCATAATTTTAAGTCCTTCCTCTGGGCTTCGACGATGAGGATGAGGTAAGAAGGGAAATTGTGGGATTCTATGCATGCTTTTCTAAAGAGGGGATGAGTAGGAGACCAAAGTTGAGAGGAATAGTGTTCAATCAAATAGGATAAGATAAGAGGGAGTGGTTGAAGAGAGCGATTAAGGAAGGAAGTTAGGTGAGGGAGGTATTGGAGAGTTGTTCGGGTAATAAGGCCTCGGGACAGGACAACTTCACCTAGACTTTCTTCCAACAATATTGCAGTACGACCGAAGGAGAGGTGATGGAACCATTGCTGCATTCCAAGAGACCGGAGAATTTGAAAGAAGCCTCAATGCATCCTTCATTGTCATCATACTGAAAAAGGAGCGAGGGACGAACATCAAGGATTACAGGTAATAGAAGTCTAGTTGGAAGCATCTAAAAGATAATCTCTGAAGTGCTTTCTAGTCGACTAAAGAAGGTCTTAGACGAGACATTGCCTACCTCTGAGGAGCGTTCGTGGAAGGAAGGCAAATTCTAGACATAGCTTTTGTGGCAAACAAAGTGGTCGACTTGAGAAGGAAACAAGGAGAGCCAGGGATCTTACCTCGAGATTCATCTCTTTCTGGTTGTTTTGTACCTATAAAGGTACACTAGTATCATAGTCAATCTTTGTCTCCAATATTTTCTTGAAATGTTTGAGAGCGCTTCTACTCATGTTTTGGGATAGCGATGATTTAGTGAACCTTAAGATGGCTTGTTATCTAGAGTTTGACCTACGGTTTATGGGAACCCAGTAGCTTTTGCTCAGACTCTACTTAATTTTAAGAAATTTACTAAATATCTCTAAATATTTGATTGTGGACCCAGTTACTATAGTAAATTTATTTGAAGTCTGATGTAGGAACCCATAAGTTTCAAATCCTGGATCCACCTCTGTCCTTGTTGCAAGTCTTATGCCTATGCGTAGAGCAATGGTGAAAATATCATGCATTTGGCCTTCTCATTTTCTGGCACAAAGCTGTGATGATTTATGGTGTCCAAGTCACCGGTTTAAAATCCAGAATCGAGGAAGTTTGACTCTGTTTTACAGTCCGCGAAACACAGAAATCCGGGTAAGGAATTCTGTTAACCCGGGAGAAGGTGTTAGGCATTCCCGAGTTCCGTGGTTTTAGCACGATCACTTTAATCATACTTGGCTAAATTAAATTGTTTAATTACTTATTTTAGAATCTATGCGCATCTACCTTTTACCGCTTTTAATTGCTTGATTATTCGTAATTAAAGAATTGAGTCACGCGTACGTGTACTCATTTCGTTTGGCGCGTCAAAAATCATGTCACGCGTACGTGTCCACAATTAATCACGCTTTATTAATTATTAAGAAAGTTTGGCCGAAGTTGCGTGAACGCATACCTCGATTTATTTTTAGAACGAAATTCATAATTATGTTACAGGAATGTATACATAATCACGATAATAAATTTAAAATGTGTCTAAAGCGTACTATTCATAATTCTTCTTAATCTTTTGAGATTATTGTGATACCACATTTATGGACAAGATATTATTGGGGAGCAAATAAGCTAACTAACATGATCTATTACTTGGCCAGATTCCTTATGGCTCAAAACCCACCTTATGGCGTATTCTTATTTCTTGTCAAGAAAGGAACAACTCCAATTTTCCATCTACCCAATTAAAAGCATTTATTCAAGAACCAAGACTAGACGAGATACATCACAATCGAAATAAAAACTAATTAAAACAATTTAAACGAAAACTAAGACATGCTACTCAAACAACGTAGAATCACAAATCAACCAACACGTGTACCAAGCTATCATAACACAATAAAATGAGAATGAAAATTGAGAAATGAACCTTTTATTGATGAACAAAGCTGAAAATTGCAAGTCAATCGGGCTAAACAAAGCAATAATTCTTGGACCGAAACACCGAATTACAAATCGGAACCTCGAATCGACATCGAAAAGCTCGAAACCCAAATCGACCTCAGTCAAACGATAAACTAAAACCTCAAATATGTGACAACTGATTACAAAATGCAGACGAATGAATGAGCGAACGAGTCAGAACAGATCGAGAAATTGACTCGGACGCACACTCTTGCTCTTTGCATATATCGATTCTCCTCCAGTCCCATTTCCCTCATTGTTGAACTTGTTCAACGTAGCTTGCTTCAATTTACGACTGAATTCCCCACTAATGCGTGTATAACAATCCTCACCAAATTTCACCAAATTTCGATGAATAAAAATCATCCAAGTCCATCAAACGAACAAATTGCCAACATGTCTTATTTGCAATTTGTTGATCAACCCATTAGGATTTTATTAGGTACAAAAGAGTTAGGCGTGACGTCATTTCTCAATGTAGTGCTTTTGGCGTAGGAATTAGGATTTCATTAAGACGTGCTTTTTGGGAATTTGGTCTCCTTTTGTGTGGTGGGTCTGCCGTTTTCTTGCTTTAGAGTTCAGGGATTCAAAAATTCATGGCTGCCGTCTTCTGCGTAATCTAGGTCTAGGGATTGAAAACTTAGGGTAGAGTTTCTATAATTGAATATTTTATATGGAGGTGGGAAAGGATGATGGTCATTGGATTAGAAGGAAATAGATGGTTAGGATTAAATCTTGCACTTAAGTGGGCTAATGAGTTGGGAAGAATGAGCTAAGAATAATTGGATTGAACCATGTCTTTGGGTTTGAACTTAGGCTAAAAAGACCAAATAATACAATGTATCTATAAAAATGTAATAATCACTCTAAATTAAAATAAACTAATATAAAACTAAATACTACGAGTAAAACTATTTTTTTTGTATTTTCAAGTGTTATAATACTATAAATATAAATACACTAATTGACTTTAACCTAACGATGAAAATATTTATTTTATTTTTTTGTAATTTTATTTTTTTGTGATAAAATAAAGTAAGAGAGTCAAAACTATTTAAAATAACGATATTAAACCTAAACTAAATATTTTACGCAAAATGTGTAAAATCTTGGGGAGGGTCAAAAATTACATGTCTATAGCTGCCGCTTTTTGACTGGAAACGCGAAGAGTTTTCAGACAAAGAACAACGAGACAGATTTTTTGACCCGACCCTTATTTAGATAGACTAAAAACTAAAAGAAAAGAGGATGTGGCCGAGCCCCTGTATCTTAGCCGCCTATATATCTTTGGCTATAGAGGAACCAGGCCACGTGTAGTTCAGAGGTGAATGAGGTGATGGGGTACCGAGGTGGGGAGCCGATTGAGGTGCCATCAAGGTTCCGGTCTGTGATCCTGTTATTACATCAAAAATCAAAATTAAAAAGACTAACTAATCCTATCAGCTACAAGTTACAAGATTCCTAACTATGAGTCTTCTGAAGCTTGATCTTGAGTCTTGGTTGGTTCTTCATGCGGACTCTGATCTGAATCTTGATGCTTGTTAGCTGCAGGTGTTGGTTTATTCTTTCACGGCTTCTTCGGATTAAGACCGGACATGCAGAGCTTGTGACTTCAATCACGTCTTGAGCATTCCACAACTTTTCTCTGCTTCTGCACTTCGAGTTCACTTCATTTTCTTTTTTTCTTTTTTCTTTTATTCTAGATTGAGACTTCTTCTTTTGGTCGTCTCGAACCTTGTGCCTCGAGGTAAAACATGCTCAAACACCAAAACAAACGAAATTTTCTGCCCCGGTTTTTACTAGGAAAATTTCGTGAGTTATTGTAACAAAATTCTAAAGTACTTCTTTATTGAAAGCAATAAAAGTCAGGATTGTGTATCCGTGAGAAAAAGAGATTAGGGAGTGGAGACCCTATATCTAAAATAAAATCAACTGGGGATTGGAGGCCCTATGTTGGAAAGATTACCAGGTTATGCTGGCATCAACTAAGGAGTAAGACCCTATGTTGGAAAAGATTACCAAGTTATGCTGGCATCAACTAGGGAGTGGTGGCCCTATGTTGGAAAAGATTACCAGGTTATGCTGACATCAACTAGGGAGTGGTGGCCCTATGTTGGAAAAGATTACCAGGTTATGCTGGAATCAGCTAGGGAATGAGACCCTATTTTGGAAGAGAAGATTAGGGAGTGGAGACTCTATGTCTAAAACGAACCAAAAAGGATTTTTTTCTTAGAAAAAACAATTTCATTCATTTTCATTTTTTTTCTTTTGAGAAAAACAAATTGCCCCAACACTTTTTTTTTCTTTCAAAGGCATGAACAAATAACTTCTTTTTTTTTAAAAAAACAAGACATCCTCTTTTCTTCTTTTTTTTAAAAAAATTTCATAGGAGAAAATTCATCAGCCTAGGTCTTCTAATTTATTATCTTAGGAGAAAGATTCATCAGACTAAGATGTTTATCCTAGGAGAAAGATTCATTAGAATAGGTTTCTTATCTTAGGAGAAAGATTCATCAGACTAAGATGTTTATCCTAGGAGAAAGATTCATCAAACTAGGTTTCTTATCTTAGGAGAAGGATTCATCAGACTAAGATTTCGATCCTAGGAGAAAATTCATCAGACTAGGTTTTCTATCTTAGGAGAAAAATTCATCAGACTAAGACTTCGATCCTAGGAGAAAATTCATCAAACTAGGTCCATTTTTGTTATCTTAGGAGAAAGATTCATCAGACTAAGATTTCTATTGGAAGGAAAATCCATCAGACTAGGACTTTTTATCCTAGGAGGAAAAAATGTGAAGATCAATGACAAGATTTTATGTACAATAGCAAGACAAATAAAAGATTTGAGAAACTTCCCTTTGTCGGCTCTTCTTTTCTTTTTCTTTTTTTTTTTGTTTTTGTTTTTAACCACTTTCCTTGCACTGCTTTGTTCCTATTTCACACAAAGAAAAATTTGTCAGTTTTGAAAATGGTGGTCGGTTTGTGGCCTTGAGTCTTGGCAGCTTGGCTTCTGCTCAATCAGCTTGAGTCGGTTTCAAAAGACTTTTGCTCTGCATCAACCCTGATTGTTTCACACCCAGCACCATTTGTATTTGCGGCTCAATCAGCCTTATCCCAACTGGAGATCTTTGCTTAGGTGACCTTTTCTGATATCTTGAATGACTTCCTGCTTTTTGAGCAATTTGTCTGTTAGAGAGAATCACCAGTTATCTTTGCTTGCGCCAAGTAGGCTTACAATAGTCTTTTGGGGAAGCCTTTGCATGAATCCTCAAGGTATATTGACAGTACAACGGAATGTGCTGGCCAAATTTACTTTATGCTACTGAAAAGCTGGTAGCAGATTTTGAAATCTTTTCTTGCTTGTTTTGATAAGAACTGACTCAGAGTGAAGGACACAATGATGCAAAGAAACAAGTTTTAACAATAAATGCCCCGGTCGGAAGGACAGAAGGAAGTTTTTTTTAATAACTAGCCTTAATGATCATAACATGCATTTTGGAATCATCGGCCTAATCTATCAAACTAATCCAATCTTCCTTTTTACTATTCTTATGACCTTTGAAGTCGGGCCTGTTCATGCTAATCCTTTGCATCAGCTTCACGACTCACTTTCGACTAGTGGTGCCCCGAGGGGTTTTCACCAATAAGTCTCTTTCATTTATTCATCTATACTTACCGTCGTCTTACAGTGCCCGTGAGGGTTTTCACTAGTAAGACTCTCTCATTTTCTTTTATTTTTTGCTTTTTCTTTTGCTTTCTTGTGCGAGCAACTTGACAGTGTTCTATATCCGTGACAGTCGTTGCTCATTGCATGCTTCTCTTGGCATTCTTGAAGGCATATCGGGAGGTCTTTATTTGGAAGGCTTTTGGATAGGGTTGGAAAGAAAGGATGTCATGAAGGCTCAAAATAGACTCAAAGTAAAGGGGGTTGTAGACTCACAACTCTTGGAATCGACTCTTTCAAAAGTGAAATAAAATCTCTGCCCCAGTTTTAGATACTGGATTTTTCTTTTTCGTTTTTTTTTGAATTCTTATTTGGGAGACCGAACCGTGAGGCTGCCTTCGTGTCCTTTTTTAAGGAATCAGGTCGAACATAGTTCAAACATTTGACCTAACTATAATTTTTCTTTCTATTCCTCTGTCCTTTTTCATTTTCATTTTCTTTTTTTTCTTTTTTTTTGTTTTTGTTTGCCCCAACTTCTATCTTCTGAGGGCATGGACCTTTGACAGTTCTTTTCTTCTTCATATTTTTTTCACTTGAACATTCTAAGAATTGCCCCAGTTTATACTCTTGGGAGATGGATTTTTTCTTGTTATTTTATTTTTTTGACTTTTGACTCTAAACTTGATTCTAAAAGAGGTGGTCAAAGAAAATAACACAGGCTCAAAGGGGTGACAAAGGGTATAAAGTGTTTGGGTAGTAGAAAAAGGGCCTCCCAACCTCGAGAATGCGAAACATAGTATCTTTTCGCGATCACATCATTAACGAACATGTCTGTCTTCTTGGTGTGTTGTGGTCACAAGACACTTTCCATCCCTTAATGTTAAACTTTCAACAAACTTCAATTGATTAAACATCTTCAAGCCCGATCTTCACAATGATTTAAAGGTGAATTTTACTCGACCTCAATTCCAAAATATTTCAACTCTTTATTCATCCTCAAAAGTGTTTTTTTCCAGCTATCCAATTCCAGATTAAATTAGTTTTTATGATCTGGCCAAAATTTCCGCATGCATGTCATGTTATTAGAACTAGCGAGAAAAGAACTAAGAACAAAATGACACAAAAGGACAAACTGTATTTTATTGAGTAAAGGATGAAAGGTTTGACAACAAGACAAACAACCTAAAATCCGAGTTACAACCCTAAAATAACCCGGCGAATGAAAATAGCAACAAAACATGCAGACAAGACTCATGCAAACAGAATAGAAGGATAGAAGGGTTTGACTCAATAAAACAAATAAAATCTGGATGACAACCCTGAAATAACCCAGATAGTAGAAAAAATATCAAAACAAGCTACCAATATTCCTTCCTAGTAAGGAGAGAATGACTTTTCAATTTCTAAGGTTGACATTTAGCCACAAATTTGCTCATCAGAATCACCATGGCCTACTCCAATTTTAGTCGGCAAATTCCTGAGAAGATTCTCATACTCCATGTCACCAAGCATCATCCCCACAAAGTGTGCATCATCATGTGTAGGTAAAGGATTCTGCGTGATATTCTGGGCGTCATATCTTGGATCACAATCAATTTTTCCTGGATTAACCTTTATATTTCTCTTTCCAAATCTCGACAGCTTTCAACATTGTGCGCCTGTGCATTAGAATGATGCAATCATGTCATAATGCTTTAACATCTCAAATAACTTGCATAGGAATCTCCTATTGGTGTAAAATTATTTTTCAACCTTTGTTCCCCTTTATACCTTTGGCTTGGATGTGGGTTATAGGGCATCTGAAAATTTTGTGGAGGCCGGTGGAGATTCTTTGATGCTCGTGCTCATCTTCTGGGGTGTTTTAGTGGCTGGACAACATACTGAGGTGGAGAAACAGAGTATTGTGAGTTCTGAGGTGGATAGTAGTGCTCAAGAGCATCATCGAAAAATAGATGAGGCTAGTCATACCTTCGAGATGCTCTGCTCGACCCTGATGTCATCATGATTTCTTCGTCCTTCTCATTTGTGTCACTAAAATTATCAGATTCAATCTGGGCAGCCTGAGTTGCGGCTTTAAGAACCGCTTGAATTATAATTCTGCATGCCTTAAGACTATTCTCAACCATTTCACCCATTTTGATTACTTCTGAGAAGGATTTACCCACTGCAGACATCATGTTTTGAAAATAATCTGGCTCTTGAGCCTGAAGAAAGACAGTGATTAGCTCGTGGTCATCCATGGGTGGTTTAACTTTAGCTGCTTGCTCTCTCCATTTAATGGCATATTCTCTGAAACTTTCAGTTGGTTTCTTCTTCAGGTTTGAAAGGGAATTACGGTCTGAGGCGATGTCAATGTTGTATTAGAACTGTTTGACAAAGGCCTGTGCTATGTCATCCCAGACATACTAGTGAGATGTGTCTTGGTCCATAAACCATTCAGAGGCTACTCCCGTAAGGCTTTCCCCAAAATTAGCCATCAGTAATTCTTCTTTTCCTACCGCACCTCTTAGTTGATTGCAATACCTTTTCAGGTGGGCTATGAGGTCTCCATGTCCATCATACTTTTCAAATTTGAGAGTCTTGAAACCAGGTGGCAAGTGGACATCGGGGAACATACATAGATCCTTGAAGGCAATACCCTTCTGACCTGCCAACCCTTGCATGCTTTTCACTCTTTGGGTCATTTCTTCCTGTGCCATCTTTCGGGCAGGCTTCTCAATCTTTGCAGGAACATTAAATAGGTACGAATGGTACTCAGGAGAGTGAGATTGTTCTTGCTGGGTAGCAAACTGTGACTCATGAGTTTTCCTCTGTACCACCGTCGGCTGTGGGATGGTGAAGATGGGCATAACAGTAGTGGTTGTCTGATTGATTGTCAATGGAAAACTTTGGGAGCGCACAACAGAAGTTCCAGCTGTAGTCATATAGTTGGTATAATGACTGAACCCAGGTGGATATGATTGATCAGACAATGAGACCGGAATGGCAGCAGTCGAGATGGGTGTGAATTCTGAGAAACCATGAGAAGAAAAGGGCGGTCCTTGGCCATTAGCCCATGCTGGACACATTTTAGTCATTTGCTATTTCAGTATTCTATTTTCCTCAAACACAGTAGACTCTTGTCGAACCCTCTGATCCTGAGTCTCTTGAGCACTTGTAACAACTTCGATGTCAGTTATCATTTTTCCTTGGATCTTGTGTTGTCCGCTTACCACAAATCGACCACCTCAAACTTTCTTCGAAATTCAAAACAAAAGACACGTTAGAATGGACTCAGTCAGTCCTTACTATTATCATCATTTTTTTTTCATTTTTTCACTTTTTTTTGGTTGATCGAACCTGATGTGGGTTGCCTACGTATCTGTAACGATCCGACCGGTTGTTTTGAGCTTTTTCACTTTGCTCGCCAGTTCTAGGGCATGACTTGCCCCGTGTGGTGTATTATGACTTATGTAAATCGTTGGTGTTGGGTTTCAGGTTAATCAGAATGAATTTGGAAGAACAGTCTCAGTTGAAAGCTTAAAATTTGAAAGGTTCGACCAAGATTTGACTTTTTTGTATTTGATCTCGGATTGGAATTTTTATGGTTTAGTTCGCTCCGTTAGGCGATTTGGGACTTAGGAGCGTGATCAGAATATATTTTGGAAGTCCGTGGAAGGTTTAGGCTTGAATTGGCGAAATTGAAATTTTGGCGTTTTCCGGTTGATAGGTGAGATTTTGATATTGGGGTCGGAATGGAATTACGGAAATGGGACTAGGTCCGTTGTGTTATTTGTGATGTGTGTTCAAAATTTCAGGTCATTCAGATGAGGTTTGATAGACTTTTTGATCGAATTCGGAATTTGGAAGTTTTGGAATTCTTAGGCTTGAATCCGAGGGTGATTTGATATTTTGATGTTGTTTTGAGCGTTATGAAGGTTGGAACAAGTTTTAATTATGTTATGGGGTGTGTTGGCATGTTTGGTCGGGGTCCCATGAGGCTTGGATATGTTTTGGAAGAGTTTTTGGAAGATTTTGGTGTTTTGAGCATAATCATGTAATGATCCGAAGGTCCATTTTTAGTTCTAGAAATCAAAAATTGATTTTGAGACTTCCAGAATTTTGATAATGAATTATAGGAGTGATCTGAAAATCTTGGTCTAATTTCACCAAGTCGCAATTGGGTTTTTGACGCGAATCATGAGTTAATTGTTTAACGAGCGAAATGGATATCGCACTGAGCAAATGAGCTCCGAATTGAGTTTTGATTGAAGGACTATATTCTTATCATTATTTTTGACTCATAGGAACAAGAATCATCAAATTCTGAGTTCGTATGATGGAGTTAGACTCTTTTTAGTGAAATTAAAGACTGTTGGTGAATCAGATCTGGTGTGCACCTTTTAGCGACCAGAGTGGACCGTTTAGCGACGGGAATTAAGCCTTTAGCGACCAGAATTTGATTTATTAAAGCTGTTACGTTTTTTTAGCTCATTTTGATGTTTTTTTGGTGAAAGAACACAGCTTGGGGCGATTTTTGAGCAAGAAATCATGGGAAATAATGAGGTAAGTCACTTGTGATCATTTCTACTCCATAATATTGAATTATCATCGAATAATCCGACTAGATTACATGTTTTTGAGGTATAAATTGGGGATTTGGACCTAGGGATTTGAAAATAAGATTTGAAGATTTGGAGGTCGAATTGTTATCGAAATTTAGTAATTTTGGTATGATTGGACTCGTGGTTGAATGGGTTGTTGGATTTTGTGAGTTTCGTCGGATTCCGAAGCGTGGGCCCGGGGGGTCGGGTTTGAGCAATTTCGGGATTTTGATGTTAAATTGGATATTTTCGAGTGGGTTTCGCTCACTTAGCATATTTTAATGATTATGTACTGATTGTGGCTAGATTTGGAGCATCCGGAGGTCGATTCGCGCGGGCGAGGCATCGCGGGCTAGAGTTCGGACTAGATCGAGGTGAGTAATGATTGTAAATGATTCTCTCAGGGTTTGAAACCCTTGATTGCACATTGTAGTGCTATATTGAGGTGGGGCACACGCTTGATGACGAGCGTGGGGTCGTTTACTATTGGGGATTGTGACTTGGTCCATCCCGATTGATGATTTTATCGCGTATTTGATTGAAAATTATTTTCTACCATCATTATTTGGGCTGAATGTCATATTTGGGCCTAGTGCCAGCTATTTGAACCCTACGGGGATTTTTGTTGATATTTCCTCACTGTTTTGACTTTATACTTGAACTCAGTCATGTTATTTTCCATTGTTTTCAAAACTCAGCCAAGTTTATTTTGCTTTAACACTTGAAATGATATTTCAAAAAATGTTTTGGGCTGAGCATCATGTTTTACTGTTACCCAAGTGACTTATGTGATTTTTGACTAAGTAAGGTCGAGGGCCTGTATTATGAGGATACTTTTGGGTCGGGCTACATGCCGCAACAGTGAGATACTGATTTGATTATCAGGCCAAGGGCCTGAGATATGTACGCCACGAGGTGACTTGTTGATATTGATATGAGGCCGAGAGCCTGTTTATGATGCACGAGGTGACTTGATATTGCGCTTGGGCTATAGGGGCCCCTCCTGGAGTCTGTAAACCCCCAATGAGCGCAGGTACCAATTGTGATGTGAGATATAGCCCGAGGGCTGATATTGTTCTATGTGATAGCCCGATGGGCTGGTATTGTTCTATGTGATTGCCTGAGGGGCTGGTACCGTTCTATGTGATTGCCCGAGGGGCTAGTATTGTTCAGAGATATTGCCCGAGGGGTAGAGTTGTTGACATTGTGCCCGAGGGGTGAATCTTTATATGCTTATCTTTCATATTTACCTGTCATTTACCTATTAAACTATGGTATTTGTGCCCGAGGGGCAGATTTACTGTACTTATCTGCACTAACTATTTTGCATTCATTTGCATAACTGTTGAAAAAGTCATTTTCAAAGAAGTTTATACTGGGCTAAGATGTTTTAAAAGATTTTTACAGCTTCACTGCTTTCTTACTGGTTTTGAACTGCTTCTATACAACATCTTGATATGCTTTACGTGATTTCTTACCATTCAGGCTTTAGTTATGATTATTACTCACTGAGTTGGAGAACTCACTTTACTCCCTGCAACTTGTGTGTAGATCCAGGTATTTATACACCCGGTAGCGGGTTTTGGTTGATCAGAGGCAGAATCAGCGGAGTTTAGCAAGGTAGCTGCCGGCGTTCGCAACACTGCTTTTCTCTCTCTTAATTTCATTAGTCTGTATTTGTACACTTCAGACTTTCAGTTGTATTTATACCTTAGTAGATGCTCGTGACTTGTGACATCCTGGTTAGGGCTGTGTCGGATTGTATTTTCGCTACTTATTATCATTAAATCATGTTTAGAATGCTTTTATATTGTTTAACTGTTTTAAAAGGTGAATTGGGTTTAATTGGCTGGCCTTGTCTTCATGAGAGGCGCCATCACGACCGGGTTCGGGGTTAGGGTCGTGACAGTATCATGTGGGAACATGAATCAGATCTTGTGTAGTTCGGGAAAATCAGGAATAAAGTAAATAAAACTAACTCTTTTTTTGGATTTTGGACTTTTTTCGAAAGAAAGACTTAAAAAGAAGAAACAAAATATTTTGAATTTATGAAAGAAATACTTCTAAAGAAAAAAGAAAATATTTTTGAATCTTAAATTTTCGTTTCAATTTTCGAAAGAAGAATGAAAATATTTTTGGATTTTGAGAGAGATTAAAAGAAAATATTTTTGTAATTTTTTTAAAATTAGGGTCTGAAAGAAAGACTTTCTAAAGAAGGAACTAAAGGAAAATATTTTTGAATTTTTTGAAAATTGTGGGCCGGAACCGATGAGGTTTGCCTACGTATCTCACATCCGGTGAGAATCAGACCCGCGTAGTTCGCCAGTTTTGACGGAACAGGGAAACATGGCACTTAAGATTTTGGGCTCATTTCGAAATGACTTTTTTTTTTTTTCAATTTTCATCATTTTTCTTTTTCTCTTTTTTTTTTTTGAAAAATTTAGGCAGAGTTTCAGAACATTTTAAAATACCGGGGTTTCAGATCCGGGTGAATTCTCTATCCTACCGCACTCTTGGTTTTTTTCTTGATTTTTTTTCCTAGCCGGTCAACATGCAAGCCGAAACAAATAAATGTACACATAACACATAAGATGCATCAGGATGGTCTTTTATTTCGGGTACATCTGTCCTGGACAGACCCAACCCCTGTGTTGAGTCCTCATAGTCAAATGCACGTGATGCAAGCAAACGTTCCTACTAGGGATCCGGCATGAGGCTATATTTTTCTAGGTTTAAACCTGGGGTTGTGTTCTAGACCTGGCTTACCCGAGCGGACAGCTCGAGCCAAGGTGGGGGCAACGTACTGGGAGTACGAAAGTCTACCCGGCCTTGATGCTGACCCAAGCCTCGTTCTATTTGGTATGACTTATAACAAAAAAGTGGGCCACGCGTACGTATGCACCATATTTTTAGAAGACTTAGAAGGGTGGCGTAAGAAGACATTTAAATACAATTCAAATAATTTGAAAGCGGTAAAAGTGGCAATTAGCACATTACGCCCACAAAATATAGTAACATCAACACTAAATAAAGCCAAGTAAAAATCACAATAACAAGCTCGAATTCTTGAACCCTGAACTAGAGATTCTGGGTTCTTATCCCAAGCAGAGTCGCCAGAGCTGTCACATCTCCTTTTTACTACCCCGAAAGGGATATAAGGGAGTTTTTCTAATTTAAGTGACAATAATCGAAACGGGATTATTTATTTAAATTCAGAGTCGCCACTTAGGATAATTTATGGTGTCCCAAGTCACCAGTTTAAAATCCTGAATCAAGAAAGTTTGACTCTGTTTTACAGTTTGCGAAACACAGAAATCCGGGTAAGGAATTCTATTAACCCGGAAAAAGGTGTTAGGCATTCCCGAGTTTCGTGGTTTTAGCATGGTCACTTTAATCATACTTGGTTTAATTAAATTGTTTAATTACTTATTTTAGAACCTATGTGCATTTACTTTTTACCGCTTATAATTGCTTGATTATTCGTAATTAAAGAATTAAGTCACGTGTACGTGTACTCATTTCGTTTGGCGCATCAAAAATCATGTCACGCGTACATGTCCACAATTAATCACGCTTTATTAATTATTAAGAAATTTTGGCCGAAGTTGCGCGAATGCATACCTCGATTTATTTTTAGAATGAAATTCATAATTATGTTACGCGAACGTATACATAATCACGATAATAAATTTAAAATGTATCTAAAGCGTACTATTTATAATTCTTCCTCATCTTTGAGATTATTGTGATGCCAAATTTATGGACAAGATATTATTGGGGAGTAAATAGGCTAGCTAACATGATCTATTACTTGACCAGATTCCTTATGGCTCAAAAACCACCTTATGACCCATTCTTATTCCTTGTCTAGAAAGGAACAACTCCAATTTTTCCATCTACCCAATTAAAAGCATTTATTCAAGAACCAAGACTAGACGAGATACATCACAATCGAAATAAAAACTAATTAAAACAATTTAAACGAAAACTAAGGCATGCTACTCAAACAACGTAGAATCACAAATCAACCAACACGCGTACCAAGCTATCATAACACAATAAAATGAGAATGAAAATTGAGAAATGGACCTTTTATTGATGAACAAAGCTGAAAATTGCAAGTCAATCGGGCTACACAAAGCAACAATCCTTGGACCGAAATACCGAAATTACAAACCGGAACCTCGAATCGACATCGGAGAGCTCGAAACCAAATCGACCTCAGTCAAAGATAAACTAAAACCTCAATATGTGACAACTGATTACAAAATGCAGACGAATGAATGAGCGAACGAGTCAGAACAGATCCAGAAATTGACTCGGACGCACACTCTTGCTCTTTGCATATATCAATTCTCCTGCAGTCCCATTTCCCTCATTGTTGAACTTGTTCAACGTAGCTTGCTTCAATGTACGACTGAATTCCCCACTAATGCGTGTATAAGAATCCTCACCAAATTTCACCAAATTTCTTTGAATAAAATCATCCAAGTCCATCAAACGAAAATTGTCAACATGTCTTATTTACAATTTGTTGATCAACCCATTAGGTACAAAAGAGTTAGGCGTGATGTCATTTCTCAAAGTAGTTCTTTTGGCGTAGGAATTAGGATTTCATTAAGCCGTGCTTTTGGGAATTTCCTTTCCACTTTTTGTGTGGTGGGTCTGCCGTTTTCTTGCTTTAGAGTTCAGGGATTCAAAGATTCATGGCTGCCGTCTTTTGTGTAGTCTAGGTCTAGGGATTGAAAACTTAGGTAGGATTTTTATAATTGGGTATTTTATATGGAGGTGGGAAATGATGATGACCATTGGATTGGAAGAAAATAGATGGTTATGATTAAATCTTGCACTTAAGTGGGTTAATGAGTTGGAAAGAATAGACTAAGGATAATTGGGTTGAACCATGTCTTTTGGGTTTGAACTTAGGCTAAAAAGATTAATAATACAATGTATTTATAAAAATATAAAAATCACTCTAAATTAAAATAAATTAATATAAATTAAATACTACTAGTGAAATTAATTTTTTTTTGTATTTTCAAGTGTTATAAAACTATAAATATAAATATACTAATTGACTTTAACCTAAAGATGAAAATATTTATTTTATTTTTTTGTAATTTTTATTTTTTTGTGATAAAATAAAGTAAGAGAATCAAAACTATTTAAAATAACGATATTAAACCTAAACTAAATATTTTACGCAAAAATGTATAAAATCTTGGGGAGGGTAAAAAATTACATGTCTACAGATGGTATTTGCTAATCTTGCGAGGATGAGTGCTTGAACATTCAGGATGTCATTCACTTAGGTAGAAAAGTATTACAGTTAGTGTTCTTAGCTAGAAAAGCAAAAAAAAAAACCTTGCACGGTTGTTTTTTCGCTCTATATAAGGGACAAACCCCTTCTAAACCCTAAAAGACATATCATAGGGAATATTCGAAAGAATATTCTTAATTCCCCCTATTGGGCCTACACTACTGTATAAGTCATGCAGTCTCTGTTTGCTTGTTTGTCGTCCTCCACAGGACGTCGAGCTACGAGGATCTCGTCGTTGGTCGTCACTGGTCGTGGTCGTCCAAATTTGGACCTATACAGTTAGTCCCTCCGCTTGTCGAGGTTGCAACCTGGTGCGTCCTTGATAAGCGGATACCACCCACTCTTGTGGAGAAATTTGGTTTACGAAGTGTTATGACCTAGCCAATAACAGGAGGTCAGCGTACTCAACAAGATACCGGATAGTGTATCTTATCAAGAAATGACATCGTCTCCACGTGCGTCATCATTATGCATGTTTTCGAGATAGGGGTTGAGTTATTGTCGCTTCGATTTTGATGCCACTCTGCAGCTTTCCGCTTTGATTCTGGCGCCACCCAATCCTATAAATAGGTGGAGGGTTTATTTTTTCAAAAACACTTGGCCATTTCATTTCCGGTTATCCTTTGTCATCCCTCTCGTGTTTGCTTCAACGGTTTTTCTGCTTCTTCTTCTCCCATTCTTCATTCGCAACTTTCTGTGATTTTAACACCTTTTCCATCGAAGAGATGCCTAGAACACATCGATCTCGTGAAGGGGTTTCTGACGCCAACCCGTTATCCGTGGCGCTCCCCTCTAACAGTGAGGACATGACGGTGGAAGAGGGTGACAACTTACCCACTGTAGAGGAGTTGCTGCTGAGACACCCCATGTCTCGAAGCGACTTTATCAAGGATCCTCCTCCTACTCCTACCCCCGTGCTCTCAGAAATGGAACAAGTCCCTATTGATGCTCTTCACGCAAAATATGGCATCCCCGCTCATGTTGATATGGTTCCAGCGGGGAGGGACTTCGTAGAAGTCCATAGGCCCGGGTAATGTGCTTTTTATGAGTACTCCTTCGTGATCGGCCATTCCTTTCCCCTTCTTCCGTTAGCGGAAGAATTCTGTCGATTCTACCAGGTTTGCCCGGCATAACTTTCTCCGTACATGCTTAAAATACTTCTGCTGTTGACAAAATACACGGAGTTGGCGGGGTGCGAGGTCACTGTTCACCATCTTCTACACTTGTTTTCACCTAGCTTTCATAGGGGCACTGTGGTGCATTTAAGGCACCGTGGGACGAAAGGGCTAGTCGTTGGGACTGACGACCGAGTGAGCCGTAAGTTTTGGCACAAGTACTTCTTTGTCAGGACCGCACATATCGTGTTTGACCCTGCTAGGTTTCTGGAGTGATGGAATGAGAACCATAAGCATCACCATTTGTTTTATTCTTTCTTTTCTTCTTCATTTACCTTAGTGTTTGTTTACTTCTCGTTTGCAGCTATGGGGTATCCACCTCAACCTATTGTAGGTATAAGGGATTAGGTAGCCCGTCTGCTCTCCCATGCAGTGGAAACACGAGACTGGCTTGCTTTCGTGAAGCGCTTTGGGCCAAGAGTTTCGTCTGGTAAGTGTCTTTTACTGTATCACTCCTTGACTATACGTCGTTGTCTATTGATATGACTTTTTATGATAACAGGTCGAGGAGCTTCTAGGTGAAGGGATCCAGTCCCTGCATTTCGACAGACTGTCGCTACTGCAGTAAGGCAGTTTACTTTGAGTGAGCCCGTCCGGGAGGGTCATGCCCAACTGGCACAAATGGGAGATCCTTCTCGCAATATGGTCGTGAGGGAAGAGGCCTCTTCCACACCGATCCATCACCTTGTGGACGAATCCTCTAATGGGGATGAGTCGTTACTGAGGAAAAGGATGAGAGTGAAACTTGGGAAAGATGTGGTCGTGGACACTGGTAAAACAGGGACGGGTGCGTCGCAGATAGTGTATGTGCCCACATTTATGGCTGATGCTATTTTGGCGGGGAGGTCTCCCCAAATGAAAGGGGTTTACCCAGGAGGTGGTTCCGTGCGTTCTGCCAAGGGGGGTGCATCGTCTAACGTCGGAGGGGGCCCATGCATTGAGGACGAAGGCTCAGGTTCGGATGTCAACTCGGAGGACGTTCGTGAGTTTTTAGAACGCCATACTCATGTGGAGGTCAGAGTGGATGGTTTTGATCATCACGTAGTTATTCCTGGGGATTACAATTTGTTATCGAACTGTGATCTGGTGGCGTCCTCTTTAGCCCCTTTATGTGTTGCCCCCGAGAGCTAGGTGCTTGGAGCGATGGGCGACATGGAGTTTTCTCGGAACGTCGTCGGCATGGCTTTGCGGGTAGATGTCTTTCTCTTCTTTTTAGTTGTTGGATTTTTGTTATTTTCGACCTGTCTTTCTGCCTTAACTTTTTCCTATTGTGCCCGACCCTTATCATGAAAATTGAGCGCGAGCACCAGGAGAGGAAGTGGACGGCCATCTACGGGATGATGTCTTCTAAATATCTGAAATATCGCATCAAGCATCGTGCGATGGCCAACATTTACAACCAGGACCCCGACTTCCAATTATTCCGCGAAGGGCTTAAACAGAGGGAAGATTAGCTGGCGCATAAGGTCGAGGAGTTGAGGGAGCGAGACGAGGACCTTATGAAGGTCGTTGCCCGCAACAGTGAACTTGAGGCATCCCTTAAGGTGAAGGAAGATAAGCTCGAGTTAAGTAGAGGGGTGATGGCCGAGAACGCCGACCTACAAGCAAAGATGGCTAGTTTGACTGTTGACCTAGGTGTGAAGATAGCCAAGATCGACGAGCTCAGGGGTGAGTTGATTGTGAGCACTAATAGACTGGCAGCTATTATTTCTAAAGCAACGATTTAGGAAGATGCCCTCCATGTCTGTAGGTCGGAGCGGACCAAGGAGGAAGAGGCATCCGTGCTCAAGTTAGCATAGCTTGAGGGGCATGTTAAGGAGTTGGAGGCAGAGCTATCTGTGTTGACCAGGCAAGTGCCATCACTGACAACGGAGGATGTGAGTCGACGCTCGCAACCTTCTACGTCTCGTGCCTCGGCCTATCATGTCGTGCCTCTATACGAGTTGTGGGTTCATGCCGAGGCCCAGCTTGATGTGTATAAGGCTCTTCATGCTGACGGGAAGGCATCTGAAGTAGAACTTTAGGGTGTGCGTGCCGAAGCTCGTGCAGCTCGTGAGGCATGCAGATACGACCCTCTTACTCCTGACGGGGATGATATCAACTCTGATGATGCGAACCGTCTTGCCTCTGACTCTTGGTATGAAGATGTGTATGCTACTGGGGATGATGTGTAATTTTTTGGTTTGTACTTACTTTTTGCTTCATGATTTTTGTAAGGGCATGCTTGAGCCTATTGTAAAGATAGGTGCTGGTGATATTTTTTTGTAATGAAGAAATTGTTTTGTCGATTCGGTGATGATCTTTGTAATATTTGTGATATCCTGTCGTAGCTCGAGTGAAGTCGAACTCATTTTTTGTTGATGGCCTTAGCCATTGAAATGCTACTTTCGAGCTGGCATCGAAGTAGTATCCCGTCGTAGTTTGAGTGAAGTCGAACTTATTTTTCGTTGATGGCCTTAGCCATTAGGATGCTACTATCGGGCTGGCGTCGAAGTAGTATCCCGTCATAGTTCGAGTGAAGTCGAACTCATTTTTTTGTTGATGGCCTTAGCTACTGGGATGTTACTTTGGAGCTGGTGTCGAAGTAGGATCCCGTCGTAGTTCGAGCGAAGTCGAACTCATGCTTTTGTCGATGGCCTTAGCCATTGGGATGCTACTTTTGAGCTGGCATCGAAGTAGTATCCCATCGTAGTTTGAGTGAAGTCGAACTTATTTTTCTGTTGATGGCCTTAGCCACTGGGATGTTACTTTCGAGCTGGCGTCGAAGTAGGATCCCATCTAGTTCGAGCAAAGTTAAACTCATGCTTTTGTCGATTGCCTTAGCCATTGGGATGCTACTTTTGATATGGCATCGAAGTAGGATCCCATCGTAGTTCGAGCGAAGTCAAACTCATGCTTTGGTCGATGGTCTTAGCCACTGGGATGTTGCTTTCGAGATGGCATCGAAGTAGGATCCCATTGTAGTTCGAGCAAAGTCAAACTCAAGCTTTGGTCGATGGCCTTAGCCATTGAGATGTTACTTTCGAGCTGGCGTCGAAGTAGGATCACATTGTAGTTCGAGCGAAGTCGAACTCATGCTTTTGCCTATGGCCTTAGCCATTGGGAGTTTCATTCGTACATTGGAGATTTGATTTTATTCCTGTAGGAAATACATGTTGACTTTGTAAATACAATGGAGATTTGGCTATCTATACCTAGTCCCTTCATTACTCGGCCTGGAGATCACGTCGATGGGCGGGGTAATGAATAATACTTCGGACCTCGAGGCGTCTCCCTTGCTGCCTCATTAAAAACCTCACCGAGAAAACCCGATTGGGACAAAACTCGGATGAGGGAAAAAGAGTACGACTTAGGCGGCGCCTCTTTTCAGAAGTGGAAGTATTTGAGATGGGCGACGTTCCAATTGTTTTGGAGAGTTTTCCTTCAATTGTCTCTAACTGGAATGCTCCTTTGTTTGTGCCGCTGTGATTTTGTATGGCCGATCCCATTTTTCCCTTATTAGGGTCTTTCGCTGCTTGAGTTTTAGCTTTGAGTCGTACTTTGGCCTTCTTGTTATAGTACCTTTATGCTTGTTGCTTTTGTGCTAGCATTCTTACGTGAGCCATATCTCTTCGTTCTTCGACCTCATCCAGTTCTTGCAGCCTACTTTCGTCATTACTTGATCCGCTTTTGTTGGAGTATCTCAAGCTAGGTTCTCTGACTTCGAGGGGTATAACCGCGTCAGTCCCGTAGACTAGTGAATATGGCATCTCTCCTGTTCTAGTTTTTGGCGTGGTGCGGTATGCCCATAGTACTTCTGGCAGTAGTTCAGGACATAGCCCCTTGGCGTCCTCGATTTCTCAAGTTGTGGGTACCTTGTTTCGGCATCAATTAAGGTTTTGCTGATATAATAAATTGGAGATTGCATACCTTTGTTTTCGTGGACCAAGACTGCACTTACCGCGACTTCGGAGACTGCTAGGTACACCAAGGGGCATTTGCCCGGCTCTGCTTTGACAAGTAGTGGCAGTGAGGACAGGTAAGTTTTCAACTTTCTTAAGGCGTCGACGCATTCTGAATTCTACAGTAGTCCGTGATCCTTCCTTAGTACATTAAAGAATTTATGGCACCTGTTCGACTATCGTGAGATGAACCTCGACAGGGCGGCTATTCGTCCTGTCAATTTTTGTACTTGTTTTTTGCTGGTCAATGTCTCCGGTATTCCTTTGATTGCTTTGATCTGATCTGGGTTGACCTCGATACCCCTTTGCGACACCAAAAAACCAAGGAACTTTCCTAAGGTTACGCCAAAGGTGCATTTATCGAGATTCAGTTTCATTCTGTATTTCCTCAATATTTTCGAAGGCTTCCTTCAGATAACTAATGTGATCCTCCTTCTTTTTGGACTTCACTAGCATGTCGTCGATATAGACCTCCATAGTATTTCCGAGTTGTTCTTTGAACATTTTGGTGACTAACCTTGGATACGTCGCCCCTGCATTCTTGAGTCCGAATGGCATGACTCTGTAGTAGTATGTTCCTTGGTGAGTGATGAAGGTAGTCTTTTCTTGGTCTTCTTCTACCATTAGAATTTGGTTGTAACCAAAATAGGCGTCTAAGAAGCTTAATAGTTCATTCCCTGCCGTTGCGTCGATGAGTTGGTCGATATGTGGTAACGAAAAGGAATCCTTTGGGCATGCTTTGCTCAGGTCTGTGAAGTCGACACACATCCTCCACTTCCCGTTCTTCTTTTTTACCATGACCACATTGACGACCCACTGAGGATACTTTAATTCTCGGACGGAACCATTAGCGAGCAACTTATCAACTTCTTCGTTGACTGCATTGTTGATTGTGGCGTTGAACTTTCTCCTTATTTGCCATACTGGTGGGTAAAAAGGGTTGACATTCAGCCTGTATGTGGTGATGTCCCTTGGGATTCCCAGCATATCTGAGTGGGAAAAGGCAAACAAATCAGCATTGTAGTTAAGAACTCATGGAACTTACCTGGTTCTGAGAGGTTGTGTCTGATATAGGTTTTTTTCATGCTGTTGGTGTTGTCTAATTGAACGGGGTCGAGGTCTTCTACGGTTGCCTTGCAAGCTTCTACGACATCTGGGTCTTTGATGGCCTCTATTTGTATGTCGGGTTTGGTTCCCGATATGGCTGATTGCTATGCTTCCGCACTCGCCCCCTTTAGTTGTTGGGTGTGTGTGCAGTCTTGGGCGATTCGGTAGCATTCTTGAGCGGTGCGTTGCTCACCCCGGATGCTAAATATCCCCCATGGGGTAGGAAATTTGATTACTTGATAGAAACTTGACGGGACAGCTCGCATGACGTGTATCCATAGATGCCCTATGATAGCATTGTAGGATGTTTCCTGGTTCATGACGTGGAACGTCGTCTCTAGGGTGACTCCTCCTGCCAGAACGGGCAGCACTATCTCTCCAGATGCTCGTTCCACTGCATTATTAAAACCCGTTAGTGTTATGCAATGCGGTACTATATTATCCTCAAGTCTCATCTGTATGAGGACTCGTGGGTGAATAATACACGCGCCGCTTCCGTCATCCACCATTATTCTTTTTACATCGGTATCTGCGATATGTAGAGTTATAACCAAAGCATCATAGTGAGGGAAGGACAAACCGTTAGAATCTGACTTATTGAAGATGATACTATCTTCGAGGTCATCATACCGTTCGTGGGCGACTATCCGCTTGAGTTTGTGTGTGGTGGTGAATTTCACATGGTTGATTACCGTATCATCGCCGCCGCCAATGATCATTTGTATGGTGTAAGCTGGTGAAGGTGGTTTTCATTAAGGTTGATCACATCCACGAGCGAAGTTAACCGGTCCTCGATCGCTCAGTAGCTCTTTCAGGTGTCCCTGGTTTAGCATTCCTACCGCTTCCTATCACAGACATATGTAGTCTTCGGTTTTGTGTCCCCTTTCCTGGTGGAATTCACACAAAACGCTCGATCTCCGGGTGATCGGATCTAACTTCATCTTTTGTGGCCACTGCACCTTTGTGCCGAGCTTTTCTAGTGCATACACTAGTTCTGAAGGAGAAACGCAAAAGTTATGAGCAAATAACAGTGGAGACATACCTCTTTCATTTTGATGTGACGCGGTGTGTCGAGGCGTGACGTCTGCATGTCATGGAGGAGGCAAGATGGATGCCCGGATATAGGGCTGATGCCTTTCTTGATTGAAATGGGATAGTTGATCCCTCCGACCATAGTTGCGGTGATCTCTGCTTGTTTCGGTTTGGACCGACGTTAGTCGTTGGAGCGGACCATTCAAGTCATCCTCATGTGCCCTTACTTCGGCACAATAGGCATTATAGATTTCTTCCCAAGTGGTGGGAGGGTACTTCATGAGTCTACTTAGCAGCTTTTTGGTCGCTTTTGACCCATTTCTATTTAACTCATTTTGGAAGGCTGCTACCGCCATCCCTGTGATATGTTCGGTAGGCTCATTCTTGCCTTGTTGAATTGGGCTATGAAATCCCGAAGTCCTTCGCCTATCGTCTGCCTGATGGCGAAGATGTCATTTACCCTGGCTTCTACCTTTTTTGCTCCCGCGTGGGCAGTGTTGAATTTATCTGCCATTTCTTCGAACGTTGATATTTACCATGCCGGTAGTTGGTAATACCACGTTAGCACTCCCCCTGTCAAAGTTTCGCCGAACTTCTTCAGCAGCACCGATGACACATATTCTTTTGACAGATCATTGCCTTTCACTGCCGTAATATAGTGGATTATGTGATCTTCCGGGTCCGTGATGCCATCATATATTTTCAAGTATGGTGGCATTTTGAAGGTTGTTGGAATAGAGTGGCGGGCTTCCCCTTCACTGTATGGTTGCTTGACGAACCGACCTACGTCACATTTTGGTAGCAACTTTGGAGCGTCGGGTATTTTATCGACCCTTTCTTGATATTCCTTCATCTGATCACAGAGCGTTTTGTTCTCATTTTTCATGTTTTCCATCTTCTTTAAGACAGCCGCAAGTGCATCTTTACCTACATCAGTGACAACACGGGTGTTACCTATTCGTGTAGTTTCTGGCTCATCGGCGACAGCTGCAGTTTCTGCGGGTAATGTGTCTTCAATATCCCTCTGAACGGGTTTGTCGAGTATGTTGCTCAAGGTGTTTGTCAACCATTCTTCTAATAGCCTTTTCACAGCCGGTGGTGTTTCTCCTGCTGCGGATGTTGAGGTTCCCCTCTCGCGCGAGACAGTCACGCTTTCGTGCGAGGGGGGGGGAGGGTGAGGTATCTCCCTCAAGTGTAGCGCTTGGCGTTGCGTTTTCATTGTCTTCCCTACCGGCTTTGTTGATGGAATCTAGAAGGTTGTTCGTGAAACCTACTATTGCCTTTAATCTTGCTTCTCCCTTTCCTGCCATTGTTGATCTTCGCGAGGCTAGGTAGAGGTGATTATCTCCTTCAAGGATCTAGGTAAAACTAAGATCTTAGCTAAAGAAATCCCCACAGACGGCGCCAAATTGTTTGACTCAAAAGATATTGGAACCATTTTGAACAAATCAATTAAACAAAATGAATAGGTAAATCTTAGCTAAGTATAATAAACTCTAGAACCAATGTTATAGAAGATGAATACAATGGATGGTATTTCTTAATCTTGCGAGGATGAGTGCTTGAGCATACAGGATGCCAGTCACTTATGTAGAAAAGTACAGTCAGTGTTCTTAGCTAGAAAAGCAAAAATCTCCCCTTGCAAGGTTGTTTTCGCTCTATATAAGGGACAAACCCCTTCTAAACCCTCAAAGACATATCATAGGGAATATTCAAAAGAATATTATTAATGCCCCCTATTGGGCCTACACTACATAAGTCATGCAGTCTCTGTTCGCTTGTTTGTCGCCCTCCACAGGACGTTGAGCTACGAGGATCTCGTCGTTGGTCGTCAATAGTTGTGGTCGTCCAAATTTGGACCCATACATATATAACACACTTCGCTTTCGAGTCTGTTTAAAAAAGAATGTCGTATTTTTGAATTTGGAAAATTTCAAGTTTTCTCATTTTACACGAAAAGAGAAGTTTTTATAACTACAAAAAAATTATATCATATTTTAAGTTACAAGTTTCAAAAGTCTTATAATCATTTGAAATTCTATGACATGATTAAGACTATTCTTTTCTGAAGTTTTCCTTTCTTTTTAAATTCCATACCGATACAAACTACTCCATGTTACATAAATAAATGGGAACAGATAGTACAAATTTCACAGTTTTAGTACTTTGATTTGATGTTTTCCCTATCAAATTAATTTTGCTCACTGTTTTAATTAAATAATTTTTCTTCCTCTATAACTAATAGGAGTATAAGATATGAGTAGAATTAATATTTTAAACCTCATAGAAAATGAAACAGAGAGGGTATTGTTGTTCCTTTGACAAAAAAATTTGACTTATTCTTACAGTTCTCTTATTCTTTTTACGAAAAAGGACCAAATATATTCTTCTACTATTAAAAATTATTAAAAATTATCTTCTATTTCCCTATCATTGTATTTGTACCCCTATCGTTATACTTTAGTTTGAATGCCCTTAATTTGACAAAGAAACACGTAGGGGTATTTGTTTACCTCGAAAATACGAGTAACAATTAAACTTGATTTGTGGTTTTAAAGATATGTGATTTAATCCAATACCAATTAATTTTCAAGAGATATGAGGTAGAAATTAAAGAAGTAAGTGAATTAAACCAATATAACTCAGCAGCGGTGACCTCGAGCTTAGTGACCTGGAGGTGGGCTTAGAACAGTAAGAACAATTAAGCAAGAAAAGTAAAGTAAGAGCAATAGAGCTGAAAGATAATTCTGATGAACAATAGGCAAAAAGTAAAGAGTATATTCTTTTTTCAATGATTAGATGATGTTACAAATGATTGGGGTCCCCTTTATATAATATGGAATCTCTAAATAAGGTATATTTCTATTTACAGTAAGGAATATTCTTGGTACAACTGTCTAACCGCCTAGTACGGAATCGTACAATCCTATTCTCGAATTTGCGCCACGATTTTGGGGACGTGGCAGGAATCTAGCTCATTATATTACAAATCCATAACGGTACTATTTCGGGGTCGAGCATACTCAGCTTTGGTACTCCTCGTACTCCTATCTTCGGTGCTTGCATTCTATCTTCGATCTCGAGTTTGGACCATCGGGTTCAAACTTGACCTCACCCTAACTCGGGCTTAGGAAGGACCCTCGAGCCTATAAGTCGGAGGCTTACAATTTTTACCGTATATAGATAGTCCCCACATTTCTTAGAGTAGGTCGATAAGAAACGATTTGATCTTCGATGTTCGATGCCTCGATCCTGATATTAATCTCGTGATGTCAGCAGCTGAAGGGACTGAAAGGTTGCTTTTCATGCGGTTCCCAAAGTAATTAATTGGATACGACTGACGGTCGTCTATTTGGCTTCCCCAATACGCTTAAGTGACTTCTATAAATAGATCAATTCCACAAATTTGCAAACTTTATTCTTACATTGTTCTCAAAATCTCATTAGCACTTTCAACATTCTGAGTTCTCCCTTCTCTTCTATTTGCCCTTATTTCATCACCAACCTTCTCTATTTTCTTTGAATTTCTGCATCACAATGGCTAAGACGTCTAAATCTGTTCCCCAAAAAGAAAAGGTTTCTTCATCGTCCAGCCGGCCAAAAGTAAATCGGTAGTGCCACCTCGTATTGAGGAGTGTATTCCCCCGCCGTGTGAAATAACATCCGATTTTAAGATCAAAAAACCTGTATCGACACCAGGCCGATGTGATCCCATGTCTCGATACATCAGTTTGATAACCGAGGACGAGCTTGAGCAGGTAAAAGAGGACTACAACTGGGAGAACAACAACGTAGTGATCCCTTCTCCCGAGGAGGACATCACCACATATAAAGTGGGGTACTTAAGCGTGTATACCTACCCATTCAAGCTGGGCCCCGCACATCCAACTCTGGGTCCTATAGATCCTGTTATTATTGACTTTTGTCAACAATACCAAGTGATGTTTGGCCAGATCTACCCTTCATTCTTGCGAATCGTTCATTTGATCAGATTCTTTTCGAGTCAGGTCGAGGAGATGTCTTTCACCCTCGACTATCTGATCAGACTGTACTATCACGACCCAATTTCCCCTCCGTTGGGTTTCGTGATGGCACCTAGTCTTAAGCATTAGGTAAGCCTACGATTTACAGAATAACAACAATGATAAATAACATCTAAAATTCTTCATAAATGAATTCTTTATACAATAAACATATTCCCAAAACCCGGTAGTACAAATCATAAGCTCTACAGAGTTAGCTACCACTTCTAAATATAACCATTTGGAAAAGAGTGAAAACAGTTGAATACAAGTAAGAAGGTGTCTCTGAAGCCTGCGAATGCAACAATAGGTTTTTCTTGAGTCTCCCCAGCAATGATCCGCACAGCTACTAACGATAAATACCTGGATCTGCACACAAAAAATGTGTAGAAGAGTAGCATGAGCACACCACAGCGGTGCCCAGTAAGTATTAAGACTAACCTCAGTGGAGTAGTGATGAGAAACAGTCAAGATACCTACTGGCCTAATAAACTGTAAAAATATGAGCATAGGGACAATAGAACACGATGTATATATAAAGACTACACGATATGGCTAACAATACAACAATCAAAGTAAGGGAAGAAAACACAAGTAACAGCAGAAACACCATAATAATGACATAGAAGAGCGAGCGGAAACATAACCCAAGTCCTAAATCACAAGTACAGTAAAGACAGGTAATAACTCAGCAACTACGACCGTTTTCACATCAGGTCTTAGCCAACAAACTCCACGAAGTACCAAACCTCGAACAAACTTACAGCTCACGGGTCCCAATACTTGAACCCTAACACTTGGCATCATGTGCCCTCATCACATATCATGGTCATGCTGACAACTCACTTGCTAACTAGAGCCACTCTCACATATATGACAAGTAAACGAGGGTGTACATCTATGCTCAGCAATATCAGGAGAACTTCATATCCAATAAGAGTGTTCAACTACGTCTATGCTTGTGCAAGTGCTCTAACATAGTTCCTACCAGTTAATAAGCATAAGGAAAAGAATGGACAGTACGTAAGATGTTTTCTCACAACTTTCACGAGATAAAGCTCGTATAGGTAAGCGTACCACAACACAATATCAACAACAAGAATGCCCCTAGGCCACCACAAACATCAAAATCAATCCCTGACATAGCGCACCTTATCTCGCCACGTGTGCAATAATAATATAGTGAGTGCCCGCCTTGTTTCACTACACGTGCATCATAACGTTCCCACCTTGTCTTGCTACATGCGAAGCCCACATATAAGCGTATATATATATCCCGCCTTGTCAGCCACATGTGCAATATATCAACAGTAATAATTGCACGGCAGAAACCTCGTGCAACCCCATAACAACAACCGCACGGCAGAAACCTCGTGCACCAACACAACTAGTACAACAACAACAATGATAGAAATACTAAGTACAATGAGTAAATCAACTCCAGAACTTTAAATCACAAAGAAACGGTAGAACCAGTTCACCAGGGATAACCACAGTAAGGAATGAAAGGCATAAAAGGGAACAGTTCAACAAGGAAGACTAATATGTAGCAACGCTCCCGCAATATACAAGTCACAATAAGGAAGTCAACACGAGTCAAATAGTTCCAAATAAAGACAAGTCAACTAAAACATAGGTTATCTAAACTCTTTTTAAGATTGAGCAATTTCGGAGGACATTCAACAATTCAATTAATGGTAAGCAGCAGAAGATAATCATCACTCCAATTAAGACTAAACAATTATAGGATGAGATAATAACAAATTTCAATGAAAGATAAGCAGTTATGACAAGATAGCATGACGATAGGAAAGTTAAAAGTCTTCCGTTAAGTCAGATAAGGGTCAAATACGCAATAAGAGTGGATCATGAAATAATAAATTCCAATTAAAGCATGTAGAGGTGAAACTAGCAAATAGAAATCAATTACATCAAGAGCAACTTCTTCCTACTTAGTGAATATAAGGACCTAAGAACCCTAAAAGGCCAACTAACCACAATTAAGTCCGAGCACGCACTCGTCACCTCGCGTACACGGAGTACAATCAACATAGAAGACTCAATCCTAAGGGGAAGTCCCCCACACAAGGTTAGACAAGATACTTACCTCAAAGACGACAAACTGATACTCTAAAATGCACTTCTCGGGTGAAAAGACCTCCGGACGGCTCAAATCTAACCAAATTAACTTCAAAGCACAAACAAAACATATTAGAAACTATTGCGGATCATAAAAAATTGGTTTGAGCCGTCCAAAAGTCGGTCTAAAAAATCTAAAAAAATCAGTCCAAAAGTCGACCCTCAGGCCCGCACCTCGAAACCCGACAAATTTTACAAAATCCAAATACCCATTCCAATATGAGTTCAACCATACAAAAATTATCAAATTCCGACACCATTTGGTCCCTCAAATCATGATTTCTCATTTTAGAAATTTTCTTCAAAAACCCTCATTTTCCTCAACCCAAAACACAATTTAAATGATAGAAACAAAGGAAAAATCATGGAATATATTAAATTCTAGCTGAAGAACACTTACCTAATCGATTTCTTTGAAAACCCCCCGAAAGAAGCTCTCAAAATCGAAGTCCAAAACCCAAAATATGAAGACAATGGCCACACCCTCAATTTAAGTGTTTCTGCCCATCATTTTCTGCATCTGCGGAGAATTAGCCGCATTAGCGGCACCGCAAAAGCGATGACAGGAGCGCAGAAGCGGTTACATACCAACGTTCCAGAACTCGCAGAAGCAAGCTAGCTTCCAGGCCTCAAAGATCGCAGATGCGATCAAACTCACGCAGAAGCGGAGCGGCACCTGCGCTCCAAGGTCGCAGGTGTGAAAACACCAGAAATCATTCTCAAAACCATGCAAAACATCCAAAACTCGTCCGAATCACACCCGAGGCCCCCGGGACCACGTTTAAACATACAAACAAGTTCTATAACCTAAAACGGACTTGCTCGAGGTCTCAAATCACATCAAACAATGCCAGAAATACAAATCGCGCCATGAATCGAACTATGAACTTCCAAATCTTCCAACTTTAAAAACTTGTGCCGAAACCAATCAAATCAACCCGGAATGACGCCAATTTTTGCAGACAAGTTCAAAATGACATAACGGAGATGCTCCAACTTTCAGAATCACATTCTGACCCTGATATCACAAAAGTCAGCTATGGGTCAAACTTCTCTCTTTTCCAAACTTCAACTTTTCCAACTTTCGCAGAAATATCTCAAATTACTCTACGGACCTCCAAATCCGAATCCGGACGCACGCCTAAGTCTAAAATCTCTATACGAAGCTGTTGAAATCACCTAAAACCCATTCTAGAGCCGTTTATTCAAAAGTCCAATTCCAGTCAAATTCTCACCGCTTAAGCTTCCAAAACTAGAATCCTTCTTCCAATTCAATTCTGAATCCTCCGGTAATTGAATTTAACCATACACGCAAGTCGATACACATAAATATGAAGCTTTTCAGGACCTTACGCCATTGAACGAAGCTTAAATTCCTCAAAATGGCCGGTCGGGTCATCACATCCTCCCCTTTTTAAAACAAACGTTCGCCCTCGAACGTGCCAAGATTCGCCTTGAAGCTCTCAAATAGCTGAATTCACACTTCCAACATACACCCGCATGTGATCCCACGTCACCCCAATCTACATAAGCTTGACGTCACCATCTCAACTACAATTTAGACTTTCTACCAATACCAATAAGTCTTAGAGCCAAAATTCTCATATCCTATTCACTTGCAAGAGATCCGATTCTAAATCCATATCCGGTGTCAGTCTCAACTAGTTGTAACCACTATGCCTACATTCACAAAGTACAACCACACAACATACACACCATACATAGGTCCCTAATGACATTCCTGATCAAAATATCTGCCCAAAATCGAATACAGTACCGGCCATTAGCCTCATATTCAATAGGAACCCATTTCAAAATCTCCCCAATACTGACGATGATACTATAACCACGAAAACCAGTTATCACAACTAACACCAAAGGGCACACACCCCACAAACTAAAACTCAGAAAGCACAGAATGAAAATGATTGAATATGTAAAGAAAAACACATAAGAGAGTTATCAAACAAGCTCGACATGCATAACTCTCTATCAGTACTAACCTACAAAACAATATAACAATAAAAGAATTAAAGCATATGAACAAATCACAAGAACCTCATACGGATATAACTTCCCCCGCGATACATAGCCCGGTTCAAACACATCAAATCATATGAAATCCCGAGGGTCCCTCCCTCAACTCTGAATCACAAGTAGGGTATACATCAAAGCAGCTGGAACCTTATACTAGATCAATTTCCATCAACAAAATTACAACACACACTAGCTCCCACACCGATGGAGCATAAAAATCACAGCTCGTAACCATAAATACTTAAAAATCACATCAGGCCTACCGAAATGGACAATAGGAATTTACTACTAGTCTCATAACTCTTAATAATGAATAGAAACAAACGTTAGACACGGCTAACACTCATAGACCTCTCAACAAAGAAACACATAGCATAGTGTTAATCATGAAACACACTCATAAACAGAGCATCAAATAGGGGAACTCACCCCGATAAGTAGGACTATAATGAAATACGGATGGTGCTCCTCTATAGCAAACCAAAATCATACCTGTACGACATTATCTATTGTAGCAGCCTCGAGCCTTCTATATGAAACACATCAATGGGTCGAGCCTCCCCCTCCTGGGCGCTTTCTACTCGCCTGAATACTTCGTTGTGGCACATCGGCCAGAAGTCTGGGGCAATATCTCACCATATGGTTAGTATCTCCACACTCAAAGCAACCTCACTATTGACGTGCTCGTGGGAACTGTGCGGTACGGGTACTCTAAGACCCATGAACACTTGAATCACTATGCGAAACCTGAAGTGCAAACTGAACTGGCTGACCCACAAAACCTTTACCATGTCGCACCCTGACTCTAAAATAAGGACCAGCAGATCTCCCCGGTCTACGGGGCCTCTTCGCCTCCTCAAACTCTCTCTCCTTATCTCGTCTGCCCTCTATATCATGGCATTGCCTGTCCTCTCTCTCCTGGCCTCGCCTAACCTCTATTTCCTCTCTCTCTCGAGCCAACATGCCCTTCACCCTCCTAGCAATACTCATGGTCTACTGATACGAAATATCTATCTTCAACTCTCGGGACATGCTAGTCCTGATGCTGGGATAGAGTCCCTCAATAAACCAGCGGACCCTCTCCCGAACAGTAGAAACCAAGGTTAGTGCATGTCTGGCCAAATCACTAAATCTGACGGCATATTCTGATACTGACATATTGCCCTGGCGCAGCTGCTCAAACTCTGCGTGCCATGCATCCCGAAAGGACTGAGGTTCGACCTCTCTCAGAAACATCTCTAAAAACTGAACCCATGTAAGTAAAACTGACTCGGCCCGGCTACCCAACTCATATGCCTGCCACCACTGATAAGCAGCTCCCCTAAGCTGGAATGTAGTAAAAGCAACCACGCTCAACTCAACAATACCCATAATACGGAGAATGCTATGGCACTCCTCCAGAAAACCTTGTGCACTCTTTGAAGCCAAAACACTGAATGTAGGAGGGTCGTTTTTCTTGTACCTTTCAAGCCTAAGCTGCTCTTCTTCAGATGATGCTGCCCTGACCACTAGCTGAGCTGGAACCACAGGCTACGCCACCATGACGCCTGGAACTTGACCAATATGAACTCGCTGCTCTAGAGTGTGGGCGACGGGAGTTTGAGTCCCTCCCCTAGTCAGTGAAGTAGTTGGTGCAACCAAAATCAACCCCGCCTGAGCCAATGTACCAAACATGCTCAGGAACTGTGCTAAGGTCTCCTGAAGTCTGGGGGTAACAGCAGGCTCCTCTAGTACGTGCCCCCAACCTGGAGCTACTGGCGGCTCCTCAACAGCTACTCTGGTAGGTGTTCTAGCTATGGAACGTACTCCTCGTCGGCCTCTGTCTCTGCCTTCAGCGACCCCTGCTCCGGGAGCTGCATCATCGGTAACTACAACACGTGTCCTCACCAACTGTGAGAGAATGGAATAATAAAAGTTCAGACACCGAGATCAAGAAGCTCGCATGATAGGAATGAAAGAAGTGAGATTGTCCTGATAGTTTTGTAGCCTCTCGAAGATAAGTACGGACGTCCCCATACCGATCTGCAAGACTCTACTAAACTCTCTTATGACTCGTAGCACCTATGAACCTAGAGCTCTAATACCAATTTTTCACGACCCAATTTCCCCACTGTTGGGTTTCGTGATGGTACCTAGTCTTAAGGACTAGGTAAGCCTATGATTTATAGAATAACAACAATGATAAATAACATCTAAAATTCTTCTAAAATGAATTCTTTATACAATAATCATATTTCCAAAACCTGGTAGTATAAGTCATAAGCTCTATAGAGTTAGCTACCACTTCTAAATATAACTGTTTGGAAAAGAGTAAAAACAATTGAATACAAGTAAGAAGGTGACTCTAAAGCCTACGAACGCAGCAGCAGGTTTTTCCTTGAGTCTCCCCAGCAATGATCCTCACAGCTACTAACGATCAATACATGGATCTGCACAAAAAAATGTGCAGAAGAGTAGCATGAACACACCACAGCGGTGTCCAGTAAGTATCAAGACTAACCTTGGTGGAGTAGTGACGAGGAATAATGAAGACACCTATTGGCCTAATAAACTGTAAAAATATGAGCATAGGAACAACATAACATGTTGTATATAGAAAGATTACACGATATGGCTAACAATACAACAATCACAGTAAGGGAAGAAAACAACAAGTAACATCGGAAACACTATAATAATGACATAGAAGAGTGAGCGGAAACACAACCCAAGTCCTAAATCACAAGTACAGTAAAGACAGGTAATAGCTCAGCAACTACGACCATTTTCACATAAGGTCTTAGCCAACAAACTCTATGAAGTACCAAACCTCGGACTAACTTACAGCTCATGGGTCCCAATATTTGAACCCTAGCACTTTGAATCTTGTTCCCCCATCACATCTCATGATCAAGCTGACAACTCACTTGCTAACTAGATCCACTCTCACATATATGACAAGTAAACGAGGGTGTACATCAATACTCATCAATATCAGGAGAACTTCATATCCAATAAGAGTGTTCAACTACGTCTATGCTTGTGCAAGTGCTCTAACATAGTTCCTACCAACTAATAAGCATACAGAAAAGAACAGATAGTACGTAAGATGTTTTCTCACAACTTCCACGAGATAAATCTCGTATAGGTAAGCGTACCACAGCACAATATCAACAACAAGAATGCCTCCAGGCCATCACAAAACATCAAAATCAATCCCTCACATAGCCTACCTTATCTCTCCATGTGTGAAATAATAATATAGTGAGTGAGTGCCTTGTTTCGTCCCACGTGTATCATAACGTTCCCACCTTGTCTCGCTACATGCGCAACCCATATATAAGCATATATATATCCTGCCTCATCATCCATATGTGCAATATATCAACAGTAACAATAGCACAGTAGAAACCTCGTGCAACCCCATAACAACAACCGCACGAGGTCCTCGTGCACCAACACAACCAGAATAACAACAACAATGATAGAAATATGAAGTACAACGAGTAAATCAACTCCAGAATTTTAAACCACAAAGAAACGGTAGAACCAGTTCACTAGGGATAACCACAGTAAGGAATGAAAGGCATAAAGGGAACAGTTCAAAAAGGAAAACTAATATGTAGCAACGCCTCCACAATATACAAGTCACAATAAGGAAGTCAACACGAGTCAAATAGTTCCAAATAAAGACAAGTCAGCTAAGACATAAGTTATCTAAACTCTTTTTAAGATTGAGCAATTTCGAAGGACATTCAACAATTCAATTAATGGTAAACAGCAGAAGATAATCATCACTCCAATTAAGACTAAACAATTATAGGATGAGACAATAACAAATTTCAATTAAAGATAAGTAGATATGAAAAGATAGTGTGATGATAGGAGAGGTAAAAGTCTTCAGTTAAGTCAGATAAAGGTCAAATAGGCAATAAGAGTGGATTATGAAACAATAAATTCCAATTAAAGCATGTAGAGGTGAAACCAGCAAATAGAACTCAATTACATCAAGAGCAACTTCCTACTTAGTGAATATAAGCACCTAAGATCCCTAAAAGGCCAAATATCCACAATTAAGTCAGAGCACGCACTCGTCACCTCGCATACACGGATTACAATCAACACAGAAAACTCAATCCTAAGGGGAAGTCCCCCACATAAGGTTAGGCAAGATATTTACCTCAAATACGACAAACTGATACTCTAAAATTCACTTCTCGAGTGAAAAGACCTCTGGACGGCTCAAATCTAACCAAATTAACTTCAAAGCACAAACAAATCACATAAGAAACTATTCTGGATCATAAAATCTCAATATATAACAAAATCCAAAAAATATCGGTCCAAAAGTCGACCCCCGAGCCCTCACCTTGGAACCCGACAAATTTTACAAAATCCGAATACCTATTCCAATTTGAGTTCAACCATACAAATATTATCAAATTCCTACACCATTTGGTCCTTCAAATCATGATTTCTCATTTTAGAAATTTTCTTCAAAAACCCTCATTTTCCTCAACCCAAAACACAATTTAAATGATATAAACAAAGGAAAAATCATGGAATATATTAAATTCTAGGTGAAAAATACTTACCCGATCGATTTCTTTGAAAACCCCCGAAAGAAGCTCTCAAAATAGAAGTCCGAAACCCAAAATATAAAGACAATGGCCAAACCTTCGATTTAAATGTTTCTGCCAGCATTTTCCGCATCTACAGACAGCTAGCCATATCAGCGGCACCGCAAAAGTGATGACAGGAGCGCAAAAGCAAGGCTCCTTGCAGATGCGATGCATCAACTACAGAAGCGGTTACGCACCTGTGTTCCAGCACTCGCAAAAGCGAGCTAGCTTCCAGGCCTCAAAGATCGCAGATGCGATCAGACTCACATAGAAGTGGAGCCGCACCTGCGCTCCAAGGTCGCAGGTACGAAAACACCAGAAATTTGACATGCTTAAAACCATGCAAAACATCCGAAACTCGTCCGAATCACACCCGAGGCCCCCGGGACCCCGTTTAAACACACAAACAAGTTCTATAACCTAAAACGGACTCGCTCGAGGTCTCAAATCACATCAAACAACACCGGAAATACAAATCGCGCCATGAATCAAACTATGAACTTCCATATCTTCCAATTTTGAAAACTCGTGCCGAAATCAATCAAATCAACCCGGAATGATGCCAATTTTTGCAGACAAGTCCAAAATGACATAACGGAGGTGCTCCAACTCTTGAAATTTCATTCCGGCCCTGATATCACAAAAGTCAACTATGGGTCAAACTTCTCTATTTTCCAAACTTCAACTTTTCCAACTTTTGCCGAAATATCTCAAATTACCCTACGGACCTCCAAATCCGAATCCGGATGTACGCCCAAGTCCAAAATCTCTATACAAAGCTATTGAAATCACCCAAAACCCATTCCGGAGCTGTTTACTCAAAAGTCCAATTCTGGTCAAATTCTCACCGCTTAAGCTTCCAAAACTAGAATCCTTCTTCCAATGCGATTCCGAATCCTCCAGTAATTGAATTCAACCATGCGCCCAAGTAGATACACATAATATGATGCTATTCAAGACCTTACGCCATTGTACAAAGCTTAAATTCCTCAAAACAACCGGTCAGGTCGTCACATGTATAGTCCTCGACTTTATCGAGGTGGCTTGATAAAACTGCAACGCCGATCCTCGAAATCTCTCTTTACCAGTATTGATGAGGACAAAGACTAAGGGTGGATGAGTCGGTTTGTCCGAGTCAGGAACTCTGACCTGATTCCTTCTGAGAGGATACCGTTCCTTGAGGAGTGGAACATGAAATGTTAGTACATGTTTATCGATGATCACTTTATACCCTGCTTCCCTTTTTCTCTCCTGATTTTATCTTTTTCTCGACCTAACCTATTTTCGATGGTGCAGCTATTGCTTGGTTTCGTGGTATGGTCCCAGACCTCGAAGGCTGGGTCCGAAAATTGTCCTCTACTTCCTTATACCCGGAGCGCTGCTGACGTGACCTGGCTAAGGGCCGATGGGAGGCTAAAAACCATGGTAAGTTCTTTTGTCTATTTACTTGTGTTTCTCAGCGAAATTCCTTTCTTTGTTTACGTGCAGGCCTTGGAGACACCATTGCTATGCGGCCGCCCCTGGCCGGTGAAGAAGAGATCCCAAAGCCTCCCAAAGAAAAGAAGAGAAAGAGGGAATCGCCTGCAGCTACACCGAAGCCTAAGAAAAGCACGGTTCGAAAGCCTAAGGCCGATATTGTGGCCTTATCTCCAGGCATGACCCAACGTCTTCGGGACCAGGAAGAAGAAAATGATGATGACTGCCTGTTGGTAGCTCGTAAGAGAGGAAGCACTGGTGCTTCAAAATGTGCCGAACCGGAGGCGACAAATGTGGTTCATCCTAGAATCGAGGAAATCTCCAAGGGAAGTTCGAGCAAAGTCCCCGAGCCATCGAGCAACAAAAGGGAACCTCGTCTTGGAGGTCATTTGGAGGGTGAGACTAAGGGGCCCGGTCCCAAACCTCTTTAAATAAAATAGAATGCCTCGAGTGTATCACTTGGGGTGATTAATGTGGATGACTCGTCGCCTGGTCCTGAGTTCTTCGAGGAGCAAATCCGAGAAGCTCGGAACATGAGAACTCTTGATATGGGGGCGAGCCACGAAGGGCATGATATCTTTCGACAATGACTTGATGGGATCGAGGATGGCCCCGACCCAGATGCTTCTTTTATTTTCGATGAGGCCCGGTGGCTCTACAAACAAGTAAGTTTTTGTCACTTGAAATCACGCTTGTGCTTTATCCTTGTTGTTCTGAGTCTAATCCATCCCCTTTTTTGAAGTCCGTCGTGCTCCATAAGAAACATTATCCAAGTCCCGAGCTGAGCTTGCTCGATGTGAGGCCGAGCTTAAAAAGATCTTGGAAGAGAGGGACGGTCTTAAAACCCTCTATGTCAAGAAAGAGGAGGAGAACAGAGCTCTTCGTGCTGATCTGGCAAAGGCTTGCCAAGAACGAACCGAGCTTACTGAAAAGGTAATATTCCCTCTGCAGCTTTGTTATGGATTTTCCCGATCGGTCTTCTAACACTTTTCCTTTGCAATTTCAAGAAAAGGGGGAGCAGGTGGAGCAGCTTCGAGAGGAGCTTAAGATGAAGGAGGTCGAGACCCTTGGGTGGAGGCAAGGCATGGACAGTCTCGCCTCTGAGAAAGAAACTATTTGGGAGCAGCTGGCTTCACTCAAATGTCAGCTTCAAAGTGTGAAGGAGGAGAGCCTGGCTCAAGGTCGCAAAATCGAGGAGCTTAAAGCCAAATCCGCTGCTGAGCTGGCCAAGGCCAAATCTGACGCTGAGGCAATTATATCTTCATATCGAGCCGACACTGAAGTGGCTAATGCCCAGGAAAAGAAGATCTCTTATGCGGCTGAGGTTAAGTTATCAAGTGTACTTGACCACGCCGAGCGATAGTGGAGAGAAACCCTCGAGGAGGTTCATGCTCGCGGCTTCGATTTCTCGGCCGATATTGAAAAGGCTAATACTTTGGAAGAAGAGGTCGTCGCTTTGCTTTCTAATGATGAGGATTCGGCCAGTGGCTCCGACAGTAGGGGAGATGAAGATGAAGACCCTGAAGATGAGGCTCTCGAAAATGCAGCTCCCAAAGAAGATGCAGTTGCCGAAGATGTGGCCCCAGAGTAGTTTTAGGTTTCTTTATTTTGCCTTAGTGTTTTTGTCTAAGGACCCCTCGCGGGTATTTGTAAATATCTTTTGGAAATACACAGGAATTCATTGTTTTAACATTGGCTTGTGATGAATCCCATTTTGTCTTTACTTATGGAAAATTCAGTTGTACAACCCAAACGATCAATCCGAGTATTGGTTTGAACTCAGAACATATTGGACCCTTAGGTTTTTTACTGATCGACATAATGCCTCTTAAGGTCTTAGATTATTCTCGTGCTTAAATAAACCGGATGTGAGCTCGTGATAATGGAACTCTTGGGTCCGAGTTGTGAGAACGAGGTTTTGACCTTTATATGTTTTGGCCCTTAAGCCTTTTTAAGTTGTCCCTTAGGCTCTTATACATCGGCCCTTAGGCTCTTTAAGTTGGGTTGATTCGGCCTCTAAAGTGGCTATAATATTTTCCACTTTTCGGCTAAAAGACTTAGTAAAAATTTTGTATATCTTAGCATGTATTTTTTGTACCTATTCGGGTTTTTCGAAGGTTCGACGTATCAGAACCTTATTAGTAATTAGTTTGTGTAAACATAATCGAATACCTCTGAGGTTTTTTCGAAGGCTGATATTATCGAAACCTGTAAATTATTCGAAGGCTGAATTTATCGAAGCCCTTTATATTTTGCTTTTGCCGAGGGTAGCCTGATTTAACCAGTTTTTTCAAAATGTTTGAAGGCCTTTAATTTATGGCAAAAGTCGGACGTCTTCGAGCCGTATTATTTCGGTCATAGCCTTTTTTCTTGACCGTAGTTTTTAATATGGTCGTACCCTTTGGGTATGTCACTTGGACTTGTTTCCCGATAACTTTTGAATTTTTTCAAAAAGTTAGTCTCCGAGTATATTGGCCTTGGCCTTTGTTTCGAGGGGATGCCTCTTTGAGGTCTTATGAGTCCGAGTTTTTGATGATTCGGATGTGTTGACTGTCGATGACAGTCCTCGAGTATTTCGGGGTGCATTTGCGTTTTGGCTTTTGAGCTGCTTCCCGTAGGATTGTAAGTGCAGAGCTCGTATAATAGTAAGCTTCTTTGAGACACAAAGTGTTTTTGATATAAACAGAATGCTTTTTCAAATAATTGATGCATGTGTATATGTTTTGCCGTCGGGGCTCGATATCTTATATGGACATGATTCATCTGACCATTTGGCCCATTACAAAGTTCTTCTATCGAGGCCCACTTTGGCACGAAGTGAAGTATTTTCCTGAAAATATAACCTCCGAGGGTGATTCCCCCCAGTATTCGAGGTTGATTGAAAATAAGCCTTGGATATTGTTTAGTTCTCCTTAGGTAGCACATAGTTGTTGCCTCGTTAAAAACCTTGCCTGTAAAACCCTTTTGGGACAAAATTCAATCTAAGGGAAAAATATTGCAACACATACTTTAAAACCTAAGGCCTTCGTCTAAAAAAGGGTGTCTTCAAAATCGCGTTCCTTCTATGGCTTCGATCGAAAATCTGTAATAAGTTAATTTTAAACTTAAATGGACAAGAGGATAAAGTCATACCATAGCAGTAGTATCGTTCCAATTGTTTGGAAGTTGTTCACCTTCCATTGTGCTAAGTTTGTAAGATACCTTACCAACAACTCCAAGGACTCGGTACGGTCCTTCCCAATTCGGGCCCAGTTTCCCTTTATTCGGGTCTCGAGTATTGAGGGTGACCTTTCATAGAACTAAGTCCCCGATTCTAAAATATCGAAGGTTGGTTCTTCTATTGTAGTATCTTTCGATTCTTTGCTTCTGCGCGGCCATCTCGAGGCACATGATCCAAAGTCCACTCCTTGAAGCGGTGCAAATTTACCTGTAGCTTGTCCAAGTACCGTTGCATTCTATCCTCTCGAAACTTTTATTTACTTGGTTTACCACCAATATAGAATCGCACTTGGCCTCGATGACTTCTGCTCCCAATCTTTTAACTAGCTCGAGACCTGCAATCATGGCCTTATACTCGGCCTCATTGTTAGTTAATCTTGGAGTTTGATAGATTCCCTAATAGTACCACCCGTGGGTGGCTTCAAGACAATGCTGAGCCCGAACCCCTTCACATTCGAGGCACCATCTGTAAAAAAGGTCTATACCCCCGATGTTGTACCCGAGCTTAGCAGGAGTTCTTTCTCCATTTCGGGTACAAGGGTCAGCATAAAATTGGCCACAAAGTTAGCTAGGATCTGATATTTGATGGTCGTGCGAGGTTGATATTTGATATCATACCCACTAAGTTCGATGGTCCATTTGGCCAATCGGCCCGATAGCTCGGGCTTGTGCAAAACATTTTGAAGGGGGTAAGTGGTTAGTACACATATAGGATGACATTGAAAATATGGTTTTAACTTTTGAGATGCGCTTATCAATGCAAGTGCTAATTTTTCTATGTGAGGGTACCTAGTTTTAGCATACCTACGAGTTCAGCTTACGTAATAAACATGAAATTGCATACCTTGATCTTCTCGAACTAGTACCCCACTTACCGCTATCTCGGACACTGCCAAATATAGGTAAATTTTTTCATCTACCTTCGGGGTGTGAAGAAAAGGCAGGCTCGATAAGTATTGTTTTAATTCTTCTAAGGCTCACTGACATTCTGGGGTCCATGCGAAATCCTTTTTTATTTTTGAGCAAGGAAAAAAACCAGTGACTCTGATTTGACGACCTCAAAATGAATCGACCCAAAGCAGTTATTCACCTTGTTAGCCTTTGCATGGCCTTCACACTGTCCACGATCGTGATATCCTCGATAGCCTAGTTTTTATCTGGGTTGATTTCGATACCCCGATTTGACACCATGAAGCCGAGGAACTTACCCGAGCCAACTCCGAAGGTACATTTTTCTGGGTTAAGCTTCATATTGTATTTCCTCAAAATTGTAAATGTTTCCTGCAAATGAACTAAATGGTCCTCTGCGCGCAGGGACTTAACCAACATATCATCAATATAGACTTTCATTGTTTTACCTATTTGTTCTTCGAACATTTTATTAACTAGGCGTTGGTATGTAGCTCCTGTATTTTTTAGCTTTAGCCCAAATGGTATTACAGTGTAACAATAAGTTCCAAATTTAGTAATAAACGGAGTCTTCCTGGTCCTCTGGGTTCATCTGAATCTGATTGTACACAGAGTAGGCATCGAGAAAAGTTAGGGTCTTGTGGCCAGCCGTGGCATCGATCATACAATCAATGTTTGACAAAGGGAAAGAATCTTTTGGACATGCTTTGTTCAAGTCCTTATAATCTACGCACATTCTATGTTTGTTTCCTTTTTTAGGAACTACAACTACATTGGCTAACAACTCGGGCTACTTTACCTCCCGAATAGATCTTATTTTAAGAAGTTTGGTTACCTCATCTCTTATGAGAGCATGCTTTACCTTGGACTAAGGCCTCCTTTTTTGCTTTACCGGTTTGAAACTGGGATCGGTGCTTAGCCGGTGCGTGGTGATTTCTGATGGAATCCCTGTCATAACTAAATGGGACCAAGCAAAACAATCCATATTATCAATAAGAAGTTGAATGAGTTTTTTCCTAAGTTCGGAAGTCAATCCCGTTCCCAGGTATACCTTTCTTTCGGGCATTATTCGATCAAAATGACCTGCTCCAGCACCTCGATAGTTGATTTGGTAGCATCGGATTCTTCGGGAATGATGAAGGTTCAAGGAGTAAGGAAATCCTCATCTTCGTCTTCGATTACCTGTTGCTCCGACTCTATAGAGGCTGGAGGCGGTGATTGATATTTGGCCGCCTGCTTACCTTTGGTGCCCAATTTCTCCGAGGTCAAAGGATCTGGTATCGACACCACTTCCTCGATTGCAAACATCTCTTTTGCAGCATGTTTCTCTCCGTGGAATGTTTTCACTCCTTCCTCTGTTGGGAATTTCATCATCTGGTGAAGAGTTGAAGGCACTGCCCTCATATTATGTATCCATGGTCTTCCGAGGTGTGCGTTATTCCTCATGTCACTTTCAATGACATGGAATCTAGTGTCTTGTATGGTCATGGCTAAGTTTACTGGCAAGATAATCTCCCATTTGTTGTTTCGCTTGCCATGTTGAAGCCATTTAGGACCCGGGATGCATGTACAATCTAATCTTGTATGCCGAGTTGTTCCACGACCCTTGATCTAATTATGTTTCCTGAGCTACCTGGATCCACTAAAACACGTTTAACTTGAATTTTATTTAAAAGAATAGAGATTAACAGGGCGTCGTGGTGAGACTGAGATATGCTTTCTGTTTCCTCGTCACAGAATGACAAGACATCCTTGGGCACATTACTCTGACTCCATTTTTCTCTGGTGATTGATACTTTGGTGCGCTTGAATACAGATCATTGAGGGACATCTTCTTCGCCAATGATCATGTGGATTACATGTTGTGGTTGTTCTTGCTTGATTTTCCTTGCATCTCTCTCTCTCTCTCTCTCTGAAGTGATTCTTAGTCCGATCACTTAGGAATTCTCGAAGGTGGCCCTCGTTGAACAATCGAGCCACTTCTTCCCTTAGCTGCCTACAATCTTCTATTTTATGGCCATGTGTGCCATGATACTTGCATATCAAGTTCGGGTTTCTTTGAGAAGGATCAGTCTGTATAGGCCTGGGCCACTTGGTGTCTTTGATTCTCCCAATAGCTGAGACAATCCCCGACGCATCTATGTTGAAGTTGTACTCTGACAATCGAGGAGCCTCGGCGGGGTCAGTATGCTTATCAAACCCGCTCTTACTCATGCCCCGAGAACTTTGGCCTCGATCGTTCCTCCGATCTCTCCGAGGAGCATTACAACCTGGACCGTTGTTTCTCCAATCACCATATGGCTGATACCGTTCTTTGTTGAATCTCGATTCTCGGTCTGTGTCCCTCGGGGGATTGGCTGCGAATCTTCTAGGATGAACTGAACCCGAGGGAGCTCCCAACTGGTCATCCTCGACCCTAATTTTTGACTGGTAACAATTGTGCGCATCTGACAATGTCACAGCAGGATATTCGATCAAGTTCTATTTTAATTGCCAAGACGCAATCGAGCTCCTTTCATTCAATCCCTGCATAAAGTCCTGTCTGCCTAGTCATCGGAGACCGGTGGTAATTCCATTCTTTCCATTTAAAACATGGACATGAACTCCCTTAGCATCTTGTCGTTCCTTTGCTTTATTTTAAGACGTCCGATTTTCTCGTGACCACCTTTATGGCCCCGGTGTGTGCTTTTACGAAGGCATATGTTAACATAGCAAACGAGTCAATAGAGTTGGGAGCTAAGTTTTGATACCAAATCATAGCTCCTTTCGACAATGTTTCTCCAAATTTTTTCAACAAGGTTGATTTGATCTCATCGTCATTCAAATCATTTCCTTTGATTCCGCAAGTGTATGAAGTCTTATGCTCGTTGGGGTCGGTTGTTCCATTATATTTGGGTATATCGGGCATGCGAAACATTTTGGGAATGGGCATCGGAGCTGCGCTCTGAGGCAATGGTTTTTGTAAAAACTTTTTGGCGTCTAAACTTTTCAAAACTGAGGTGCCCCCGGTATTTGGTCAACACGGGAGTTATAAATTTCCACCTTTTTATCGTTGCCTTCAATCTTCTTTTCTTCGGACTAGATCCTTTTGGTGAGATCTTCGAGCATTCTTATAATTGTAGGGCAGTCCTCAAGCCACTCTCATCTGGCCTTTCTAGCGCTTGTTCAGTACGCCAAGTATTTACTGGTTCGACCACACTCAGAGTCTTATTCTGACTTTGAAGTTGGGCGATGGCGATTTGCTGAGGTTGCAACATCTCGAATACCACTTGGAGGCTGATTCCCCCGTCTCCCATTCCTTGTGTTCTTTGGACACCAGCTCGGGCTTCCCTGCGTACATTCTCTTCGGGGTCTGTGCCTAAATCCGTGTTTAGAACAATGTGTGAACTAACATCAACTGGTTCCACATTTGGCACTTCCTCTAGGTTTATCGGTGGTACACCGACCCCTGCATTGTTGTTTTCTCCAAGACCTTCGTTGACATGAATATGTGCATTTTGTGTGCTAGACATGTTTCAACCTGAGATTCAAAAAATCTTGACAAGAGAAAGTATAAAAACAACGTGTGTAATGAGAATCAGTAAAGAAATAATCACTTTTATCTTTAGCCTCACGATGGGTGCCAAACCGTTTACCTCGAAAATATGAGTAACAATTAAACTTGATTTGTGGTTTTAAAGATATGTGATTTAATTCAATACCAATTAATTTTCAAGAGATATGAGGTAGAAATTAAAGAAGTAAGTGAATCAAACTAATGTAACTCAGCAGCGGAGATCTCGGTGGGCTTGGAACAATAAGAACAATTAAGCAAGAAAAATAAAGTAAGAGCAATAGAGCTGACGGATAATTATGATGAACAATAGGCAAAAAGTAAAGAGTATATTCTTTTCTCAATGATTAGATGATGTTACAAATGATTGGGGTCCCCTTTATATAATAGGAGAATCTCTAAATAAGGTATATTTCTATTTACAGTAAAGAATATTCTTGGTACAACTATCTAACCGCCTGGTACGAAATCGTACAATCCTATTCCGGAATTGCGCCATGATTTTGGGGACGTGGCAGGAATCTAGCTTATTATGTTACAAATCCATAACGGTACTATTTCAGGGTCGAGCATACTAAGCTTTGGTACTCCTCGTACTCCTATCTCCGGTCCTTGCATTCTATATTCGATCTCGAGTCTGGCCCATCGGGTTCAAACTCGACCTCACCCTGACTCGGGCTTAGGAAGGACCCTCGAGCCAATAAGCCGGAGGCATACGATTTTTATCTTATACAGTATTTTTAATTCAAAACTGCCATATGTCCCTCCGTTAAAATTAAGGATATTTTTAAATCAAAGTATAACGGTAAAGGCATAAATATACTAATATTAAAACGAAGAATAACTTCAAACAATTTTTGATAGTAAAGAACATATTTGGTCCTCCTTCGTTCGTTTTATGTAATACTTTGTTAGATATCGAGTCAAAATTAACAGACATCTTTGGATAGGTTATACAAAGCAACTAAAAAGAAAAATAGGACAACTCATGGCGTATTTGAATTATAAAATAATCTAATCCTATAAAAAATGACTATGTGTTTGGCTAAGCTTATAAGCTGGTCAAATTGGCCTATAAGTACGTTTTGGTCTATCTACGTATTTGGTAAACACCCAAAGTGCTTATAAGCTAAAATCAGCCATAAGCCATAAGTTTAGTCACCCCCAACTTATGGCTTTTCAACTTATAAACACTTTTAATTTGACCGAGGCTTTTACTAAATTATCCTTAATAATATTTTTTCCAAAATAAATTTGTTTAACTTTTTCTGCATTCTATATTCGTCGTTCTATCCTTTTCTTTATAATGAAACTTTTTAATTTATAATCTTTCATAAAAAAATTTAAGGGTATTTTAGTTATTTTAATAATAGAACAACTTATCAGCATTTTTCTACCAAACATATCAACCAGCTTCAGCACGTCTATCCAAATATGTAAATGCTTATTTAAAAAATCAGTTTCAGCACTTAAAAATGCTTTTCAACACTTCAAGTTTATCAGCTATTGACAATCAGCTAATCCAAACGGGCTCTAAATTAATTAATCACCTACCTTCAACGGGTTCATGCCTCTGAAATCAACTGCGCTCCCCGGTATTTCTTGTGCCGAGTTTATCAGGAATGAGTGACAACAGATGTGGTTCAACAATATCGGTGGTCTAAAGTCAAAATCTAATACTAAGATATTACAATTTTTTTAACAAAACTAATGCAAGTTCCTTCAAATATTTCTCTTAATGGAAAAAAATAGTTTATTCAAAAAGTTAGATTAAAATTGAAAAATGAAACCATCAAAAACAAGAAACTCGAGTTAAAACTGAAAGATGAAATCATGATAAACAAGAAAAAGAAAATAGAACAAATGTAGGCAAAGAAGAAAAACCAAAACAAATGGGATAGGTATATTCTAATGAATGAGAGATAGAAACTTAATTACTCACTCATTTTAATAATCTCAAACAAATATAAACAAATTGAAACCTTTTTTATATTGTCATTTATAAGAAATATAATATTATTTATATTGTTATATAAAGCATGAAAATCTAACACAAAATATTGATCGTCTTTTCTATCCTTCTTAAGTGTATGTTGGATAAATTTATAATTACAATGTATCATAAAAAATATTATTAATTTTTGGTGTTCATTATTTGACTTTTTTATTTAATATAAAGTTGCTTACTAAGATATCTACCATATTTGTTAAAATGTTACAATTAATTTTCAAAATGTTCATATTTCCTTATGTTCTTTATTTGACTTTTCCAATCAGCAAAACAAATTTATTTATTTTAGTAATGTAGTAAATTCCCTTTAAAAAATTTAATCATTTAATAAAAAAATTAATTATTTACTAAATATTTTAGAATTTTAAATTAAACTACTCAAATCTCTTATATGTTAATAAGATTTTTGACAACAACAACGAACATAGTATATTGACACAAATGGTTAACTTGGATATGTAACATACTAATTTGTCATATACTTTACTCCCTTTATATAAAAAGGATTGACAATATTTTCTTATTAGTCTGTTTTAAAGATATTGACACCTTTCAATATTTCCTTAATAAGAAGTATTTATAACCGCACAAATGTTATGATCTATGTTACACGATATATGTTACTATTAGTTAGTAAAATCAAAAAGCAGGGAAACGTGATGGAACCATTGCTGCATTACATGATATTTAAACGAAACATTGGTGACAAACTTGTAAAAATACAAATTTCAAATACGCTATGCAGCTATGGAGAGCACAACAACAAGAACAATAAAGTAAAAGTACGTAATATGGGGATAAACGCATTGAGCGAAGCAGTGATCTATCCAACACGCCACTTAAGCAAAACACTCACGTCGTCTCTAGAGTAGCAACTAAAAGTGCAAATTCTGTAATCAACAATAGCTACAGGAACATTACTTAGACTCCAGTTGAAGCCAATAAATTTGTGCAAATCGTCAAATGAGGTATACTAGAAATACAACGAATTTCTCCTAAGATGATTCCAATCTTTCAGCTATCCAGTGCATCATTGTCTGGTGTCAATCGAAGATGAACCTTCCTCGGGCTGACCATTCAACCAAAGATAGAAAAAGGGAAAAAAATGAGAGATTAGGACTTTTCCTAAGAGAATGGTACTATTAGAGGGATAATAACAACATGAAAAGGGATAATAAGGTTAATTATTTGGTCAAACCCAAGTAAGTTCTTGGCTTGACCAGCTTTTTTGCCCAATCCAAACACCCTTAAGAGTAAATTAGTGATTGTCATTGGTAATCCACCACAAAGGGAAGTTTTCTGATTCATAAATCGTTCAAAGGAACAAGACGTTGACAATTATTACCTGAATTTCGAGAGAGGGACTTCAGTACTTCATCAATTATTATTGCCTAACAAGAAACAGTAGCAACGTGCTGAACAATGATCGCAAAGATAATCGAGCAATTCTTTTTGGTCCATGTAGATCATTTTAAACTCAAGAAACTTGGCAACAATGCATGGTTTTAAGGATTGAAATACATAGAATGAGCAATTGACAGAAACAACAAAATAACATCTCCAGCATATATTTTTTCCTGATGCCCAACTTCTAATGTATCTATAGCTCACAGATAAGATATCAACAACAACATTATTTTCCTTTGTATCATAAGTGAAGGATTGCGTATAGGTGTTCGTAAAACGCAGCGGAAGACAATAACAATCCTAGGCAGATCTTTTTGTGTTTAAAATTTATTTACATGTCAAAGATCGGATCTAAAACGTACCTGGTGAAGAGAGTCTCGTTTCAAAATTTCTTCGGTAGTGCGAAGACTTTATGCGTATCCACACCGAGATCGATCCTTGCTATCAACTCTTTGATCAATGAAACCCGCGAACGAATTGAACGAAAAACTTGTGCTGAAATTTTTCTCAAAAATCTCAACTCAAATTAGAAGAATAAGAAACACTTTTCTTGTAATTGTATTTTCTCTCTTGGCTTTGTATTGCACTCTCATTTTCACAAAGTGTTTTTCTTCTCTAGAAAAAATTATATTCCGGCAAATTTTCTCCATCACCCTTTATATAGCATCACCTATAAACCCCTTTCCTATTTCGGTGAGGTAATGATTTACTTATGGTAAAAGTTTTATTCTAAAAATAAATTTTATGGAAAACAGGAAAATCACGTCTTAATTGAAACGTGACTGCCGAGTCTTTCTTGTGAATCCTCCAACTCAAAGTTGGATTCTCTTATTTATGAACTTTTTATATTAATATAATATCTTCCTATTGAAAATATTAATCACAGTCCAAATAGGATGAAATTGCCGATTACACGTTAATAATCCAATTCAAAAATTGATTTATTAACAAGCCTTTATTAATATTATATTTTATATACATCTCTTATATAAAATAATATTAATCATATATATCACATATATTTCAACCAAGAGATATAATTTAATTTCTATTCCAAATAGAAACTTCAATTTGTTCACAATATTAATTATATCCTCTGTGCTAGCAAAGAATATAATAATATTTCATTTGGACTAATAACTAAATCTATTTGACTAATTAAATTCCTTAATTCAATTGTCAAATAATAAGTTAATTAATCCTTTAGCAAAGATCAGAACACTCGTAAGTGTGCGACCCCATAGGTTCAATACTAAACTGGTAGTAAATTGACCACATCAATATACTAATCAAGGGTGGCATCTAGCAACACTCCTTAACGACCGGATAGCATGAAGTATACAATTTACTCTCAAGAACCAGTAGAAGAATAATATAGTAATTCTTTCTGTCCTTATAGCTCTGGATCACCCTAAGATATGGTTTAATTGTCAAATCCTAATAGGCGACCAACTATGTGTTCATGTCAAATATAATCGATCATTGAATGACCTAAGAAACTCTTTTCTTCTTTCATTCAATTGCTCTGACCAAGGTCTTAATTTGGTCGTTTATAATTCATGACAACATGGAGCTTAAACTCATTACCAAGAGTTGACAGATTCCATCTTGATCAATCACTAATTCTACAAGTATTCAATTGTACCCAATATCCTTTCAACTATCGCCCTAGGGCCATAGGTGTCTAGTATTAAAGCGCAACAAATAACTTGTCAATTACTATGACGATCTCAGGTCAAAAGAAACTCTTACATCACATTCTTCAGGAGAATATCCTAGTGACAGTTTATGGTAATTCTAACCATTAGGAATTATCCAATGAGTCGGTTCAATGATCATATCTCTATATGCATCATCTATCTATGTGATTCAGTTAATGAGATCAACTAATCTTTATCCCATAAAGACGATCACATAAATATTGATCTTACCGGATTACTAATGTCCAAATTAATAATCCTACGATCAATAACAAATTTAGATTAAATTGTAAGAGACTTTGCTCTCATTATCATGATCTCTATCACGATGACAAATCTCAAAATTTAATCAAGGACCTTATCAAATTAATCAAACAATTAATAATAACTACGATAAAAGAATGCCATATATTTTTATATCAAATAACGCTCACAAAAATATGTTTAAATCATCAATATGAGATTGAATCTAGGGCATATCTACTATATCCCTAACAATAAGACCATGCAAAGTTAATAGGAGTAGTATTAAATGGAACCTCGGATAAAATATGATTAGAGGACCTAAATAGTCGGGGAGAGGAAAGAAATAGACAGACACAGACGATAAATGGTCAATGATTTTAGTTGGATCTCTTGATGTAATATCAATCCATGCATGTTATTGAACATGAGAAGTTACAAAACCAAGACTTCAACTGTAACCCAGAGAGGACACCGGCTTGTTTAATGATAAAAAATTCGTATTATGATCGGGAATCCGGGTAGTGTGGAATTTAGCTAAATAATGTTATAATGATAATAACAAAGACAATGGAAGTTGATAACAACGGCAATTAAAGTATATAAAGAAGACACAAATTTAACGTGGTTCGGTCAAAGTGACCTACGTTCACAAGCGGAGAGGAGTAATTTCACTATACCAACAAGAGTACAAATTAGAGTAAACACTCTAATTAATATCCCAAGAGAATAACCTCACAAGATCACTCCAAAGAAAGGGTCCACACAAGTGCTTCCCAACACTTAACTCTGATACAAAATACTCTTAATAAAAGGAAGAAAAGAAAAAACAAGAAATGAAGACTCAAGTCTTGTTGGTGTGTATAAAATAAACTAATGGTCTTACCTTTTATAGACAAAAAAGTCTTGTCCTCTTAAGTGTAAAAGAAGATATACAACCTGTACAAATGATGTCCATTACATAATGCAATATTTTTGGTTCCCAAAAAATATTACCAACAAAGTTTACTTTGCAAGCATGGTTATGTGAGAAGGAATCCATTAGCCAAAATATTGGCCATAAAACAGTTCGAAACAACAGTAAAACTGGTTTAGAAGATACTGATTTGATCAGTTGTTGCAAAGTAGCTACTCAACCTAGTGCCTATTAGATTGTAATCATTTATTGTTAGCAAGAGATATTCAGGTTAATGTGCCATTTTCGCACTAGAATTGACAAAATTATGTGTGGGGGCTGTTCAGCGTATCATGATTTTACGGACAACTCCAATATCACTAAAATCTTGAGTATTGACTGAAATACCTATGTCCTAGGACACTAGAAGTGATGATCCTAAAAAGTTCCTGAAGTGTTGTCCATAATTTTTTAGCATATTTAGTTTTCCTATCTCTTGAAGAAAGGAGTAACATGTTTATTATAATTGGTTTTCCTTCTTGTAGAAGGAAATTATAAATCTTCCGAACCACGTTAAATGTTTGTGTCTCTTTTGGTATATTTCTCTTTTGTTATCTGATTTATCATCATTCAAGGTTTGTTTTACTCACTTCTGCATGATACCTGATTATTTTAGTCCTGACACCTACTTGAGTTCCATTCCCTTTTTGGTTTCTAAAACATTAAAAGCAACTTTTAGTGTATGCAATAATTTCGAGCTAAGTGTCGTATTCTTTTAGCTTCTGTTAGTTTCAATTTGATATTCATATGTCATGTAACAGGACCTAAGGGATCCAAGACCTAAATCAAGGGAGTCCTTGTTATTAATCTGTATTGATGTAAATAAATAAAATAATAATCTTTCTGAAAACAGAAATAGAAAGTTAGTAGAAATAAATTCTGAAAACAATATTTGAACTTCAAAATAAATTTTAAAAACGGTATAGGAACAAATCGAGCCCACTAAATACACAGTATGTCCTTAAGGAAATTATTTCCCTCAAGTACCTGAGGTTCTGGAATATATCCTCCCAGGATAGAACGATTTAACTCACCGGAGTGTTGGTACCAAAATCGCCGATGAACATCGAACCACTCGAAGGCTGTAAAACACACTGAAATTTTTGTGCAGAAGAAGAAGAAGATTATCAGAAAATTTCATAAGTAAATATTCTGGGATTTGAAGGAATATTTATAGCCAATTTGGTACTGTTTCTGAAAAGGTTTGCAACCTTTCAGAACAACCATAGCTGTTGGAACATGTTTGACACTGTTTCAGAACAGCCATAGCTGTTGGAAATATTGCGGGAAAATTAAAACGGATTTAAAATAATTCGAGAAAGAAAATGGGCCGAACCGAACCGGGTCGCGGGTCATGGGTTATTCCGGATTTGAATTTTCGTTAATTAATTTAATTAATTAATTAAATATTTGAAAAGAATTTTGTCCAAAAAGATTAATCAATCAATCTTTGACCAAATCCGAATCCGAAGCCGAAGCCGAAGCCGAGCCGAGCGACGACGACAACGGGGCGAGTCTTGCCTTCTTCTTAACTCTTTAAGAGCTAAAAAATGAGTTTCTCTATATATACACAAAGATTTTCTTTCCTTCTACCAATGAGGGACAAAGTGTATTAGTAAAATGAACTCATTCAAAATTTCACTTCGCTCCATTTCTTTTCCCACCTTTTTCCATTCACACCTCTTTTATTATTAATAAATAATAACAAAATCCAACAATCCCCCACATGAATGGGGAATGTCTATAAACTTAAAGGAATGCACGGACAGGTGTGTGTTTTACATGCAAGAATTAATTGCATCTGGATAAGTAGGTTTTTCTTTGAACTTACCGTAGTGAACTTATATCGGATATACTCGGTTAATCGGTAGATTTGATATCTTTGAACCGTCGAGCTTTGTTGTATACCTAGACAACATAAGTCACACAATCAATTCTTAACCATCTATGGTTCTCACGGTTGTGTTCGTTTCAGCCATGAACACCGCCTGATTTCATGAGTGCTTAGAGAATGGGCCTTTACTTTCATTCTCCTTGAAGCGGCTTACACTTCACACACACATAGGTGATTCCTAAACGTGTAATCCTAAAGACACACTATCTGGTCATATCCTGCCAAACTTAGCAAATCATTAAAAAGCTTTAAGTTTTATTGACTCATCAAAAAGCCTTAATGCTTTACCTCATTTTTTTAACATTGTCTTCATCACGAGAATGGATTGGGTTATTTGATAATGTTGAACCGTCATTCATAACTTTGTTTGATCTCTTTGAACCTAGCTCTTGGGATCTCCAGTCTGCTAGGTAGATTTATCGCCATGATGACTTGTCCTAGGCCTTTAACCACATTCCCTTTGATGATCTTTTAACTGCCTCTCTAGATAGGCCTTCTGTAAGTGGATCTGACACGTTATATCTTGACTTTATATATTCAATTGTGATAACACCACTAGAGAGTAGTTGTCTAACGGTATTGTGTCTCCGTCGTATATGACGAGATTTTTCGTTATACATAACGCTCCCTGCCCTGCCTATTGCCGCTTGACTATCACAATGTATACAAATAGGTGCCAAAGGTTTGGGCCAAAATGGAATATCTTTCAAGAAATTCCGGAGCCATTCAGCTTCTTCACCGGCCTTATCTAAAGCTATGAATTCAGATTCCATTGTAGAACAGGCGATGCACGTTTGTTTGGATGATTTCCAAGACACTGCTCCGCCCCCAATTGTGAAAACATATCCACTCGTGAATTTAACTTCAAATGATCCGGTGATCCAATTTGCATCACTATATCTCTCGATCATGGAAGGATATTTGTTATAATGCAAAGCATAATTTTGGGTATGTTTCAAATACCCCAAAACTCGTTTCATTGCCATCCAATGTATGTGATTGGGATTACTTGTAAACCGACTCAGTTTACTAATAGCACATGCTATATCTGGTCGCGTACAATTCATGATATACATCAAACTTCCCAATACTCTTGCATAGTCCAGTTGTGAGTCACTTTCACCTTCATTCTTTTGAAGTGCATAACTCACGTCAATTGGAGTCTTGGCAATTTTGAAATCCAAATACTTGAACTTGTCAAGTACCTTTTCAATGTAGTGAGACTGTGATAATGCTAGACCTTGTGGAGTCTTGTGAATTCTGATTCCTAAGATCATATCAGCAACTCCTAAGTCTTTCATGTCGAATTTGCTAGCCAACATGCGCTTTGTAGCATTTATATCTGCCATACTTTTGCTTATTATCAACATGCCATCATCACATAAACAAACAATGACTTCATGACCTGGAGTATTTTTAATGTAAACACATTTGTCACACTCGTTGATTTTAAATCCATTTGCCAACATTGTTTGGTCAAATTTTGCATGTCATTGTTTAGGTGCTTGTTTAAGTCCATAAAGCGACTTAACAAATTTGCACACTTTCTTTTCTTTACCAGAAACCACAAAACCCTCAGGTTGTTCCATGTAAATCTCTTCCTCCAATTCCCCATTTAAGAAAGCTGTTTTAACATCCATTTGATGGATTTCAAGACCATACATGGCCGCTAGTGCCACTAACACCCTAATAGATGTTATTCTTGTTACTGGTGAGTAAGTGTCAAAGTAATCAAGGCCTTCCTTGTGTCTATAACCTTTGACAACAAGTCTTGCCTTATATTTGTCAATAGTGCCATCAGTTTTAATTTTTCGTTTAAAGATCCATTTCAAACCTAAAGGCTTATTCCTGGAGGAAGATCAACCAATTCTCATGTATGGTTATCCAAAATTGATTGAACCTCACTATTGACTGCCTCTTTCCAAAATGCTGAATCAGAAGATGACATAACTGCTTTAAAAGTTTGAGGCTCATTTTCAAGCAAGAATGTCACAAAATCTGGTCCAAAGGAAGTAGATGTTCTTTGACATTTGCTACGCCTTGGATCTTCTATACTTGAAGTATTTTCCTTTGGTTCTTCCCAAGGTCGTTTAGGTCTTTCACTTAACGACTCGCATTCAGTTTTATACGGATAGATGCTTTCAAAGAATTCAGCATTATTTGATTCCATTACCATATTAACATGAATCTCGGGATTATCGGATTTATGAACCAAAAACCGACATGCTTTACTGTTTTATAGCATATCCAATGAAAACGCAATCTACTATTTTTGGTCCGATTTTAACCCTTTTAGGTAAAGAAACTTGTACCTTGCTAGACACCCCCACACTTTGAAATATTTCAAGTTGGGTTTTCTTCCTTTCAATTTTTCATATGGAATATATTGCGTTTTGCTGTGGGGTACTCTGTTGAGTATTCGGTTAGCTGTAAGGAGAGCTTCCCCCCACAAACTCTACGGTAATCTGGAACTTATTAATAAAGAATTCATCATTTCCTTTAATGTCCGATTTTTCCTTTCCGCAATTCTGTTGAATTGAGGTGTGTAAGGTGCAGTAGTTTGATAGATAATTTCATATTCCGAACATATTTCTGCAAACGGAGATTCATATTCTCCACCTTTATCACTTCTAATCATTTTGATCTTTTTATTTAATTGATTCTCCACTTCATTCTTGTATTGCTTAAATACTTCAATTACTTCATCTTTACTATTAAGCAAATAAATATAATAATATCTAGCACAATCGTCAATAAGAGTAATAAAATATTTTTTTTCACCTTGAGATGGTATCGACGTCATATCGCAAATGTCAGTATGAATTAAGTCTAAAGGATTTGAATTCCTTTCAACAGATTTATAAGGATGTTTAGAAACTTAGATTCAACACATATTTGACATTTTGATTTATTACACTCGAATTTAGGCAAAACTTCTAAATTAATTAACTTCCGCAATGTTTATATATGACATGTCCTAAACGAATATGTCATAAATCATTTGACTCCAATAAATAAGAAGAAGCTGAAATTATCATACTGTCAACAACCATTACATTGAGTTTGAAAAGGCCCTCCGTGAGGTAGCCTTTTCCAACATACATTTCATTCTAGCTTACAACAACTTTATCAGAAATAAATACACATTTGAATCCATTCTTTACAAGTAAAGAAGTAGAAAATAAATTCTTCCTAATAGTAGGAACATGAAGAACGTTGTTAAGCGTTAACACCTTGCCGGAAGTCATCTTCAGGAATATCTTCCCATAACCTTCAATTTTGGTTGTTGCATTATTTCCCATGGAAATTTCTTCTTCGGGACCAGCAGTAGAGTTAGTCGTAAATGCTTCTTTGATAGCACAAACATGTCGAGTGGCTCTAGAGTCAATCCACCACTCCTTCGGATTTCCAACTAGGATACATTCCGAAAGCATTGCATAAAGATCATCAATGTCATCATTCTTCTCCACTATGTTGGCTTGTCCCTTCTTATTATCCCTTTTCGGGAGACAACAATCAGGGCTATTGTGACCAACTTTTTCACAAATTGTAGCAGCTGCCTTTGAATTTATTTTTGTTCTGCTCCTTAGTTTGTCCAGAAGACCTCTTTCTCTTCTTACTTCTTGGAGCAGTCTCCTCAATGATTTTATCTCCCATGATCGTTGAATTTCCACGAGACTTCTTCTTGGCTGTTTTGTTGTCTTCCTCGATCTTTAGACGTATTCCAAGATCTTCCAACTTCATTTCTTTGTGCTTGTGCTTAAGATAGTTCTTGAAATCTCTCCACGAAGGAGGAAATTTTTCAATCATAGCAGCCACTTGAAATGCTTCATTCACGACCATACCTTCAGCAATAAGGTCGTGAAAAATAAGTTGAAGCTCCTGAACTTGGGTTCCCACAGTTTTGCTGTCTATCATTTTATAGTCTAGAAACTTAGCAACCACGAACTTCTTCAAGCATGCATCTTCTGTCTTGTACTTCTTCTCAAGTGCGTCCCATAATTCTTTCGAAATATTCATTGCACTGTACACATTGTACAAGTCATCCTCTAAAGCACTTAAGATATAGCCTTTGCAAAGAAAATCTGCCTGCTTCTACGCCTCAACAACCATGAATTTTTCATTGTCCGGCATGTCCGTAGCAGGCATTGGAGGCTCTTCACTAGTGAATTTCTGCATACCAACTGTGGTAAGCCAGAAGAACACCCTTAACTGTCATCTTTTGAAGTTGGCTCCAAAAAAGTTTCCCAGTTTCTCGACCGGAGGAACAACAGTGCGGCTTGACGAGGCTATCGTCGTTGCACCAATAGTCGCAGAAGGATTTCCGTTATCAATTGCCATTTCCCACTGTCAACAACAGAAGAGTTCAATTAATGTCAAAACCAGAACAGTAAATAATACTGTAATCAATAAACAGTACGTAATAAAAACCAATAGAAGTTTTTATAGATTGTTTTACAGAAAAACGATGAAATTTTTATGTTCCTCAAAATGTTTTCTGAATTTCAATACTCTGATGAAGTTTTTATATCTTCAAATCAGAATTGTAAAATTCAGAAGGAGTAGAAAACCACACAGGTTTTAATCTCCACAAACAGAATATAGAATATAATAAAATAATTTCCTTAAGATTGTTATTAATCTGTATTGCTGTACATAAATAAAACAATAATCTTTTTGAAAACAGAAACAGAAAATTAGTAGAAATAAATTCTGAAAACAGTATTTGAACTTGAAAATAAATTTTGAAAACGGTATAGGAACAAATCGAGCCCACTAAATACACAGTGTATCCTTAAGGAAATTATTCCCCTCAAGTACCTGAGGTTCTGAAATATATCCTCCCAGGATAGAACGATTTAACTCACCGGAGTGTTGGTACCAAAAACGCCGATAAACAGCGAAACACTCGAAGGCTGTAAAACACTGGAATTTTTGTGTAGAAGAAGAAGATTATCAGAAAATTTCGTAAGTAAATATTCTGGGATTTGAAGGAATATTTATAGCCAATTTGGTACTGTTTCTGAAAAGGTTTGCAACCTTTCATAATAGCCATAGCTGTTGGAACAGGTTTGACACTGTTTCAGAATAGCCATAGCTGTTAGAGATATTGCGGGAAAATTAAAACGGATTTAAAATAATCCAAGAAAGAAAACGGGCCGAACCGGACCAGATCGCGGATCATGGGTTATTCCGGATTTGAATTTTCGTTAATTAATTTAATTAATTAATTAAATATTTGAAAAGAATTTTGTCCAAAAAAATTAATCAATCAATCTTTGACCAAATCCGAAGCCGAAGTCGAACAGAGCGAGCGACAACAGCGGCAGCGCGAGGCTTGCCTTCTTCTTAACTCTCTAAGAGCTAAAAGATGAGCTTCTCTATATATACACAAAGATTTTATTTTCTTCTATCAATGAGGGACAAAGTGCATTAGTAAAATGAACTCATTCAAAATTTCACTTCTCTCCATTTCTTTTCCCACTTTTTTCCATTCACACCTCTTTTATTATTAATAAATAATAACAAAACCCAACAATCCCCGACATGAATGGGGAATGTCTATAAACTTAAAGGAATGCACAAACGTGTGTGTGTTTTACATGCAAGAATTAACATTATGATATTTAACACGCTGACCAGCTGACATAAAGTTGTCTTGTCTACTTCATGATATTTAACACGCAAAGTATAGCGCCATTAGATAGTACGTTATGTGGGTGTTGTCTCGCCTATAAATAACGGACTCATTGTAGTTATGTTGTGTGCTCAAAATTTACTAAAAGCAAATATTTTATTAAAGGTAAGGTTTTTTTTACTAAAAGCAAATATTACACAAATGGCTCAACCTCTTCGTCCACCAAAGTGCAACTGTGGAAAAGCATGTTTGATGCAAAATTATTGGGAAGGTGGTGAAGTTGGACGCCGCTATTGGCACTGTATGAACCAGTTTTACAAGGTTCCCGGCGAACCTATTTGTGATTTTCAAGAATGGGTTGATGAACCATGTTATCAGGAATGTTACAGAGAACAACTACAGTTTCTTCATAATATGTGTTTAACACAACATGAACATGAAAAAGAAAGCAATAGAATTATTGCAGACTTGAGGGCGAACCTGGAGGAGGTGGGAGAAGAAAAATGGAAAACACAATGGAATTGTGAAGCACAAAAGGATCGGAAAAAAATATAAACTGGAACTTGCGGAGGTGAAGGCGAAACTGAAAGAGGTAGAAGAAGAAAAAGAACAATTGGAAGAACGATTTAAGTGGTTGGAGCAGAGAATAAATAGCAACCGGGGCTAAACATTGACATGTATGTGTTTAGTGTATTTTTCATATTTCATGTATTTTTATTATGTTGGCCTGCTATGTTTGTGTTTGTGATTGTGTTTGTGCTGTAGTAATGTTTTCCTTGTGTGTTGTAATAAATTTTATTTTAATTGAAGTAGAAGTTAAGTTTAAGTGCTTGTGTTGTACTACATTTTATTTTAATTGAAATGGAAGTTAAGTTTAAGTGCTTGTGTTGTACTAAATTTTATTTTATGAAACTATCAAACGAATGGAGAACTAAAAAAAGTAATGCGCATATTCGATTAAATAATATTGTTAATGTATACAAAAATATTATTTACACCATGTCAATGTGTCCCGCATCCGGTGTGTCTCAATGCAGCCGCTGGCCTGAGGCGCATCCCCTCCCGCCCGGGTACGCTATCAGGATCATCATCATCAAGGTCGTCTCCTTATAGCTGGATGCAACGCAGGATGACATGTATCGGTGGTGCTGTCAGCTCCAGTAGAAGGCTACATAATAATATGAAACTTAGTATAGAAAACTACATAACAATTCACAATAATTTATATTGTCTTACCATCATCATCTCTAGATCCTGAATGTAATCATCTGTCGCTGCATCGCATGAAGCCTTAAAAAGGAAATTAATAAAGTTAAAGAAAATAAATAAGTTACAGTTAACAGAAATTCAAATTCAATACTAATAAACTCATACCTGCACATGTGATGTGGAGCCATAACTCAGTCGGCGCCCACTATAAAAATCTCGGGTCGGTCGATCCTCAACAGTGGTAGACGGGCCTGGGAAGTATCTACCCCAATCCACTCCTTGAATATCCGAGCCCGTGATCAATAACTGACCCAATGGGGTCACCTGCGATGGCACTGGAGTGCGATAAATTCCAAGGCTGTAAGACGACATGTCCGTCTCATGCATGCCACCTGCCATATCAGCAGCAACATCATCAGCACAAGCCTCAATGCCTCCTTGCTGGGGACCACCTCCTCTCCGCCCACGACCACATCGTCCGGCACCACCAGCTCGTCGGCCACCACTAGCTCGTGGGATACCACAACCTCGATGGTACTGCGCTGGGTCCATATAATCAGCCTCGTGTGCCAAACGCTGATCCGATCGGGCTCGCTGCAGTGTCTGGGCAGCCACATCCATGAATCGACGACTATACTCCTGCATGGCCACAAGATCGTGGACATAACTCTGCATATGCTGCCCCATATGATAGACAGTATGCAATCCAATCGCCTGCACAAAGTAAAAAATATAAACTACATATTTGGCACTAAATTATAGCTATATAACTAATAATAACAGAAAACATACCAGGGCCTTGTGTCTCCCGGCGTATGGGACGTACCGACCGTGTGTCCGATGAACTGGGTTCCCGATAAAAAGTCGGGAAACAGTACGGTACCATGCCATATAACGTGGAATAGGAAAGTGCTGCGGAGGTGGGGTCAAGTCCCCTCGCCTGTCCCAGGTACCCAACTGCTCGTTAAGCCATGCCATAAATGTATCGTCCGCCCTGGACCGATCATCCCTTTCATAATATAAAGCATGCCATGCAGGCGGAGTCGGTATAGGTTGCGGCAGGCCAAACTGACGAAATATCCGCTCGAAGGCATGGTGCTCGACGATATCGAGGCATATGAGCGGGACAGAAGCCCTCCAAATATGTCGGCCGAACGTGCAATACGCTGGCAGGGTACCTATCACCTCATCGTTGTACGGTGTCCAGATGAACTATCAAATAAGAACACAAACCGTTAGTATGCACAACACTAAGTTAATCTATAACAAGTAAGTTTAGTTAGATATTCACCTGTGCGTCTTCCAGCAGATCCAACACATCCCTGCAGAGGGGGAGATTATGATGGGCATCATACTCTCGTGCAAGAGTACGTCGCATAACCCATCTACAGGCTAGAGGGAGTTGCGGAATTTCTACATTAGCTGGTAGCTGTGGTAGAGGCGGCTGAAACTGCAGAAATCGCTCCCAGACCCAAACCTAACATACAAAGTTGACGTAAAGTATAAGATTAACTATAACTAGGTAGAATTGTAACTAATGGACATATTATTTGAATATGTTGTCACCTGTAGAAGCGGCAGAAAGCCACCAACGTCTCTCTGTGTGCCGATGCAAGCCCGGCATATCTGCCTGTACAGATATGAGATGACAGCACCACCCCAGCTGTACAAAGATGTATCCTCGAACCGGGCAATATGATGTAGAAAACGGAGGCTTACTAGGTTCCCCGAAGTGTTCGGGAACAAAACTCCCCCAAATAGAAGGAGCAATAACAGCCTCGTATATCGCTGTACATCCACCTCCGCAGACTCATCGATGATAGTATGGTGGATCTGCACCAGGTGGTCTCTAATGTGGACCAACTGTATACGACTGGACCCAGACGCTACTGCCTCGTCCTCCGGCATGAAACCCGTGAGCATGTTCAGCATATCCCAATATGTCTGCCGCGAATAATATCTCATGGTCGCAGGCAGTAAAACTGGCAAGCCATCAGCGGACATGCCATATAAAATCTCAGTGTCTTGGAGTGTGATGGTGGCCTCGCCGATGGCCAAATGGAAAGTGTGCGTCTCCTGTCGCCACCGCTCAATCAAGGCCGTGATCAAAGCATAGTCGAGCTGTATCCGGCCAATCCTAATAATCCTATATAATCTCATCTCCTCCAAGTGATGGACCACGCGGGGATGTAGAACGCGGGGAGGACTCAAAAATTCCCACAATAGATTCACTCTCCTAGCCCGCAAAGTCTGCGTAAGCAACTGTCCGTCCCATATATACTCGGATCTATGCTGGGGCTGTAGGGCTAATAGATCTAACGTCCGGGGGCCGGGATGTATAGTCGTGTCCATGTCGTCAACTATAAATTCATATTTTTTAATAACTTAATTGTACAAATTATATATATATATTTATGGGTTCAGAGCTCGATATTTTGAGGACCACTGACACTAAACTATCATTAATAATTATGTATTTTTATTATAATTTAAATTCATATTTTTTAATAACTTAATTGTACAAATTATATATATATGGGTTCAGGGCTCGATATTTTGAGGACCAGTGACACTGTAAACTATCATTAATAATTATGTGTTTTTATTATAATTTAAATTCATATTTTTTAATAACTTAATTGTACAAATTATATATATATATAATTATGTGTTTTTATTATAATTTAAATTATTATTTTTTAATAACTTAATTGTACAAATTATATATATATATATAATAATGTGTTTTTATAACTTAATTGTACAAATTATATATATATATATATATATATATATATATATATATATATATATATATATATATATATATATATATATATATATATATATATATATATATATATAATTATGTGTTTTTATTATAATTTAAACTCATATTTTTTAATAACTTAATTGTACAAATTATATATATATATATATATATATATATATGAGTTCAGGGCTCGATATTTTGAGGACCAGTGACACCAAACTATTATTAATAATTATGTGTTTTTATTATAATTTAAATTCATATTTTTAATAACTTAATTGTACAAATTATATATATATATATATATATATATATATATATATATATATATATATATAATTATGTGTTTTTATTATAATTTAAATTATTATGTTTTAATAACTTAATTGTACGAATTATATATATATATATATATATATATATATATATATATATATATATATATATATATATAATGTGTTTTTATTATAATTTAAATTCATATTTTTTAATAACTTAATTGTACAAATTACTAATTATGTATGTTGATACAATTATTAACTTAATTGTATAAAGTTTGCATTTTCAACTACCAGTATAAGATACTTAAACAAAAGGAATTCTAAGCTAAAATACTACACATCACTACGCTACAAGGCTCTAAACTTTACTGCGCTATAAGGGTCTACGTTTTACTACGCTAAAAAGGTCTGGTTTTTACTACGCTAAAAAATAATCTAAACTAACCATAAACAACAAATAAATTTAATTGCAAATAAAATACAAAACGGCATGAAAACACATATATATATATATAAATCAGGATATTAACAGACAAATTTATTTTACTAATTTATATTTTTTTAGAAAACACTAATATTAAATCCGGATAAATTTAACATGCTAGTTTCGAAAAAAAACACAAACGAAATAGAACACATACAAATCAAATAATATACATTATTATAAATGTTTCAACTTAAAATAAATCGAAATACCTCGATTTAGAATTTTGGCAAAGCAAAAAGATCGAAATTTTGACTCCGGAATTGTGAATCAACAATAGCACGAAACTCTACTCGAATGTGGGACCCTTTTTCTTCGAGTTTTATGTGTCGGGGGGACCCAAAATTCTTTTTTTTATTATTAAAAAAAAATGGCAGAAATGGGGTATTTGGTGGGGGACCAAGAAAGATGAGGGTTTAAAAATGGAGGATGAATCGAGTGGAAGACGGAGGGGTATAAAATATCTATGTATAGCGCCACTATACCTGGCGCTATACATTAATGATGTATATATAGCCAGGTATTGTGGCGCTATACCTAGCCATGTCAGCTTTTACAGTATAGCACCACAATACCTGGCGATATACCTTAACGGTGTCATTACTATTAGTATATAGCGCCAGGTATTATGGCGCATATATAAAAAGGTCTTTTTTTTTACCATCTATTTGTATAGTTTGAGTAAAAAAAAAACACATTTTGGTTCCGGACTAATGTGAATCATCCATATCTATTCCTCACCATTCAGGTCCATGTTCAGAGGATTTATCCACTATTATTTCACTGTTTTCAACCTATCACAACCCTCTTCCTTTATCTGAGCGCCATGCTCCGCAGAGCTCATATAGGCAGAGTTCAGAAGCAACTCTACACATTAATGGACACCATATTTGTGGTGAACTCGGGAATTTCTCTAACGATATTTAAGATTTAATATATATATATATATAAAATATTGACTACACAGTATAATTTTTGGACAACCAGCTTCCGTCTATGTGACTACGGCTAAACCTTGAGAAAATCATCTTCCCCAAGTGTTCCCACTAAAATTAACAATCAAAAAGCCCCTAATTCATTTGCACACTAAATTAACTAGATCTAAAATCAGAACTAAAAGAAACAGACAGCCCACAAAGCAAAAATAAACTACGGAACCCCAGTTAAACAAGCCATCTATAGGGGACAATCAAATTACAAATCTCTCTAACATACAGATCAGACTCTAACATCCGCTTTGCACAAAACCTTAATTAGTAAAAAAATTACTTACTGAGAGCACAAATACAAAGTAAGAAACTGACAAGTTGGAATTTCAATGAAAAGGGGTTAAAAGTCTTCACGACTACAAAAATTATTTTAAAAAAAAGATTGTGGGAATAAAGGGATTTTGTGATATTCAGATGGAAATAAACAGAGGTATATATCTGATGAAAAGAGAGCGAAAACAAAAACCTTGCTACGTGAACTACTCAGAAAGATGAGGACAGTGAAAATGGAGGAAAGTGGAGGGTGTGTTCGTGTGAGCTATCATTTATAGGATTTTTAACTAGTACTCTCACGCAACTTAATCAGAGGTGGGAAGTTCCTCTGTTCAAGGTAAAGCAGAGGAGAAGTCGGGAAGGAAAAGAGAGAAGAGCCTTATGACAAAGAACCAAAAAAACACTATGATTGATGTTTCAATCAGTTAAGCGGAAAACTCTTTAAGTTACCAAAATTTTACTCAAGACAATCTAACATAACAGCAGTACAAACACTTACCATCTTTTCGACGCACAACTGCACCTTGTCACTCTACAATATAGCAGCATTTGTCAATAGACCGTGAAATAGTTCTCTGCCCTATTACTTCTATTAAATTATGCAATTTCGGTAAACTATCTGAGAAATTCAAGAAAAATAAGTCAACGCAAAAGGGGCAGAAATAAAGAATCCTCCTTTGGAGCCAATCTGATTTAAATTATATTTGCCAAGATAAAATAGGCTAAAAAGTGTCTCAAACTCAAACTTTTTGTTGTTGCCAAGGGAAAAAATTTCAACTTTTACAATAAGAAGCACTATTGAATATTGAGTTTTCTCTAAAACGTCAGAAAAAATGTAGACAACTAATTCAATACAAAAAGGGCAGACAGAAAAATATGAGCTCGTTGGAGCAAGCCTGATTCAAATTAAGATAAAATATGATAAATAGGTTCCATCTTCTCAAAGAGAAGATAGGTTTCATCTAAAATTACCTACCGGTATAACATAATAATCTATCATCATATTTATCCAAACGCTCAAATCGAGTTGTTCTAAAATATGAGGAAGCTCTCGATCCAGTTGATTATACTTATAAGTACTATGAATTGAGGACCCAAATTCCTAACTTGTAATGTAATATCCTTACTTGTAATGTAATAATGAGTTTAGAAGACAATATTTTGAGTTTTTATACTCCTTGGCAGCCTACTCTCTGCACTAAAAGATAACCTTTTACACGTGTTGTCTAAAGCTCTTGACAAAAGACCACCCAATAAATGCCTACTCATACATGAACAAAAAATACGTAAATAAGTGTAAAAAAAGTTACATTTATATATATATAACGTGAAAACACACCACGCTATATTTTAACGGTAACTTTTGCCGTTAAGGTATAGCGTGACATGTTTTCGCGTTATATATATTGATATTTGACTGACACAGATATAGCGTGTTGTATTTTCACGCTATATATAGCGTACAAATACAATACGCTATACCCTTAATTAAATAATCCCCTTCGTCTTCTTCCCGACCAGAACGATCCCTCACCCATTTTTTTACTTTGAAGCAGTTTCTGGTCCCCCCTCCCCATCGTCTTCTTTAAAAAAACAAAAAATTGTGGGCCCCACCCGTTACACAAAACGTTAAGAACGTCGGTCCCACATCGTAGTAGAGCATCGTATTATTGTGGTTTCACTCTTTCGGACTCAATTTTTCACACAAAACACTACATCGAGGTATTTCAATTTATTTTATGTCGAAACTTATATAATAATGCATATTTATTAGTTGATTGAATGTGTTTCCATGTCGTTTTGTGTTTTATTTGCGAAACTAGTATGTTATATTTATCCGGACTTAGATATTAGTGTTCTAAAAAAAATATAAAATTGAGAAATAATTTTTTCTGTTAATATTAGGATTTAGATATTACTGTTTCCATGTCGATTTGTGTTTTATTTTTGCGAAACTAGTATGTTATATGTATTTTTGTGAATGTTATGTGATTAAAATGTATTTGTTTATTTAGTTTAGATTATTTATTAGCGTAGTAAATTGTAGAACCTTTTAGCGTAGTAAATTGTAGAGTATTTTTGCGTAGAATCCCTGTAGTTTAAGTATTGCTTATATTGGTAGGTGAAATATATACTTTGTACAATTAAATAATTAAAAATTAAAAATTTAAATTATAAAACAAACATACACAAAATTATCAAAATATTGAATTTGACACACATAATTATTCATGATAGTTTGGTGCTACTGGGCCTCAAATATCAAGCCTGGAACCCAATAGGTATATATATTTTGTACAATTAAATAATTAAAAATTAAGAATTTAAATTATAAAATAAACACACACAAAATTATCAGAATATTGAATTTGACACACATAATTATTCATGATAGTTCAGTGCTACTGGGCCTCAAATATCGAGCATGGATCCCAATAGGCATATATATACTTTGTATAATTAAATAATTAAAAATTAAGAATTTAAATTATAAAACAAACACACACAAAATTATCAAAATATTGAATTTGACACACATAATTATTAATGATAGTTTGGTGCTACTGGGCCTCAAATATCGAGACTGGAACCCAATAGGTATATATATATTGTACAATTAAATAATTAAAAATTAAGAATTTAAATTATAAAACAAATACACACAAAATTATCAAAATATTGAATTTGACACACATAATTATTCATGATAGTTTGATGCTACTGAGCCTCAAATATCGAGCCTGGAACCCAATATGTATATATAATTTGTACAGTTAAATAATTAAAAATTAAGAATTTAAATTATAAAACAAACACACACAAAATTATCAAAATATTGAATTTGACACACAAAATTATCAAAATATTGAATTTGATACACATAATTATTCATGATAGTTTGGTGCTACTAGGCCTCAAATATCGAGCCTGAAACCCAATAGGTATATATATACTTTGTACAATTAAATAGTTACACATACAATTAATGTTGTTTAATTTACAGTTTGACAACATGGACGCGCCGCCTATACATCCTGGCCCTTACTCTCGTGAGATATTAGTGCTACAGGGCGATCATAGGTATACCCGTATATGGGACAGGGAGTTACTGTCCCAGACTCTCCGCGCTAGGAGAGTGGATGACCTATGGGATTTTTTGAGGCCTAGAGATCTCCACGAGCGTGTAGTCCAGCGCCTACAGGATACGGGATTTTATAGGATTATTGAGATCGGGCGGATGCAGCTCGACTGGCTTTGATCACGATGTTGATTGAGCGGTGGCGACCGGAGACGCACACCTTTCACCTGCCCATTGGCGAGGCCACCATTACGCTGCAAGACGTGGAGGTTTTATATGGTCTGCCTATTGATGGCATGGCCGTTTCACTGCCTATTGCTATGAGATCTATGTCGTGCGATGATTATTTGGACATGCTGCAGCAGCTCACAGGTTTCAGGCCACATGACGAGACATTTTCGTCGGGTGCCAGTCGATTGTCTTTGACCCCTATTAGACAACACCTGGAGCTACTCCACCATTATCACCGACGATACAGAGGAGGTACATATTACCCGGTATACGAGGTTGTTGTTGCTTCTTCTATTTGGAGGGGTCTTGTTCCCGAACACTTCTGGGAACCTAGTCAGCCTTAGATTTCTTCATCATATTCAGCTGCTAGATGAGTTACCCTATTATAGCTGGGGTGTTGTTGTTCTCGCCTACATGTACAAGAATATGTGTCGGGCGAGCATGGGCACTCAGAGAGATGTTTGTGGTTTTCTGCCGCTTCTACAGGTGACAACATATTCGAATAATATGTTCATCAATTCCAAATCTACCTAGTTAGAATTTATCTTAAACCTGACGTCAACTTTCTATGTTAGGTTTGGGCCTGGAAACGGTTCTTGCAGTTTCAGCCACCTCTACCACAGTTACATCCTAATGTAGCACCTCCGGAACTCCCTTTAGCCAGGAGGTGGGTTCTTCGCCTTACACTTTCACGAGAGTATGATGCTCATCACAATCTCCCCTCTGCAGGGATGTGTTGGATCTACTGGAGGGCGCACAGGTAAATATGTACCTAAAATTACCTGGTATAGATTAACTTAGTGTTGCGTATACTCACATTTTGTGTTCTTATTTGATAGTTCATCTGGACGCCATACAACGATGATTTGATAGTTGGCTTGCCAGCTTATTGCTGGGCCGGCCGACTGATTTGGAGCACTTCTGCCCCGCTCATATGCCTCGATATTTTGGAGCATCATGCCTCAGAGTGGGTACTTCGCTAGTTTGGCCGTCCGTAGTATATACCGAGGGGGCCTATATGGGAGCCTAGACATTATCAGAGGGATGATCATTGCAGGACGGACGACGCATTTATGGCATGGTTAGTAGTGTAGATCCATATTTGGGACCAGCGAGATCAGATGATTCCGCCCCCACCTACACAGATCCAGGAGGTGGTTATTGAGAGGTATATGTCCTGGTACCGCCACGTTACCTGACTTTTTATCGAAAACCCTATTCATCAGGCTGGCGGTCGGTACATTCCATACGCCGGGCAACACGAGGCCCTTGTATGTTTTCTGTTATTATTAATTATATAACTTTAACTTAGTGCAATATATGTAGTTTATATTTTATACTTTGTGCAGGCTATTGGACTACATACAATCTATCAGATGAGACTGCAGATGCAGGATTATATCGGCGATCTTGTGGCTACCTTGCAGGATTACAGCCGTCGATTTGTAGAGTTGGCTGCCCAGACACTGCAGCGAGCTCGAGAGGATCAGCGTTTGGCACACATGCCTGATTATGTGGAGCCAGAGGAGTACGAACGAGGCGCTGGTGCCCGACGAGGTGGTGGTGCCCGACGAGGTGGTGGTGCCCGACGAGGCGGGGGTGCCGGACGATGTGGCGGTGGGCGGAGAGGAGATGGTCTCCAGCAAGGGGGCGTTGAGGCCCCTGGTGATGATGTTGTTGCTGATCTGTCGGGTGGCCTACATGAGACGGACATGCCGTCATATAGCCTTGGGATGGATCTCACTCTAGGGACTTCGCAGGTGACCCTGTCAGGTCAATTATTGATCACGGGCACGGACCTTTCTAGAGTCGATTGGGATACATACTTTCCAGGCCCGTCTACTGTTGCTGAGGACCGACCAACCCGAGATTTACATAGTGGGCGTCGGTTGAGTTATGGTTCATCATCACAGGCACATGTATGATTTTCTTAGTATTGAATTACAATTTGTCTTTATTTTCCATAACTTTATTAATTTCCTTTTTAAGGTTGAACGCGATGCTGACATAGATGCGACAAATGATTACATTCAGGAGCCCGACGATATCGTGGTAAGACAATTTAAATTTTTGTGACTTATTATATACTTTGCTATACTGAGCTTTCTATTCTTATATAGGTTTCTACTGGACTGACGGCCCCTTTTACCGATCCTGTTAGCACCACTGATGTTCATGATACGGCGCATCCGGCTATTAGGAGGCGACTTGATGATGACAATCCCGATAGCGTACCCAGGCGGGATGGGATACGCCTCAGGTCCGCGGCTGCATTGAAGCACACTGGATGCGGGACACATTGATTTTCTTTCCTTGTTTTTTCTTTTTGATGTAAATAATATTTTTTATATACATTAACAACAATTTTTATATAATATACGCATTACTTTTTTAGTTCCCCGTTCATTAGTTAGTTTCGTACTACAACACAAACACTTAAATTCCATTACAATTAATAAAAATAAAGTTCATTACAACTAATTTAGTTTAATACTACAACACAAACACAATACACGACACAGGAAACATAAAGATAAAGTGATACACTAAACACATACATGTCAATGTTTAGTCACTGCCGCCCATTATTTTCTGCTCCAACCACTTAAATTGTTCTTTCAGATTATTTTTTTCTTCTTCTACCTCTTTAAGTTTCGCTTTCAACTCCACAACCTCTCTTTTATGTTCTTTTTCACGTTCCCACTATTTTAAACACAAATCATTAAGATTGTTCAATAATTCTTTGTAGTATTCCTGATAACAGGGTTCATCAATCCATACCTCAAAATCACAAATAGGTTCACCGGGAACCTTATAAAACTTGTTCAAACATTCCCAGTAGCGGCGTCCAGCTTCACCATTATCCCAACAACTTTGCATCATGCATTTTTTTCCACACTTGCACATTGGTACATAAAGAGGTTGAGACATTTGTGCGTTAAAAAAAACTTGCTTTTAGTTATTGTTAAGCGCAGAAAATAACTAGAATGAGCCCGTTATTTATAGGCAAGACAACACACATAACGTAGTATTTAACCGCGCTATATATATCCCTAACGTAGTATTTGACCGCGCTATGCTTTGCGTGTTAAAGGTTCTGACGGGTACGAAACAACTTTATGTCAGTTGGGCAGCTTTTTCAGTTTGACAAGACAACACATATAATGTATTATTTGACCACGCTATATATACACATAATGTAGTATTTGACCGCACTATGCTTTGCGTGTTAAAAGTTCTGATGGGTACGAAACAGCTTTATGTTAGTTGGGCAACTTTTTCGGTTTGACAAGACAACACAGATATATAAGATAACAAACATAATTAACATTAAATTAATCAGCTTTATGAAATTTCAATGTTGTTTCAAGTTCTTCCGAATATATAAATTTTTTTAATTATCATTAACAAAACTAAAATGGAAAAGTTCAACTCATAATTAACAAACATAATTTTATTTTATAAATCTTGCAACATAAACAAAACAACTAAATATTACAACATAAACACATTGATAGTTAGGCACAATAGAAGAACACCTACCACGAGCTTGATTACTATTGCCACCCAAAGGGCATTTTCGATGGTCGTGTCCTGTTTGCGAGCATATACCACATCTGCGCGCATAAAAGGTATCACTAACATCCATTTGGTTCCATTTACGCGTTCTCTTCTCCACCTGTATTCAACGCAAATAGAACTTGTTACACACCATTTTAAATGGCTCAGGCGGCCAATAATGCTCAGCACCCACTGGCTACAACTGCCCACTATATGTGTTTAGGTACTTCACAACACTATATTGTTGATCAACATAGTTGGTTATACCTAAAACCAACTTTTTGAAAGCACTTGATGGCATCTGAGCAAGGCATGTGGTAGATGGACCATTTTCCACAAGAGCATAACCTTGTAAATTCATTTACAGTACGTACATTATTCCCTCGATTTCGATGGATAGTGGTGCGAACTTCAAAAACATTTCTTTCATTATCATACTACAAAAATGAATGCCAATGTGTTCACCGTCTGTATTTCTCAAATCTCTTCATCGACACTGGCATGAATTTGTAATGACCCGACCGGTCATTTTGAGCTTTTATACTTTGATCGCCAGTTCTCGAGCATGACTTGCCCCGTGTAACGTATTATGACTGATGTAGATCGTTGGTTTTGGTTTTCAGGAAAAATCAGAATGAATTTGAAGGAACAGTCTCAGTTGAAAGCTTTGAATTTGAAAGGTTGACTAAGAGTTGACTTATTTGTATATGAGCTCGGATCGGAAATTTTATGATTTGAATAGTTTCGTTGGGTGATTTATGACTTAGAAGCACGATCGGAATGCATTTTGGAAGTCCGTGGACGGATTAGACTTGAATTGGCAAAGTTAGTATTTTGGCGAATTCCGGTTGATAGGTGAGATTTTGATCCGAGGGTTGGAATGGAATTCCGATAGTTGTTGTAGCTTCGTTATGTCATTTGTGATATGTGTGCAAAATTTCAGATTATTCGGACATCGTTTGGTCGGGTTTTTGATCGAAAGTGTATTTCGGAAGTTTTTGGAAACTTAGGCTTGAATTCGATGAGTTTTGGGTAATTTGATGTTGTTTGAGGTGTTTTGATGATTGGAACAGGTTTGAATAATATTATGGATTATGTTGGCATGTTTGATCGGGGTCTCATGAGGCTATGATAAGTTTTGGAAGATTTTTGCCGTTTTGAGCATAAACATGTAATGATCCAAAGGTCAATTTTTAGTTCTAGAAATCGAAATTTAATTTTGAGACTTTCGAAATTTTGATAATGAATTAAAGGATTGATCTGGAAAGTTTGGTCTAATTTCATCAAGTCGCGATTCGGTTTTTGATACGAAACCTGAGTTAATTGTTTAACGAGCGAAATGGGTATTGAACTGAGCAAATGAGCTCCGAATTGAGTTTCGACTGAAGGGCTATGTTCATATTATTATTTGTGACTCATAGGAACAAGAATCATCGAATTCCGAGTTTGTATGATGGAGTTAGAGCCTTTTTAGTAAAAAGAAAAGCTGCTGCAAATTTTTGGACAATTTCTGCATTTTTCGCACGTGTGAACAGTAACCGCACCTGCGTGAACAGTATTCGTGTACAGTACCATGTACAGTAAACATGAACAGTATCCGTGTACATTACTCGTATACAGTACATATGAACAGTACCCTGTATACAGTACCCATGAACAATACCCGTGAACAGTAAAATGCGTGAAGAGTAACCGCGAATATTTCTGGATAGTGTATGATTCGGGCAGCCCGAGAGTTTTATTATTTATGGAGATATAGAGCTCGGATTGAAGCGATTTTCGAAGCGATTTTTACCATATGGATTGAGGCAAGTGTTCTATATCCAAAAGTGATTATATTTAATGATTCCATGGTTATTTTCATCAAGAATTAGTGAATCAAATGGAAGAAATTGGAGAAAATTTGTAAACTTTTCAAAAACGAAAATTCTAGATTTGGAGGCCGAATTGTTATCGGAATTTAGTAATTTTGGTATGGTTGGACTCGTGGTTGAATGGGTTGTCGGATTTTGTGAGTTTCGTCGAATTCCGAAGCGCGGGCCCGGGGGCCGGGTTTGAGCAATTTCAGGATTTTGATGTTAAATTGGATATTTTCGAGTGGGCTTCGCTCTCTTAGCATATTATTATGTACTGATTGTGGCTAATTTGGAGCATCCGGAGGTCGATTCGTGCGGGTGAGGTATCACGGGCTAGATTTTGGACCGGATCGAGGTAAGTAATGATTGTAAATACTGTCCTGAGGGTTTGAAACCCCGGATTTTACGTCGTTGTGTTACTTTGAGGTGACTTGCACGCTGGATGATGAGCGTGGGGTATAGCACCACTGGGGATTGTGAACTAGTCCATCCCGAACGAATATTTTAATACGTATTTGATAGTTAATTGTTTGACATTATTATATTTTTTGGATGTATGCCATGTTGGGGCCTAGTGCCGACTTGTTGAGACCCTTGGGGGCATTTTTACTATCTTTCCTCACTCTATTTGTTTGAAAGAATATTCTCAGTTATGTTTTACCTATTTACTGCTCAAATCTAGCTTTATCACTATGTTCTTAAAATATGGAAATTGTTTTGGGCTGAGTTCCCTGTTTTACTGAGATAGACCGAGGGTCTGATTGTGAGATTGATGACTGAGAAAGACTGAGAGTCTGATGGTGAGGTTAATGACTGAGAGAGGCCGAGGGCCTAGTTGTGGGGATTATATATCTACGGATCGGGCTGCACGCCGCAGCAATGTATATATGTATATATATGTATATGGATCGGGTTGCATGCCGCAGCGATACTTATATGGATCGGGCTGCGCGCCGCAGCAATATAGCGCTTGGGCTGTAGGAGCCCCTCCAGAGTTTGCACACCCCCAGTGAGCGCAGTCGACTATTTATATGGATCGGGTTGTGCGCCACAACGATGCATGGATCGGGCTGCACGCCGCAGCGGTTACTTTGATTTCAGTTATTGTGAGAGATATACGGATCGGGCTGCACGCCGCAGCGGTTACTATATGGTACCAATTGAGCGTGAATGCTGAGTGCGAGTACTGATTGGTAAGAGTTGAGTTACGAGTGACAGAGAGGCTAGCCCGAGGGGCGATAGATATATACATGCATATGAGTGATGTTTTTGCCTGAGAGGCCTGTTTATGGACTTATTGATTTCACTCCTCTTTAAAGTGAATTTCTATCGAATATGTTGATTTATCGACTGTTTTCACTCATCTTTATATTGAGCCTCTGTCGGAAAGTTGAACAAATGTTTTAAAACAACTTTTATTTAAACTGGGGTTTATGAGATGTTCAGAAATTAATCACTGATTTGGCATTGGTTATTTCCACTGAGATTTTTAAGTTATGAAGTGTTTATGATTATTGTTTTGCCCGAGGGGCTGTTTTACAAACTATGTTTTGCCCGAGGGGCCGATTATGACTTTAATCTCTATTATTATCTTAAATGGTATTGAATCCATACCGAAACTGCTGGAAAGTATTTCAAAATAATTTTTACTAAATGCTGGATTTTAAAAGGGAAGATTGACTTGTATTATGATTTGAAGGCTTTTTGTGTTTATTGAGCCTAACGTGAATGTGGATTCATTGTTTCCTACTGCTCAGCCTTTATTTACTCTTATTACTTACTGGGTTGGAGTACTCACATTACTCCCTGCACCTCGTGTGCAGATTCAGGTATATCGGAACCCGGTAGCGGGTGTTGATAGCTCAGCCGCGGAGTCATCAGAGTTAGCAAGGTGGCTGCATGACGTTCGCAGCACCGCTTCCTTCCCCTCATTGTTGTTACTGTATTTAGTACATTTTTAGACTTTTGTTGTATTCAGACCTTGATAGTTGCTCATGACTAGTGACACCCCGATGTCGGGCTGGTATTTTATTCCGCACTATTATTCTAGGATTTTATTATGAAACATTGTTTAATTTAAAGACTTAAAAATGACTCTTAATGCTTAAAAGGTTAAGGTGAGTGTTGTGTCGGCTGGCCTTGTCTTCACAAGAGGCACCATCACGACCGAGCCGGTTTGGGGTCGTGACAAGTTGGTATCAGAGCCTAGGTTACATAGGTCTCACAAGTCATGAGCAGGTTTAGTAGAGTCTCGCGGATCGGTACGGAGACATCTGTATTTATCCTCGAGAGGCTGCAGAACCTTTAGGAAAAACTTCACATTTTTGAATTCTTATCGTACGTCATTGATTCAGCTTGAAAGGTTACTCCTTGAACTCTTTCCACGCGTTCGTATGCGCGCATGAGCGCTCGATATCAGATGTGCATCGATGGCTTGTGATTCCCTGATCGAGGGGCGAGATGCGATCTCTGTGAGTTGATGTTGGGCCAGTCTGGAGGACTTGAGGTCGGATCTTTGCCTATGGCTTGAGCACCGAGGTGCTGATTGTGTAAGCAAGTGTTTTGAACTTATATGTTCGGTATTGTCCCTATTAGTGGGAGTGAAGGCTGGTTAGCTACGTGATGAGTATGTTAGTACTGCGAGATGTATCTATGTAACTTGGAAGTGACGAGAAAGGTCTGCGGGATGATAGATGAACTATTAAGTGTATGATTTACATTGTGATTGGATGTGTAGCTCCGTGTTATGGGTGTGCAAAGAGTCTTTTCATGTGTCCTAGTTGGGAGTGAAGTAAATTTCATGTTGCGGTATGAGTTTAGACTCAGGAAGACTAAGTGACTGTGTAATGGTTATGACGGTGGAAGGTATACATAAATGTTAGTTTAAGGCGAAGAAGGTGGGTTATCTCATGCGAAGTGTTCCGAGGTTGTACGATCCTTATGTGTCTGTTAGATTTGCGAGTGAAGGATACGTGTTTCAACTTAAATTGGGTCGTTTAGTGAGTGGGTGTAATTGTTGCGAGAGTGGAATACGAGATTTGCAGAAGAGTTAAAATTCTAGATGATCTGTGTTTTCACAAGCTTATAAAAGATTTGAGTTTAATCTCATTATGGTATCATGGCATCAATAGAGTATAATCGTTATGAGTTATTGGGCGTGTGTTGATCTATGGCTTCGAGTCAAGTGGGGGAGTCCACTATTGAATAGTTGATTGCACGATTATGTGCTCTAATGGTTCCAATTCGAGGCGTATTTGTAAATCAGTTGTGGCTCGAGTAAAGAAAATTTCAATAAAGGCTATGTTATGCTTTATGGGTGTACGAGAATCGGGGAATGACTTGAGTTGTGGTTGGTAACAAATGCTCGGTGCATAGGGCAGGAAGTTGCTTGGTTATATTGAAATGAGGTCACATTCTGCAGTGTCGAAGTGCAAATGAAGCACAGGTTGTTCGGTTCGTTTAATCACTCTAACTGCGGTTTAAGTAGAGTGATGCCTCTAGAGAATGGTCCTATTGTGTTCCAAATTTTACATGCAATAATTGGAGGCTTTCAAGTTATACTTATGGATAGAAACTGAGTTTTCCTTGGAAGACGTCAAAACTTGTGGTGTTTTCTATATTAATTGTGGGATTCTATGTATTAGTATTAGGAGGTAACAGATTTAGATCCGCAAGAAGTTCTTCAGAGCGAAGTATTTCGAATGTGGTGTTTTTGGGAATATTTAAGAGAGTATTCAGCGGCTTATGAGTCTTAGACAGTGTGGTTTTATGCTTGGGTCTCGTGTGGTAATCCTGGGTTGAGAAATTGTGGTGCTACAACAAGAGAGAATATCAAGCTGAAAATGAATCAGAAGGAAATTTAGCTAGATAGAATAGTTTGATAGTAGACCGAATCGGTATGGTAAGGATATGATTAATTCCGTGCGTGTGTTCGAGGTAATGAGTTCTTTCAGGTATTTTGCGACGATTCTCTTAGGTTTTGATGACTTGCTTAACTTGATCGAGTTAGAAGGATTCAGTCCTGACATGTGTGATTTGTGCAAAGGGAACTCGGAGAGTTCTTGATGGTTTTACCGCGGTTTGGGAATGTATATTTTCTATGGACATGGGATGTATAGTGATTTTCCTTCTAGATGGGACCAATGGAAGGTTCGTAACTAGTGAATATGTAGTTGATTGTGGCTCGGAAATGGATTTTAAAGTTCTCATATTTATCATAGGATGGCATGTTATATGTGGTATGTTTTGTAGGGCGGGGATTGGCATATGCAAGGTCGCAATTCAGTTTTGAAAGGAAGGTCATAAATTCTTAGACAGCACATGCAGTTTCAGATGACTAGGTAAATAATATTACTAAATGTTGTGTCTTGATAATGGTATGCACTTCAGAAAGAGGGAAATATGGTTGAGTTAATAATACATCATAGGTATTGCGGTTGTGGACTGTGAGAAAATAGCTAAGGTTGGTCAGAGGGTAGTATGTGCTATGATTCAGTCGTTGTGAACCTTCGGAGGATTATTTATCTGTTATGTGTGACTAGACTTGATGTATGGTCCATTGGTAGACCTATATGGATGTGTGTTCTGTATCACGACGGTTTGGTTGACTTCGAGTTGCCAATGGTGAGGTGTGTGTTGATTCGTCTGTTATTGAGCTTATTAGTAATCTGGGGAGACCTATGAGTTACCTTTCTGTGTTGCGAGGCGTTATGATTTGTTGGTTATAGGCATATATGGTGCAGTTCTATTAGGGTTTCATAGTGGAAGTCGAGCGTGAAGAGTAATTTGGTGTTTCTCGGTGAACGGCGTATTGGTTATGTCCTATCGGGTGTGCGTGGTGTATATTATTTGTTCATCGTGGGTGTAATGATTGCTTTGGTTCCAGACATCAAATTATGCGTGGTTGTCGATTTCGAGCATAATGACTTGAGGTGTTTCATGTGGAACAGTGTTGGATAGGATCGCGCGTCACAACGAAGTTATGTGGAGGTATGACCTTGCGGGTTAGATTCGTGTGTTATGTTCCTACAATGCGAGACGGGTTCTCAGCCTTGTGTTATGGCGGTACTGGTGAGCTTGAGGTATAGCTCTTTCAATTGAGTCATTTTCATGATTTGAGTATGTTCGGACCGTTGCTTATAGGTGCGTGTATTATGCAAGTGGTGTTTTAGGGATGTACAGATGTGTCATGTCACCAGAATATTGTGTTGGATTATAGGAGATCGTTGGGATCTTTAATGAATACAAACATATTTGATTTCACCATGTCGGGAGGATAAATATCGAGGTTCGGCTCAGAAATTTGCTATGGTCCTTGCCAAAGGAGAAGTGGCCTTATGAGTGGTTGATCTGAGAAATGGTTATGGTTTATTGCATGTTTCATTTATCATTGGCAGTATATGGAAGTGTTGGAATGAGACTTCAGTTGATAAGAGATTTTCTGTCGGTATTCGGTTGTTTTGTGCAGCTGCTGTGAATAAAAGTTATCGCTACGAGTGTTTGAGTTATGTGGTATATCATATAATTGCACCTGAGGTTTCGGGCATAGGCTATTACAGCTGGTTCAGGCCTATTCAGTGTATGAGTGTGAGGTTTTGATCGTATTGATGGTTTCAGAAGTGAAAATGTGATTCTATGATTTATGGGCTAGATTGGGTTGTGTAATTTCAGCTTCTATGTGTTATCACACCTATATGAGATAGGGTGACGTGAGATCACCCCCAGGTTATGCATGGTAAAGTTATTCAGCTATTGGTTGGCTTTTAGAACAACTCTGAGTACGTTCGAGGACGAACATGTGTTTAAGTGGGGGAGGATGTAACGACCCGACCGGTCGTTTTGATCTTTTGTACTTTGATTGCCAGTTCTCGGGCATGACTTGCCCCGTGTAATGTATTATGACTGATGTAGATCTTTGGTTTTGGTTTTCAGGAAAAATCGGAATGAATTTGAAGGAACAATCTCAGTTGAAAACTTTGAATTTGAAAGGTTGACTAAGAGTTGACTTATTTGTATATGAGCTCGGATCGGAAATTTTATGATTTGGATAGTTTCGTTGGGTGATTTATGACTTAGAAGCGCGATCGGAATGCATTTTGGAAGTCCGTGGAAGGATTTGGCTTGAATTGGCAAAGTTAGTATTTTGGCGAATTCCGGTTGATAGGTGAGATTTTTATCCGAGGGTCGGAATGGAATTCCGATAGTTGTTGTAGCTTCGTTATGTCATTTGTGATGTGTGTACAAAATTTCAGGTTATTCGGTCAATGTTTGGTCGGGTTTTTGATCGAAAGTGTATTTCGGAAGTTTTTGGAAACTTAGGCTTGAATTCGATGAGTTTTGGATAATTTGATGTTGTTTGAGGTGTTTTGATGATTGTAACAGGTTTGAATGATGTTATGGATTATGTTGGCATGTTTGGTCGGGGTCCCATGAGGCTAGGATAAGTTTTGGAAGATTTTTTCCGTTTTGAGCATAAGTATGTAATGATCCAAAGGTCCATTTTTAGTTCTAGAAATCGAAATTTATTTTGAGACTTCCGGATTTTTGATAATGAATTAAAGGACTGATCTGGAAAGTTTGGTCTAATTTCATCAAGTTGTGATTGGGTTTTTGATACGAAACATGAGTTAATTGTTTAACGAGCGAAATGGGTATTGAACTGAGCAAATGAGCTCCGAATTGAGTTTCGACTAGAGGGCTATGTTCGTATTATTATTTGTGACTCATAGGAACAAGAATCATCGAATTCCGAGTTCGTATGATGGAGTTAGAGCCTTTTTAGTGAAAAGAAAAGCTGCTGCAATTTTCTGGGCAGTTTCTGCATTTTTCGCACGTGTGAATAGTAGCCGCACCTGCGTGAACAATATCCGTGTATAGTACCACATGAACAGTATCCGTGTACAGTACCCATGTACATTACATATGAACAGTACCCCATATACAGTACCCATGAACAGTAAAATGCGTGAACAGTAACCGCGAAAATTTCTGGACAGTGTATGATTCGGGCAGTCCGAGAGTTTTCTCATTTTTGGAGCTATGGAGCTCGGATTGAAGCGATTTTCACCATATGGATTGGGGTAAGTGTTCTATATCCAAAAGTGATTATATTTAATGATTCCATGGTTATTTTCATCAAGAATTAGTGAATCAAATGGAAGAAATTGGAGAAAATTTGTAAACTTTTCAAAAACGAAAATTCTAGATTTGGCCGAATTGTTATTGGAATTTAGTAATTTTGGTATGGTTGGACTCGTGGTTGAGTGGGTTGTCAGATTTTTTGAGTTTCATTGAATTCCGAAGCGTGGGCCCAGGGGCCGGGTTTGAGCAATTTTGGGATTTTAATGTTAAATTGGATATTTTCGAGTGGGTTTCACTCTATTAGCATATTTTAATGATTATGTATTGATTGTGGCTAGATTTGGAGCATCCGGAGGTCGATTCGTGCGGGCGAGGCATCACGGGCTAGATTTTGGACCGGATCAAGGTAAGTAATGATTGTAAATACCGTCCTAAGGGTTTAAAACCCCGGATTATATGTCGTTGTGTTACCTTGAGGTGACTTGCACGCTGGATGACGAGCGTGGGGTAGAGCACAGCTGGGGATTGTGACATAGTCCATCTCGAACGAATATTTTAATGTGTATTTGATTGTTAATTATTTGACATTATTATATTTTTGGGTTGTATGCCATATTGGGGCCTTGTGCCGACTTGTTGAGAGCCTTAGGGGCATTATTACTATCTTTCCTTACTTTATTTGTTTGAAAGAATATTCTTAGTCATGTTTTACCTGTTTACTGTTCAAATCTAGCTTTATCACTTTGTTCTTAAAATGTGGAAATTGTTTTGGGCTGAATTCCCTGTTTTACTGAGATAGACCGAGGGTCTGATTGTAAGATTGATGACTGAGATAGACTGAGAGTCTGATGGTGAGGTTAATGATTGATAGAGGCCGAGGGCCTAGTTGTGAGGATTATATATCTATAGATCGGGCTGCACGCTGCAGCAATGTATATATATATGTATATGGATCGGGCTGCATGTCGCAGCGATACTTATATAGATCGGGCTGCGCGCCGCAGCAATATAGCGCTTGGGCTGTAGGAGCCCCTCCGGAGTCTGCACATCCCCAGTAAGCGCAGTCGACTATTTATATGGATCGGGATGTACGCCACAGCGATGCATGGATCGGGCTGCACGCCGCAGAGGTTACTTTGATTTCAGTTATTGTGAGAGATATACGGATCGGGCTGCACGCCGCAATGGTTACTATATGGTACCAATTGAGCGTGAATGCTGAGTGCGAGTACTGATTGGTAAAAGTTGAGTCACGAGTGATAGAGAGGCTAGCCCGAGGGGCGATAGATATATACATGCATATGAGTGATGTTTTTACCTGAGAGGCCTGTTTATGGACTTATTGATTTCACTCCTCTTTAAAGTGAATTTCTATCGAATATGTTGATTTATCGACTGTTTTCACTATCTTTATTTTGAGCCTCTGTCGGAAAGTTGAACAAATATTTTAAAACAACTTTTATTTAAACTGGGGTTTATGAGATGTTCAGAAATTAATCACTGATTTGGCATTGGTTATTTCCACTGAAATTTTTAAGTTATGAAGTGTTTATGATTACTGTTTTGCCAGAGGGGCTGTTTTACAAACTATGTTTTGCCCGAGGGGCCGATTATGGCTTTAATCTCTATTATTATCTTAAATGGTATTGAACCCCTACCGATACTGTTGGAAAGTATTTCAAAATGATTTTTACTAAAAGCTGGATTTTAAAAGGGAAGATTGACTCGTATTATGATTTGAAGGCCTGTTGTGTTTATTGAGCCTAACGTGAATGTGGATTCATTATTTCCTACTGCTCAGCCTTTATTTACTCTTATTACTTACTGGGTTGGAGTACTCACATTACTCCCTGTACCTCGTGTGCAGATTCAGGTATATCGGAACCCGGTAGCGGGTGTTGATAGCTCAGCCGCAGAGTCATCAGAGTTAGCAAGGTGGCTGCATAACGTTCGCAGCACCGCTTTCTTCCCCTCATTGTTGTTACTGTATTTAGTACATTTTTAGACTTTTGTTGTATTCAGACCTTGATAGTTGCTCATGACTAGTGACACCCCGATGTCGGGCAGGTATTTTATTCCACACTGTTATTCCAGGATTTTATTATGAAACATTGTTTAATTTAAAGACTTAAAAATGACTCTTAATGCTTAAAGGTCTAAGGTGAGTGTTGTGTCGGCTGGCCTTGTCTTCACGAGAGGCGCCATCACGACCGGGCCGATTTGGGGCCGTGACAGAATTTAACACCCCTTTCCATCAATGACGTTGCAGCTGCAGACCTCTCAACTAACCTCTCTGCCATCTGCTTGAACGACATCCGCACTATGGCCGTGACAGGCAATCCTCTTGCCGACTTCAATAACCCGTTGAAAGACTCTGACATATTTGTAGTCAGAGTTCCCCAATGTCTGCCACCATCCACATGCAAAGTCCACTTTTCAAGGTCATGTCGTATTAACTAACGATAGGCTACCTCGTCTTCTAGCCTGATAGATTCCATGTGCCTCTAGAATTTATGCTATTGGTAGTCTGTTGCTGCCATCCACATCAAATCATGCAGATCCTTGTTGGGATATGCCTTTTGGAAATTGGCTTTAAAGTGCCTCACACAGTAACGGTGGTAGGCATAAGGTTTTTGCCATGCAGGCAAGTTTTCCACAGAACTTAAGACACCACCGTGCCGATAAGATATTAGACAAATACCGGAACGCTGTTTGACAACGCGCTCTTTCAAGTGGTTCAAAAATAGTGTCCACGTCTTTTGGCTTTCATTGGCACAAATAGCAAAAGCTAGAGGAAATATCTATCCATTAGCATCTACTGCCACGGCTATCAATAGCTTGATATCGTACTTTCCATAGACATGAGTGTCTTCTATGGATATTACGGGCCGACAATGCAAAAAACCATCAATTGCTGGTTTAAACGCCCAGAACACATAATTGAATATATATTCTGGTTTACCCGGACTCCGCTCAAGCTTTCATTTAACAACCGTCCCGGGGTTAAAGTGCTGCAGTGCGGCCATGTACCTAGGCATAGCTGCAAATGACTTATCCCAGTTACCATAGACTAATTCAAATGCTCGTTTGCGCCCGGGATATGCCTTTCTCTTGGTAATGGTATGGCCATATTCCTGGTGGACTGATGTAATGCACTCTTTGATTTTATACCTTATGGACGCTTCAATGTGTGGAATAAGGACAAGAGAAATCAAGTCAATATCCAAGTTGAAGTGATTCCCATTGAATGTGTCCATTTCGCATGTGTGGGTGGGAATGTATTTACCCACTTTCCACAGACCTGTCTTCTTCTTGCTCGCACGCAACATCCAATGACATGGCCAAAACCACCTGCGACAAACAACCTTGTATACAATCAGACTTGACTCTCATACCGTCATCTCACGACACTCTTTTACGTTGTGCATTTTACAAGCCCTGCTTAGGCGCGCTTTATCATGAAAAAACATGCCCTTTGCCAACACTGTTGGTCTAGACTCATCCCACTTTCTGTTCGAATTTCATCAAAATCCCTTGTGAGAGCTTCCATATCCGGCATGCTTGGCAAGTTATCAAGGTAAGGAATATCCCCTGAATAAAATGACACTTGGGACTCATACACACTTCATCTAGGGGTGGAGCATACTCTCTGGTCGAATCAGGTCCTTCCTTCTCATCCTCGTCATCACCATCCTCACGAGGAAATAGTGTATCGTCTCCAGATTTATCACCATTGTTGTCATAATCACTGTTCTCTTCCTCACTCTGTGCATCTGCCAGATCCCAATTTAATACGTCGTCTTCGGGCAATTGAGTGAGTACATGTAGTTCAAATTGCTCATTTTTACTACACAATCAACAAAATAATAAGCTACTAAAATTAATAAATACTTTCCATATAGCTGTATCACTTCACTTACAAGTCGTAATGTGATGAAATTCTATGATGGACATTTTCATAGGTGATGACTACCGGATGGACCACCATGATCCAACACGCCAAAACTATGCTTGGGTTCATAATTTGTAAAATTCATATCCGATCGGTACCCCCTGTTAAATGTATGAGCATTAATACAAATTCAATACAACAAAATGTACATCGTAACACTAAGAAAAATTAAAGTTTACAGAAAAATTAAAGTTTACCACTTGTCTTGTGAATTATGAAAAGTAAGTGGTGATAAGTTTAAATCAAGGAAAACTCTTTCATCCGAAAACTGTCCGGCAAAAACTGTTCCAGAATAACCACCCTGATGATTGGGGGTTATCCGGAACCTATCCGGCAACCTAATTGTTGGGAACGTCTTCGACCTTGACGTACATATCCAACATTTTGATTGCAAGAAATTCCCGGTATTCATCCAGAGTCTTTAGAAAATCCCTCAAAGTTTCATCATCGTAGATGTTTAACTCCGAGTAAAAGCAGCCCCTTGCGGAGTGACGGAATACGGATGTCTTTCGGTTACTTTAAGTATCACTTGGTGTTTTCTCACACTCATTTTTTTGCATAACAACGATATCAATTTATCGTACTCCATTGTAAGTGGTAATTTAACATGACCCCGTGAAGATAAACTATACCTCACTGAGTTATTCTCCATCACAACCTCACCACCCCAACCCCAATATAATAAAACTCTTATTCTACGCTCTTCAGACATTACGAAAAATACTTGAGAATTTAACAAGAAGAAAAGATTGAATGGGAGTTAGAATTTTTTGTGAATGGATTTTCCTAAAATCCTAACTCCTTTATATAGGAAATGTGCGAGTCCAGGGGTTGATACATTCACTTATTGGTGAGCCCATAATTAGGGGATATAGCATGTTGTATTTGTACGCTATATATAGTGTGAAAATACAGCACGCTATACCCCTGTCAGTCAAATGTCAGTATATATAACACAAACACACCACGCTATACTTTAACAGCAAAAGTTACCGTTAAGATATAGCGTGGTGTGTTTTGGCGTTATATATATAAAGGTAACTTTTTTTTTTTACACCTATTTATGTAACTTTTGTCCAAAAAGATAATAAAAAGGTTCCGAACTCCACTCAGATTCTAATACAAAACAAACCTACTCCGTAAATTCAACACTTCTTTTTAACCCATTGCAAAAAAGAATTGCCTTATAATTTTAAATTTCAAAACAATTGCAGTATTATTATAGTAGTTTTTATTTAATCTTTAGTAAAACTACATAATTAAAATAACATGTTTCAGATTCAAAGAGTCACCGCTAGCAATATATTTTCGAGAACTCACCTCCAAATAGTGCTTGCCTCCCAAATCAACTAAACTTTCCCAATAATCAGACCACCGTTGAGCGTAATTAGCAGGTTAAAAAATTGATGCCTTTATTTCAATAATTGATTCATCAAAACAAACCAAATTTCCATTATTCATTGCCGCTACAATGTCACCTGAGTTAACGGGATTTATAATCCCATCTGTCTCTAGGATGACAGCAACACTCCTTCCTTCAATCCAAACCTCCCTATGGTGTACCTATATCTGTAGACCAAGTTGGGCCCTTACTAACAATGACAATTGATTATCCCTTGAAAACAATGTTCTTGGGGCACTTTAAGGAATTGAAGGAAGACTCATTTCATTCATGGCAGATTCAAGGATAAGGCTACTAAACTTGTGCTTAGGCCCTCAAGAACTGCAAGCACAAATTTTAATAAAGAAGAGAATTTTTTTGAAATATATGGTCTTAAATAAGTTATATTATTTGTGTAATTGTAAATTTTTTAAAATTTGTGGTCTTAAATCTACCATAGCATTTGCATGGCTGTAATACTTCTTACTAAGGAAATATTGAAAGGTGTCAATATTTTTAAAACGGACTAATAAGGAAATAGTGTCAATCTTTTATATATAAAGGGAGTAAAGTATATGACAAATTAGTATTTTACATATCCAAGTTAACCATTTGTGTCAATATACTATGTTCATTCTTGTTGTCAAAAATCTTATTAACATATATGAGATTTGAGTAGTTTAATTTAAAATTTTAAAAATTTAAGTAAATAATTAATTTTTTTTTATTAAATGCTTAAATTTTGAAAAGGGAATTTACTACATTCCTAAAACAAATAAAATAACATTTGCTGATTGGAAAAGTCAAATAAAGAACACAAGGAAATATGAACATTTTGAAAATTAATTGTAACATTTTAACAAATATGGTAGATATCTTAGTAAGCAACTTTATATTAAATAAAAAAGTCAAATAATGAACACCAAAAATTAATAATATTTTTTATGATACATTGTAATTATAAATTTATCCAACATACACTTAAGAAGGATAGAAAAGCCGATCAATATTTTGTGTTAGATTTCCATGCTTTATATAACAATATAAATAATATTATATTTCTTAAAAATGACAATATAAAAAAGGTTTCAAATATACTTAGTTTTTAAAATATTATATATCATTGGTAACTAGTGAAATTTTACTGGGTTGTTGTCGTTATTGTTGTTGTATATATCATTTGTAACTTTTATGGCTATTTTTGGTAGCATCACTTATTGACTAATTGTTGGTAAGTATCGTTTATTTGTGACTATTCCCGTAGTTTTCTGATTTCTCTATTGTTATTTATGTGAGATTAATTATAAAGACGAAATACTTTGATAAAATGGCTTTTCAGTTTAATAATTTCTTTTAGTCCCACAATTCTTGTGTTAAAAAGTATGGGTTTGATCCGAATCGAATCCATTTTTGACCTGTGTAAATAAGGGGATGTAGGATTATGACCCTATTTTCTTGAATCCAATTTCAACCCGCTCAAAATCAATGGAAGTTTTGAATATTAGCTTATCATTATATTATACTCAGCTTAACTTAATGATATTGACAAGGTAATTTTCGATATATATTTGTTTACCCGCAAAACGGTACAGTAGAATTTGTTACGTGGTTTATAGACAAATGACTGATTTGATCCCAAAATGATAACTAAATTAAACGAAAATATAAGACTTAGCGTTAAAATCCAAAGAAATAACAGGCAACCTGATTCCGGGAGTAAGGCTTCCGAAGATAGTGATAAGAACAACATTAGACAGAAAATAAAGTATTATTTAGCTTGAGAATAATGTGTAGCATAAGTTTTTCAGAGATTCTGTTCCTTACAATGATTGTTGAATCTACTATTTATAGCTATACCAAGGGAACAAGATCCTAGGATCAATCCCTCTTAAATGACAATAATGAAGGCTATTGATGAATATGTAATGGCATGCCAAATGCCAAAATTCTCTGCAATGGCTGCATATTTAATACGGAGGAATATTCTTCACTAAATGTCAACGATGACAAAATATTCATTTGCCTCAGTTGACTGTGTTTCCTTCGGGATCTACCCGATATCAACCGAAATTATTGTCCTCGGTCTTGATTTTCACTCGCTTCATCTTCCGTCCGCCTTCGGTTTCACGTGTCATGTAATCACTCGAGTATTTAATACAAACCAATTTTATCTTATACAGATAGTCTCCCAACTTTTCGGTGGCACATCTTTGTGTCACCGGAAAGTTGGTAAAGATTCCTTTCTTGGTGAAAATTTTTCTAAACCCTTCTGAAAAGTTTTCGATGCTTGATAAGACGCATGTCTCCTCGCACTTAACAACCCAGACATATGTTACTCCATGATTTAGAAATATTTTTGTCGGTTCTCGAGGTAATCATGATCATGATTTTTGCCGCCTATACCTTTACTTATAGGCATCATTCTTCTTCTTTCACTTCTAATAACTTTGTAAGCTTCCTTAAGTTCTTTGCACTTAACTTCTTGGAGGTTCTGCATTCAAAGACTTGACCAGCATATCATCTATGTATACTTCCAATGTTTTACCTATTTGATTTTTGAACATCTTTTTCACGAGTCTCTGATAAGTGGCTCCGTCATTTTTAAGCCCGAAGGGCATCACATTATAATGACATATGCCAAAGTTTGTTATGAACGAAGTTTTTTCCTGATCCTCCGGGTTCAACTTAATTTGATTGTACCCGAAATAGGCATCAAGGAAACTCATTAACTCATGCCTGTCCGTGGCGTCAATCATTTGATCAATGTTCGGCAGTGGGAACGAGTATTTTGGGCACGTCTTATTCAAGTCTTTATAATCTACGCACATTCGAAATTTATTATTCTTTTTCGGAACTATAACTACATTAGCTAGCCAATCGGATACTTTACCTTCCGGATTGAACCGATGTCAAGTAAACGAGTTACCTCTTATTTGAAAAACCTATTTCTGACCTTTGCTATTGGTGTGAAGCCTCACACCTGAAGAGGCGTGACCGGTGTGCCATACTCGGCCCGGGTGTACCACTCTGTAACTATAAACTCTTGAGGAGTAACCCTCAACTTAGGCCGATGAGGCTATATTCTAAATCATCTAAAAAAATTGTCTCTCTCATCTGAGGGGTAAACATACCCCAAAACGTATATTATAAATGTGTAGGCTGACGAGGTTGCCATGAACATCTACTGATATACAAACTATACAGGACTCGTCTATAAGCCTCTGGAGATAGCTGAACTGTATCATGGTCGGGATAGAGCCTCGACCTACCCATCAAACCTGTATATATAAAATGGACTCCAAGGTCTAGACTTGGTAACTCTGAGGAAGTGGAGCTTACCAACTGAGTTAATGTTTAACTCTGTCTATTGGAAAAGTCTATCCAGCTGCCTATCAGGATCTGCAAGCATAAAATGCAACATCCCCAGCAAAAGGGATGTCAGTATGAAATAATGTACTGAGTATGTAAGGCAATAGAATAACTGAAAGCTGAAACTAAACTGATAATATAATAACTAAAAGTAACTAGGAGTCAAAGATGATATGAAGATATGCTTACCTACTGATACTGACTCGACTCTCTCAATATAGTAAGTAAAATAGTTGTCCGGCCCTATAAGGCTCGGTACATATAACTGCTTTTCCGTAGTAGGCTCGCTCATAGGCGCTCGATTATACTAGGCTCTGTATCTTGGCCATTCTGGGCCCGCTCATAAGTGTTCGGCCACAGTAGGCTCGACATATAACTTACCATCTTATCAGAGATTGCCCAATAAGGGTCTGCCCACTGATTATAGCTTGATGGTGAAAATACTGTAGCACTGCCCAATAAGGGCTTGCCCAGTGATTATAGCTCGATGGTGGTGAAAATATTGTAATACTCTATGTGTGTGTGTGCATGTGTGTGTGTATATATATATATATACCCTCTGCTCTCTTGACTAGAAGAAGACAATACTTAACTGAATATAAAGTCTCGATAAGGGAGAATACTGTAACTTATTAGACTGGGATAATGTACATAAACTTAGGAAGTACGAACTTTTCTTTGTGTCTCGTTATCAAGCGCATGTAGTTAAGAGATCATGCCTAAATGAAGAAAAGGTTTAACCTTAACATACCTTATCACAAACGTCCAATAACCAAGTTAAATCGTCTTGTTTCACCTTAATCTACAACAACGATAACAATACTATCATCAAGTTATGTAAGGTACAACTATCGCACAATGAACGACAAGCTTATTTTATAATAAAACGGGCAGCATCTTCCCTATAACCTTTACTTCCTCCCAATTCGACATAACACCAACAACAATAAGGATACAACAATAAAAACATGTATACATTATTTTCCAACCTTATATCCATCATAAAATACAATAAAATAGCCCACACACCCCAATCAGTTCATACACAAAACGACAACCCTAGTAATGTCACACAACCCAAAAATGTAACGACCAACGACTAACCAACCACCCTGCCATTATTCGGTGTTTATCCACACCCTTTCTCCTCTCAAACTCCCTAAAAGTAGTAGCAATAGAGACAACCCAATAGCAACACAAAATAGCCCACAAAACAGTCCCACAAGTTTAGCAACTCAAAACTGATTTTTCAGTTTACTAAAGCACGTTTCGACTTTTTTTTCTTTCAAATTGAGCAACACAAACAACAGTACATAATTAAGCCTATTAACCTATAAACCATCCATAAATTCAACTTAAAAATAAATTCACAACCAGCCAACAGTGACGCAACAACAAACAACATACCACTCTTTTGAAACTCGATAGGTCTAGTCTTTATGATCGAGTTACAACTTGTACAAGCATAAATAATTGAAGGAGAAGCATAAATTTAACTTAGAATGAGTAGAACCCATGAAACCTAGTCCTTATTCAACCAAAATCAGTCACCTAACGCATCTACAAGAAGGAGAAAGAGAAACTAGCAAGCTCTCCAGGGTTTTCGCCACTAGAGTCACATCGTATCGCCCGAAATTACCTAGGGTTTGTGAGGGATTTTAAGGGAGGAGTTGCACGGGTTCAATCTAATTTTGTTGGTCTGAGAAATGAGTAAAATAAATAAGTTTTAATAATTCCTTAAAAGTCACCTCTTGGCCGACTTTAGGAGCTTTTAATTGAGGCCTCTCCTTTAGGCAAGAAGGTGATGCAACTACTTGTCACCTATCAGTCTGCACAGTCTCGTGAAAATGCGAATATCTCTCTACTCCAATGTTGTATCAATAAACAACTTAATTTTTTAGAAACTATATTCGTAGATCTTCAACTTGGTAGATATATCATCCAGTAATTCCAAGTACATTGGGAGAAATGCTCAACTATATTTGACCTAATTTTCAGCATATTTATGAATGTAACTTGTGATGATTTTTGCCAACTTTTGTTCCACAACTCGCTTGACTTCAAAACATAACACACGACTATCATAAGATTAAAACAACGCATAACATAACCTCCTTATCATTTTGAGCACCCTAGTCTCACCAAAAAAGTGCATGTTATAACATTCCCAACTTGTCGACTTTCGACGAAGCTTATTTTCTTTAATTTGTTTAGCTTCTAAGCCTTTCAACCCTCTTGGTACTTGCAGTTCATGATCTTAAATATTTGTAACCTCCAAGTTAACATAATTAACTTACTTTATGTACTTTCAAAGATGATCTCATTTCTAAGCTTACATCAATTGACTTACGACGTACTATTATGTACGAAAATATGAGGTGTAACAATTGGGCGCTTCTTTTGCCTTACCGGTGGGATGCTTGGGTCCAGTCTTAGCTTGTCCACGTCCACCTCTAGCGGGGTACCTGTCATATCCGTGTGCGACCATGCGAAGCAATCAACGTTAGTTTTGAGAAATCGATAAATCCTGACCTGAGCTCGGGGTTGAGTCTTGTCCCCAAGCGAAATTTTCTTTCCAGGAATTTTTCAAACAAAGCCACTTGTTCGAGTTCTTCTACCATGGGTTTGGTAGCATTTTCTTCTTTCGGTACCTGAAAATATCTTGGTACATAGTGGGATTCTGATGGCTCCTCCTCTTTTTCATCTTCGGTCGGTTCGGGAGCAGGCATCGGTTCCTGTAATTGCTATGCGTTGAGTTACTTCCCTTTATTGCTGGAAACTGATACCGCATTCATTTACCTTACTGCCAGTTGATCTCCTCTTATTTGTTTGATTCCCTTCAGAGTCAGGAATTTCAGCAGTTGGTGATATGTTGATAGCATAACTTTCATCTCATGTAACTGTGGTCTACCAAGAACTATGTTATAGCCCATGTTGCTGTCCACCACTTCAAATGAGGTGGTCTTCATGACTCATTCGACATTTGTGGCCAGCAAGATCTCCTTCCAGGTTGTCACGCTTGCTTATTTAAACCCGACGAGGATTTTTATTGTCGGAATGATGCTTCCGGTTAGCTTGGCTTGTTCCAGCACTCTCCATTGAATAATGTTGGCTGGACTTCCTAGGTCAATCAAAACATATTTAATTTTGAAATCTAGAACATTAAGAGAAATTACCAGGGCATTGTGCGGCAAGAGAAGTCCATCCATGTCATTTTCCATGAAAGTGATATTGTCTTCGGTGACCTCCTATAGTCTCTTGCTATGAGTCACTGATACCTTTGTCTTCTTGGCTGACGAGAAAGTTACATCGTTGATCTCGTTCCCCTTGAAAATCATGTTGATAGTTAGTCGAGGAGGGTCACCCCTATCTTCGAGGGTTCTGCGTTGTCTTGGCTGCATCCGTAATTATTCTTTGCCCGATCGCTTAAGAATTTCCTGAGATGGTCGTTCTTCAACAGCATTACCACCTCCTCGCACAGCTGCCAGTAGTCCCCAGTGTGGTGGACATTAGTCTCATGATATTCGCACCATAAATTAGGATCTCTCTAGCTGGGATCGGATCTCATTGGGCTCGAGAACCATGCTTCCTTGATGTTTCTCATTGCCGATACCAGCTTCACTACGCTAATATTGAAATTATACTCTGATAGCCTAGGATAAGTGAAATCCCGGGAACTCAAAACCTCTTTGTCTTGCAACAACATGTTGTTCCGGCCGCAGTCAGTTCTTCTTTCGAGGGCAAACCTATCCGCTGAGCAGAACCCTTTGATGCCGCATACTTCGGCCCTCTCGTAGGGGAAAAATCGGCCCTTAGAAGATCGTCGATCCGCATCAAAATCATCTCTTGATTTATCCCTGTTCTTTTCTTGATCCCGATCCTTGGTTGGTGCCAGGAACCCGAGCTGATCATCTTCTATCCTTATCTTTGATTCATAACAGTTATGGACATCCACCCATGTGGTTGCTTGGAACTCCAGGAGGTTTTCCTTCAGCTTTTGGGAGGCGTCGGAGCTCCTTGAGTTCAACCCCTTAGTAAATGCCTCAGCTGCCCATTCATCTAGCACGTCCAGTAGCAACATCCTTTCTTTCTCACGCAACAATTCGGACTCTACTTGTAAAATTCTGAATATGTCTGCCTTCATGGCCTAGACCTTCTTAGCCTGGTCATGGGGCTTGATAAAAGAATCTGCGAGCACCTCAAAGGAATCTATTGAGTGTTAGGATAAGAGTGAATACCATATTAAGGTCCCCTTCGTGAGGGTTTCACCAAATTTCTTCATCATGACCGACACAATCTCAAGTTGGGCCAAGTTGTTTCCTTTCACCGCTGTTGTATAAATTGTGATGTGCTACTGAGGGTCTGAAGTCCCATCATACTTTGGTATGTCTGGCATTTTGAACTGTTTTAGAATCAATTCTGGTGCTTCCCTCAGTTTGAAAGACAATTGGGTGTACTTCTTCAAGTCTGGACCTTCAACATTGGTGGTGCGCCTGAAATTTGGTCCATTCAAGCGTGGAACTCTTTCGCGTTCTGATCTATCTACTTGTTCATTTCCCTCATGAATCTCATGAGTTCGGTTTAGAAGGTTTATTGTCATTATCATTACAGGATCTGTTGTCGATCGCCCCGGCTTCGTTGAAGCCAACCTCGCCCCTCGGGGTGTTGTTATCAACTCTTTGAGCTGTTTGATTTGTGGGATCGCCGGGAGGAACATGGCCTCTTCCATTCGCATTGTTGGAAGCGCCTGACAGTGCCTACTTTAGTTCCGTCATTGCTTGATCTTGCCTTGAGAGATGGCCCATGATGGCCTTTTGTTGCTCCCTCAAGATCCTTATTGTTTCCGCCACGTGCTCGTCCTCATCGTCATCAGGAATTATCTCCCGCACATGTCGGGGATAATGTTCACGATAGACCGGAGTTGCTACATCCTCCTTGTTGCGAGTGTCACTGATCGAATCCTCATGTTAAGGCAGGTTTTCGCCTCAACGTTATGTGTGATATTGATATCCTTAGCTGCAATTTTCTTTTCCGATTTTTGCTTTAAATCAAAGAATCAAACATGTTAGTAATAGATACAAGGATTAACTCAATTACGCAGTTGTCTAAGTTCCACGGTGCGTGCCAAACTATTTACCCACAAAACAATACAGTTGAATTTGTTACGTGATTCACAAGCGAACTGATTTGATCCTAAAATGATAAATAAATTAAACAGAAATAAAAGACTTAGCGTTAAAATCCAAAGAAATTGCAGGCAACCTGGTTCCGGGAGCAAGGCTTACGAAGACAGCGATAAGAACAATATTAGACAGAAAATAAAGGTTTATTTAGCTTGAGAATAATGTAAAGAGATTTCGTTCCCAACAATAGTTGTTGAAGCCACTATTTATAGTTATACCTAGGGAACAAGATTATAGGATCAAGCCCCTCTTAAATGACAATAACGGGGACCATTGATGAATATGTAACGGCAAGCCATGAATGCCAAAATTCTCTGCAACGACTGCATATTTAATACAGAGGAATATTCTTCATTAAATGACATCCAATGGCAAAACATTTATTTGCCTCCACTGATCGTGTTCCCTTCGAGATCTACCTGATACCAACTGAAGTTGTTGTCCTCGATCTTGGTTTCCACTCGCTTTATCTTTCGTCCGCCTTTGGTTCCACGTGTCATATAATCATTCGAGCATTTAATATAAACCGATTTTACCCAATACAATATTTAACCATACTTTTGTTGTCTTGTAAGGTGTAAGCAAAACGACTAATATTGAAAACTCAAGGCTCACAAAATGGAATTTTACTGTACTCCTATATAGAAATAATGATAATGCCAAACTTTAATGCTAGAACACACTATGGGTGTGTTTGGTATGAAAGAAAATATTTTTCAATTTTCCCATGTTTGGTTGGCTTAAAATTTGGAAAACGGTTTTCTCATCAACTCATTTTTCTCCAATTGGAGGAAAATGTTTTCCGTTAAAAAGGAGGGAAAATATTTTCCAAAACTCTGATTCAACCTTCTCCACCTTATTCCCCATGCCCACCAACCCACCCCACCCACCTCACCTGCAAACCACCCCAACCCACATCTCCTCCCCCCGACCACACCCCAATCTCGCCCACCACCCACCCTAAATAGAACTATGATTAAGAATACTTTTTTTTCATGTTGTAGATAGAGTACTTTTTTTATTTCAATAAAATGAGTATTTCTTTTTATGATCAGAGGCGGATCCAGGATTTAAACTCTATGAGTTCAACTTTTAAGATTTTTAACATTGAACCCATTATATTTTTAAAGTGATGGGGTTCAAATCTATTATTTTTGCAATTTTAATAAATTTTTACACATAAATTTCTACCCCGACTCGAAAGTTATGGGTTTAATTAAACCCGCTTCTATCAAATTGCATCTGCCTCTGTTCATAATATAGTAAAGGTATTTTCTTTTATTTCAACAAAACAAGTACTTTTTTTATGATATAGAAAAAGATATTTTTTTCATTTCAACAAACTAAGTATTTTCTTTTCCTGGAATAGAAAAAGTATTTTTCTTTTAAAAAATGAGTACTTTTTTCATGATGTAGAAAAATATTTTCTTTTATTTCAACAAAATGAGTACATTCTTTTTATGATGTAGAAAATGTATTTTCTTTCATTTCAACAAATTAAGTTTTTTCTTTTCCTGGAATAGAAAAAGTATTTTTTTTAAATGAGTACTTTCTCTCCATGATGTAGAAAAAATCTGTTCTTTCATTTTAACAAAATGAGTACTTTTATTATGATGTAGAAAAAATATTTTCTTTCATTTCAACAAACTAAGTATTTTCTTTTCCTGGAATAGAAAATGTGATGACCTTGGGTCATCACTTGTTTTAAAATGAAATTTCGCATTCCGAGGCCTTAGAAACCTCTCTTAGCATCATCTCAATTTGCGTGCGTAGTCCGGGCGCGTAGCCGGAAAGCCTAAATGTGAAAATCTGTGAAAAATGATAAAATTTGACTATAAAATAAGTTAATTTGACTTCGGTCATGTTTTGGGTAAACGGACCCGAACCCGTGATTTGATGGTCCCGAAGGGTCCGTAGGAAAATATGGGACTTGGGCGTATGCCCGGAATCGAATTCTGAGGTCCCAAGCCCGAAAAATAATTTTTTTGAAGAAAATTGTTTTCTGAAATTGTTTATAAGGTTTGGAAATGAATTTTGATTAGAAAATATTGGTATCGGGCCCGTATTTTTGTTCCGGCACCCCGTACATGTCTTATATATGATTTAAGATAATTCTGTGAAGTTTGGTAAGAAACAGAATCCATTTGACGTGATTCAGACCTTAAATGCAAATTTGATATTTAAAGGAGTTTTGAGAAATTTCATTGATCTTGAGGTCTAATTCGATGTTCATGATGTTATTTTGGTGATTTGAGTACAGAATAAGTCCATAGGATGTTTTTGAGGTTGTGTGTATATTTGGTTTGGAGCCCCGAGGGCTCGGGTGAGTTTTGGATAGGCTACGGTGTGCATTTCGGACTTAGAAAAATTGCAGGTTTTTCACTGGTGTGTTCAGGCCTGTAGGCTTCGCATTGCGAAGCCTGGCTTGCAAATGTGAGTTCGCAATTGCGAAGCCTGGCTCGCAAATGTGAGTTCGCAATTGCGAAGGCTGAGTTGCAAATGCGAAACAGCCCAGGCCACTCTCCTCGCAAATGCGAAGCACCCCTCTTGGGCTAGTTATTGCAATTGCGAACTATTGTTCGCATTTCCCTTCTCGCAATTGCGAGGCCCCTTTCTCATTTCCCAACCCAGTAGAGGTCGGGGTTCGCAATTGCGAACTCCTGTTCGCAATTCGCACATCTAAGACCTGCAACTTTTATACTTAGACGATTTTAAACCCATTTTTCACATCTTTTCAAAACACAAACTCCTTTGGGCGATTTTCCGAGAACAACTCTTCTTTCAATTCGATTGTAAGTTAATTTTAACTCATTTCCTTCAATCATTAACATCTTTTAACATGATTTCAACCTAAAATCAATTATTTTAATGGGGAAATTGGGTGTTTTGGGTAGAACCTAGGTTTTTCAAAAATTGGGGATTTAGACCTCGATTTGAGGTCCGATTTTAAAATAAATTATATATTTGGGTTCGTGGGGGAATGGGTGATCGGGTTTTGGTTTGAACCTCGGGTTTTGACCATGTGGGTCCGGTGGCGATTTTTGACTTTTTGGGTAAAACTTTAGAAAACTCATTTTCATGCATTGGGGTTGATTCATTTAGTGTTTATTGATGTAATTAAGTAACTTGTGACTAGATACGAGCGAATTGGTGGTGGAATCAAGAGGTAAAGCTATAGTTGAATTGTGAATTGTGTTCGTGCCATCGAGGTAAGTGTTTGGTCTAACCTTAGCTTGAGGGAATATGAGTTGAGTCCTATTTGCTATGTGGTAATAGTTGAGTACGACGTATAGGCATGGTGACGAGTATCTATACGTTGGTGTCTAGCATGCCCGTGAGTCTTTATATTGTGATTATCATGACTTCGTTGTATTTTCCATGCCTTAGTGGTGGTTTCTATTTGTTGTATAAAGTTTGTGGAAGGAATTGTGATCTATGAACCTTGAGAAGCGTTGGCTTAGGTTGTATAACGAATTGTGAAAGTATAAGTGATAATTGAACCTCTAGAGCATTGGCTCGAGTTGTGAAGTGAATAGTGAAGCAAAAGTGAGAAAGAGAAGAGATCATTATGTTGTCACCCTTGCCGGGCTATTGTTGATTTATTTGTTATCTCCCTTGCCGGGATGTTGATGTTATTGATGTTGTTCCCTTACCGGGATTTAATTGCGGAATTGTTGTTCCCTTGCCGGAATTTTTATTGCAATTTCATTTGTTCCCTCGCCCTATTATTTGTGATTGTTGTTTGGGTGAGGAAGAGAGTAAAAGCACGAAGGGTGATGTCGTGCACTGTTTGTTTTGTGAGGAAAAAGTGTAAGACACGAAGGGTGATGCCGTGTATGATTGTGAGTAAAGAGTGTAAAGCACGGAGGGTGATGTCGTGACGCACGATGTACCATTCCGTGCCGATTGTATTGATTATATGGTGAGGAAAGAGAGTAAAAGCACGAAGGGTAATGCCGTGTACATTTTTATTATATGATTGCTTTGGTGAGGACGAGAGTAAAAGCACGAAGGGTGATGCCGTGTATTTATTGATTTCTGATTCTTTGTTGACATCCGAGTTATGTTGTTTCTTTCGGTTACTTGATTTCTTTCTATTCGGAATTGTTATCTCCCCCACAGCATGCTCCCCCTCCCATACTTGACTGATTATTTTTCGTATTATTTTTCCGCTATATATATTTGAACTGCACAGGTTTATTTGGTAGTCTAGTCCTAGACTCGTCACTACTTCGCCGAGGTTAGACTAGACACTTACCAGCACATGGGGTCGGTTGTGCTGATACTACATTCTGCACTATGTGCAGATCTCGAAGCAGCTTTTGGACCGTAGTGTGGAGGCTACCTTTAGTCCACACGGAGATCCAAGGTAGACCTGCAGGCATCCGCAGGCCCTGACATCTCCTCTATTCCTATTTCCTGTTTCATTTTCCTTTTATTCACAAACAGTGTATTGTCATTTTCTTCAGACTTTGTATGTAGTGAATCCTAGACCGTCTGTGACACTGTGACACCAGGTTTTGGGTGTTTTAGGTTTTTAAGAGTTGTAATAGATGCAAATTTCAGATATTTAATTGTTATCTTTCGCTTAATTATTTAAAGTTCCGCTGTTTTCATGTTATCACCTTAGCTAAAAGGAAATAATTGTATAATGAAGTAAGTAGTTAAAGGATTGGCTTGAATAACTCACATTAGTAGGCGCCATCACGACTCCCGAGGGTGGAAAATCCGGGTCGTGACAAGTTGGTATCAGAGCTCTAGGTTACATAGGTCTCACAGTTCACAGACAAGCTTAGTAAAGTTTGAGGGATCGGTACGGAGACGTCTATATTTATCCCCCAGAGGCTACAGAGTTAGGAAAAACTTCACATTTATTCTTTCCTATCGTACGGTTTGGTTTCTCAATGCTAATTGAATTTCTACTCTGTTCTTTCGCAGATGGAGAGCACACGCGCTTCCTCATCTACTGGCCAGCAGCCCAAGCCCCCAGCAGCACCTCCCATGAGGGGAAGAGGGCGAGGCCGAGGCCGTACTAGAGGCCGAGGTAGGGGTAGAGCTCAGCCCAGAGCAGCAACCCCCACAGCGGAGCCTCAAGTTGATTTTGATGATGAGGTTCCGGCCCCAACAGTTCCAGTGAGCCCAGCTCAGGTCCCAGAGGGGTTTATTGCTACCCCAGTTCTTCAGGATGCTCTAGTCTGTCTAGTGGGTCTCATGGAGAGTATCACTCGGGCAGGCTTGCTTCCTGTAGCACCAACCGTCTCTCAAGCTAGAGGAGGAGCCCAGACTCCTACTACTCTTACTCCGGAGCAGGTAGCTCCCCAGATTCAGACTCTAACGTCTCAGCCAGTTGGAGCAGTTCAGCCGGGTGTGGTAGCTCAGACCGGTGATGGAGCATCTATGTTTGCCGATGCTTTGTAGAGGTTGGATAGGTTCACCTAGCTCTTCACTACTACTTTCAGTGGTGCATCTACCGAGGATCCCCTGGATTATCTAGACAGCTATCATGATGTTGTCAGGAATATAGGGATAGTTGAGACCAATGGGGTCGATTTTGCCACTTTTTGCTTGTCTGGATCCGCCAAGACTTGGTGGAGAGATTACCATTTGGCTAGACCAGCCGGATTGCCAGCTTTAACTTGGGAACAACGTACGCAGCTATTTCTGGAGAAGTTTCTCCCCATCACTCAGAGAGAGGCCTATCAGAGGCAGTATGAGCGTCTCCAACAAGGTTCTATGACTGTTACCCAGTATGAGACCAGATTCATCGACTTGGCTCGTCATGCCCTTATCATACTTCCCACCGAGAGAGAGAGAGAGAGAGAGAGGGTGAGGAGGTTCATTGATAGACTTATTCAGCCGATTTGTCTTCAGATGGCTAGGGAGGCTGGGAGTGAGATATCTTTCCAGGAGGCGGTCAATATGGCCAGGAGAGTGGAGATGGTTCTGTTACAGGGAGGTGGTCATTGATAAGTTAGGATTTTAAAGTGTTTATGTCCCTACTTGCCTATGCTTTGAGTATAAATTGATACAAAAACAGTCCCAAAATGCTCACAAGTTGTGCTTGATTGCAGGGTTGATTGACAAAGTGATGAAATGTCAAAGATCGGCTCAAAAAGGAGTGAAACCTGCTCAAGTATCAAAGACCAAGAGAAGTGAAGAAAAAGGGGCCTAGTGTGGACCGCACAACAATGACCGTGGTCGCACTAGGAGGTTCAGAGACTGGACATTTTCAAGCTTAAAGTCACGCGGCCGCGGAAGGATTCACGCGGCCTGCGGAGAAGCTTTGCGGCCACACTCCTGCTCTGTACGGTCCGCGTTCATAGGGTTCAACAAAGGGCATTTGTCCTCACGCGGTCCGCATCCCCCAGTTCAAGTCATCAAACAACTGAAGGCCAAGAGCCAGTGCGGCCGCGATCCATTTTGTGCGGCCCGCACTGACCCCACAGGGGTTTTTTTCCAGTTTTTCCAGCCTAGTATAAATAGAACATTTTACTATTTTTTTAAGAGAGCGGTCAGATCTGAGAATAGAAGAACAGTTGCGCTTGGTGTTGTAGCCATTTTTGGCATATTTGCTTCCCATTAACAATAGATTATGGTAGTTTCTTCTTAGTAATTAATTAATATGTGTAGTTCTTTATCTATTTCTTCAGTTTCTTCTTTAACTATATGTAGATAAACCCATTAGCTAGGGTTGTGGTTCAACCCTAGTGTGGGTAATTGATGGGTGTTGCCATCTAGGGTTAGATTGACTATGGCTGTTTGTTATTTGGGTTGATTTTATGATTTAATTTAGAATTGTTGGTTGCAAACACTGATTCAAGCTTTGTGGGTTTAACTCTTCTTGAGAAAGAGAGTCTATGACCTTAAAATTGACCCAACAAGGAATTGGGATGGACTCATGAGAAATGATAGTCCCAATTAACGGGTTAAATCTCGAGAGAGTAATCACCCCACTTGAACCCTAGTTGCTTGGTCTAATTTGCCAACCCAATTTGTCTCAAGAGAGTCAATTGGGCAAAATCACTATCTCTACCGAGAGGTGTGAGAGTGGGTAAAATTGTGCAACGGTTATAGCATAAGCCCCAAATAAGTCAATCGAACCTAAGTAACATCTACCCGTCAATTAGCCACCAAGGTAATGCCACGACCCTAGTGCTCTTCCTTCCCATTAATTACAACTTAGCAATATTCTCCTAGCATAATCTAGCTTTAATCCGTAGTTTTATAATAGTAGTTATAAATACAAAAACTCAAAAGATGCTTGAAGTGACATTAGAAGCACAACCGCAACTCTAGGCTAGACAGAAAATACAACTCCACTACTAGCTCCCTGTGGAAATTCGATCCCGGACCTCTATTCGGGTAAAAGCTATTGCGATCCGCTCTTCCTACCATAGTGTAGTATCGAGTCAGCAACGATTAACTTTTTGGCGCCGTTGCCGGGGAGCTTACGGTGTTGACTATCTGTTTAGTTAGTTTTGTGTTTTGCTTCTCTTTCCTTCTTGTTTACTAATTTTGTTTGTGTCGATCAATCAGGTACAATGGATCTTAATACAAATGACCCTCTCGGCAATGTGATAGTGGGGGAGGAGGTAGAGGATCTAGAACCAGATGAGGTCTTACCTCAAGTTCCACAGAGAGGCCGACATGTCAATGTAAATGCAAATGAGAACAACAACATTCCAGACCCTCCCCCAGCACCACCGAGAGTGGCTCCTAGAGTTTTACCAAATCAAGGATACGCCAGTGCTATTGTTCCTCCCCGAATTCGGGCGGGGAACTTTCAAATCACAAATGTTATGCTGACCTTGCTCGAGCAAAGTGGTTATTTCACGGGTGCCTCCGATCAAAATGCCTACAAGCACTTGAAGGGGTTCGTAGATACATGCTGGGGTAGCAAGCAGACAAACGTGTCCGAGGATGCGTTGAGATTGAGGCTTTTTCCGTTCTCTCTTCGGGATAAAGCATTGGATTGGTTAGAAAGGCTCCCCAATCATTCTATTACAACATGGGATGAATTGGCGGACAAATTTATTGCCAAATTCTTCTCTCCAAGTCATATGGCAGCTCTTCGAGATAAAATTCTAGCTTTCAAGCAAGTGCCAACGGAACCTTTGCACGAGATATGGGAAAGATATAGAACAATGGTGAAAGAATTCCCTAATAATGACATGACCGAGGCTATGATTCAACAAACATTTTATCGGGGCATCAACACCACAAATCAATGCATTGTGAACCAATTGGCCGGAGGGAACTTTATGAAACTTTCTTACCAAGAGGCATGTAATGTACTTAATGAAATGGCCGACACCTCTTTGGCATGGCAAAGCCGAGCAAATGTTCCCCAAGGTGACCCCACGGTCATCCATTTGCATAAGGAATTGCACGATCATGGCCAATCCATCACCGAGTTGACAACAACTATGAATCAATTGGCAAAGGCTCAATTGCAACAAGTCCAAAATCCGCGCCAAGTCAATGCAATGGAAGGTGTTTCTATGTTGAAAAGGAGGCAAAGAGGATAACAACCTCAAGGTAATTGTGAACAATATGACAACAACAATGATGGTGGTGGTTATTCAAATGAGTGCTATGATGATCAAAGCGAAGAGGTCCAATATGTCAACAACTACCAAGGGAATAGAGGTAACTCTTCAAATCAACAATGGCGTCCTCAAGGAAATTGGGGCAATCAACAACAAGGCGGAGGTAATTGGAATAACAACAACCAAAACAACAATTGGGGTAATCAAAGCAACCAAGGAAATTGTAATGGTAGTAACAATAATTGGGGCAACAACAATAATCAAGGAGGGTGGAACAATAGCAGGAACCAAGGTAATCGGGGGCAAAGCTTTCAAAGGCCCCCCATGTACCTATAACCGAACAACCCACCCCCTTTCCTTCTCAAGGTCTGAGTTCGTCTGGAAGTGATATGGGGAGAATTGAAAGCATGTTCGAGCAAATGATGAAAAAGAACCAAGATTCTGAGGCCCAACTAGCTTCGTATAACACATCTATCCAGAACTTGGAAGTGCAATTAGGCCAAATCTCTCAAACATTGAATACTCGTCCCAAGGGTGATCTACCAAGTGATACGATGGTGAATCTGAAGGGTGGGAATAATAATCATGTGATGGTGGTTACAACAAGAAGTGGGAGAGGCGGTGATATGAATGCCTCAATGCAAAAGCAAGTTATGGATGAAGATGTTGGGTTGCGGGATGATGATGTACCTTTGATTGTTGATGATGTGGTTAATCAAAATGCGAACAATGATGTGCGGATTGATATTAATGATGAGGCTGAGGTAGAGACTCAAGATGTCGTGAACCCGTCTAGGGAACACGTGATTGACATGCCCGAGCCGGTTGTACAAAAATCCAAGGTACCTTTGCCTAGGCCACCTCCACCTTATCCTCAACGGTTAGCAAAGCAAAAGAGTGACAATCAATTCAAAAAATTCATTGACATGATGAAGAGCCTCACAATCAATGTCCCTTTGGTTGAGGCACTTGAGCAAATGTCGGGGTATGCAAAGTTCATGAAAGATTTGGTTATAAAGAAGAGGTCAATGGAGTGTGAAACAATTAAGATGACTCATCAAGTGAGTGCCATAGTGCATTCAATGGCACCCAAGCTTGAGGATCCCAGAGCTTTTACTATCCCATGTACTATCGGAAGTGCGGATTTTGCTAAAGCCCTTTGTGACTTGGGGGCTAGTATTAATTTGATGCCGTACTCGGTCTTCAAGACTTTGGGAATTGGTCAACCTCGACCTACCTCAATGAGACTTCAATTGGTGGATCGATTGATGAAGTGACCCTTGGGCATAATCGATGATGTTCTTGTCCGTGTTGATAAATTCATATTGCCGGCCGACTTTGTCATATTAGATTGTGAGGTGGATTTTGAAGTGCCGATTGTTCTTGGAAGACCTTTCCTAGCTACGGGGAAGGCATTAGTTGATGTTGAAGCGGGTGAGTTGACATTTCGAGTGGGAGATGAGAAAGTGGAATTCCATGTTTGCAAATCAATGAGACAATCAAATAGCACGGAGGTGTGTTGTTTTGTGGACATTGTCACAACCGTGATAGTGGATGACACAAGTTCCATGATCAATGTTGAAGATCCTCTTGAGGCCGTGCTTCTTAATATGGATGTCAATGATGATGCTAGTAGAGTGGAGTGCGTGAATGCATTGCATGGTATGTGTTCATATTCTTATGAGCCTAGAAGGCTATCTTTAGATCTTGAAAACCGCAAAACTCCACCAACGAAGCCATCGATTGAGGAGCCACTAGTGTTGGAGTTGAAGCCACTTCCTCCACACCTCAGGTATGAATTCTTGGGTTCAAATTTTACTTTACCTATCATTCTTTCTTCTTGCCTTACTAACATGCAGGTTAAGGCCACCTTGGCAGTTCTTCAAAAGCGAAAAAGGGCAATCGGATGGACTCTAGCTGATATTCGGGGTATAAGCCCCGCCTTTTGCATGCATAAAATCATATTGGAGGAGGATGCGAGGCATTCACTTGAGCATCAAAGAAGACTAAATGAGACTATACAAGAAGTGGTAAAGAAAGAGGTTATCAAGTGGCTTGACGCAGGTGTGGTTTATCCCATTTCTGACAGTTCATGGACTTCTCCGGTGAAATGCGTACCAAAAAAAGGTGGAATGACTGTAGTGACCAATGACAACAATGAGCTTATTCTGACTCGGACAGTGACGGGTTGGAGAGTTTGCATGGATTACCGAAAGCTGAACAAGGTGACTAGAAAAGATCATTTCCCATTGCCATTCCTTGACCAAATGCTTGATCGTCTTGCGGGCCGGGCTTTCTATTGTTTTTTGGATGGTTACTCGGGGTACAATCAAATTCTCATTGCCCCGGAGGACCAAGAGAAGACGACTTTCACATGTCCTTATGGCACATTCGGGTTCTCCAGAATGCCATTTGGATTATGTAATGCTTCGACGACCTTCCAACGTTGCATAATGGGTTTTTTCACCGACATGGTGGAGGATATCTTGGAGGTCTTCATGGATGATTTTAGCATGGTTGGGGATTCTTTTGAGGAGTGCTTGGTAAACTTGGATAGAGTGTTGGCCCGGTGTGAAGATACCAACCTTGTTCTAAACTGGGAAAAGTGCCATTTTGTGGTAGAAGAGGGTATAGTGTTGGGTAACAAGATCTCGAAGCGAGGAATTGAAGTTGATAAGGCCAAGATCGAGGTTATTTCAAGGCTTCCTCCCCCTACTTCTGTCAAAGGGGTGAGGAGTTTTCTTGGGCACGCGGGTTTCTACCGGAGGTTCATCAAAGATTTTTCTAAGGTAGTTAACCCGTTGTGCAAATTGCTAGAGAAATATGCCAAGTTTGTTTTTTATGAGAAATGCATGGAGGCTTTTGAGCTCCTTAAACAAAAGTTGACAACTACTCCCGTCATCACCGCACCAAATTGGATCTTACCATTCGAGCTCATGTGCGACGCGAGTGACGTTGCAGGTGTTTAGGCCAAAGGATCAACAAGATGTTCCATCCGGTGTACTACTCAAGCAAGACCATGAATGAGGCTCAAAGGAACTACACAGTCACCGAAAAGGAGTTATTGGCTATTGTTTTTGCTATGGAAAAGTTCCGTCCTTACCTTATGGGGGCTAAAGTTATTGTGCACACCGACCATGCCGCCCTTAGATATTTGATGACCAAGAAAGATTCAAAGGCAAGATTGATGAGATGGGTTCTTCTCCTTCAAGAGTTTGATTTAGAAATTATTGACCAGAAGGGTAGCGAGAATCAAGTGGCGGACCACTTGTCCCGACGAGGAGGAGGAGGGGAGGCCTTGTGACGGCCTTGAGATCAATGATACATTTCTCGACAAGCAACTCCTTGTGGTGTCAATGTGTGGAATACCATGGTTCGCCGATATTGCAAACTATCTTGTTACCGGAATCATCCCGTGTGAGCTCTCTTCTAACCAAAGGAAGAAGCTCAAACGGGATAGCTTGGATTATTATTGGGATGAGCCCTATTTGTTTAAGATTTGCACCGATGGTGTGATTCGACGATGTGTCCCGGAAGAGGAGCAATTGGGTATTTTGGAAGCTTGCCATTCCTCACCCTATGGTGGCCATCATGGCGGGGCGAGAACGGCTTCTAAAGTGCTTAGTTGCGGATTTTATTGGCCTACGTTGTTTAAAGATGCCGGTGATGTGGTCAAAAGATGTGATGAATGCCAACGAGCCGGTGGAATTTCAAAAAGGGATGAAATGCCCCTCAATACAATTCTCGAGCTAGACATTTTTGATGTTTGGGGCATCGACTTCATGGGTCCTTTCGTGAGCTCTTGTGGAAACACTTACATTCTGGTGGCGGTAGATTATGTCTCCAAGTGGGTTGAAGTCGTGGCTTTGCCCAACAATGATGCCCGGAGTGTTGTGGCATTTCTTAAAAAAAGTATCTTCATGAGGTTTGGCACTCCCCGTGCTATCATTAGTGACAGGGGATCTCACTTTTGCAACAAAGCTTTTGATTCATTGCTAGCCAAATATGGAGTTAATCACAAAGTAACCACCCCCTATCATCCTCAAGCTAGCGGTCAAGTGGAAGTCTCCAACTGAGAAATTAAGAGTATCTTGTCTAAAACTATAAATGCAAATAGGACCGATTGGTCGAAAAAATTGGATGATGCTCTTTGGGCCTATCGGACAGCTTACAAGACTCTGATTGGTATGTCCCCGTACCGGTTGGTGTTTGGGAAAGCTTGCCATCTTCCGGTGGAATTGGAGCATAAGGCTATGTGGGCCTTGAGGAAGTTGAACTTAGAATGGGATGTTGCTGCAAATCTGAAGGTTGAACAACTTAATAAGCTCGATGAGTTTAGATTCCATGCATACTCCAGCTCGTCCTTGTATAAGGACAAAATGAAGTACCTTCACGACAAATATGCTCGGGGCAAGGAGTTCAAAGTTGGGAATATGGTTCTCTTGTTTAATTCCCAGTTACGTCTGTTTCCGGGTAAGCTCAAGTAAAAGTGGAGTGGGCCATTTGAAGTTGTGTTTGTGACCCCATTTGGTGCTCTTGATCTAAAAAACAAAAATGGTGAAGTCTTCAGAGTCAATGGTCACCGGGTCAAGCATTATCTCGGAAATTTCGATGGCAGCCACGTAGTGGCACTTCTTCATCTAAAGTGATGTGGTGGTAACATGCGTTGTGCCGCGACGTTAAATCAGGCACTTCTTGTGAGGCAACCCATGTGTAGCTTAGGATATTTGAGCTAACTGTTTATGAGATGTTGAAGGGATTGTGTTGAAGCAGTACAAAACAAAGTTGGAAAATGGCATAGTCTCTGAAGATTGCCAGCGCGGCCACTGTGCATTTTGTGTGGTCCGCGCTGGCATGAGTCAAAAGGGGGACTCTCTGAAGTTCTTCACCGCGGCCGCGGTCAAGTTAGTGCGGTCCGCGGTGGGCTGACGCGACCGCGTTACACGTTTGTGCGGTCGGCGTAGGTTTCATCATGAGGGGTCACACAAATAAACCCAGCGCGGTCCGTGGTCATTTTTGTGTGGCCACGCTGGTAGGTAAGTACGAGTCCTACTGGGGCTCTAAAAATAGAGACCAAGGGTCTCATTTTACCCTTTTTGCAAATTAGAAACCCAGAACCCTAATTCTACTGTTCATCCCCGTCCAAGACTGAGATTTTTGATTGTGTGGATAGATTGCATTCATTCTTCATAATCCTGGTAACATTTCATGCATTTTTTATTATTACTCTTTTATTTTTATTTTAATTGCTTGTCAGTAGTCTGTAACTACTTTGCCTTCACAATTGTCTTCGAATTGTTAGTCTAGGGTAGCTTCCATGTTAGTTTGAAATAACTAAGGATTGGGTACATGAGTAGGGACAAGCAGGGGTAAAAAGTAGAACAAAAATAGAACAAAAGCATGCAATCCCTAGCTTACTCACTGAACCTAACCCAGCGCGGTCCGCGGTGCCCTAACGCGGTCCGCATTACGCTTCCATGCGGTCCGCGATGCTTGAATGACTGAGGAACAACTTGTGTCCAGCACGGCCGCGGTAACTTTTGTGCGGTCCGTGCTGGCCCACCACGGCCGTGACCCTATTTTGTGTGGACCGCGGTGTGAGATTCAGAGAAGACCCTTCCTGGGGTTTTGTTTAGTGCAGCCTGTGGTCCGCGGTGCCTCCAACGCGACCGCATTCCTGATGGTGCGGTCCGTGGTGCCTGGTTCTGTAGCAGTGTCTGCAACTTTCATTTTGCTTCTGCAATTTTAATTCAGTCACATGTTTCACTGCCTGTGCTTCAACTAACAATGTTAGATGTGTTTGTTTGCAGACAATGGTAAAACAATGAGGAAGAGGTGCTAAACAACCCGACCGAGGTGACTCCTCCCGGGGAGGAAAAGGGAAACAAGTTAAACTCACTCCCGACCTAAACTGAAAACAAGGAAACAAATTTTTATAGACGACCAATCGGGGAGTGAGTACGTACCCTCTCAAGACCTCTCTTCTTATTCAGGGTCAGCTACTACAGTCCCGGCTTCATATACTGCCTAAGCCCCACAACGTATACCTTTTGAGTCGTCTGATGGCTTAGCAGCAGGCAGTGGTGAATACTCCACCTCCCCCACAACTTCAGTATCTGGGGAGAGTTCAGAAGGCGAGACTAATAGTGATAATAAGGTACCAGACATTGGGGTGCCTCAGGTTGGGGGTGTTGAGAGAACTAGAAAACTTGAAGTTTGGGAAGATCGATTTGTCAGCCAGGTGGCGTTCTACAAATTTAGAGAATGGTGGTCGTCACGGAAGTTGATACTTGAGCGGAGCTTTATTGACAAAGACCTTCTACCCCTAAACCCCAATGTGCATAGACAGTTCCAGGCTCGAGTGGGTTGGGAGTTCTTTAAAGACAATTGTTTGAAGGCAAATGAGCATATGGTCAAGGAGTTTTACAGCAATGTGGCTCATATCTTGAAAGGCACTAAAGTGACGAAAGTGAGAAACAAAAATATGGTTTTCACCGAGAAGGCATTGAATGAGTATTTGGGGTTCATTGATGAAGATGAGTCCCTATACAATGAAAAGTTAGCAATAGGCGAGGAGGTTCGTCCGTGGTTAGCTTCGTACCTGGAAATCCCGGGTACGGTTCTATAATAGTTACAAGCAGGGACCAAAATACTTCGGAGAACTTTCAACTTCGAGGCTAGAGAGTGGTTGACCTTTGTATGCAGTCGGCTCGACCCGACTACTCATGATCAGACTATTCCTCTTGCCCGGGCAGTTCTTATTGCTTCTATTATGGAAGGTTATCCTATCAATGTGGGCAATGAGATGTCCCGCAGCATTTCTGCAGTAGGGGTCGAGCATGACCGGAACTACCCTTTTCCCAGCACCCTTACTATGTATTTCCGGGACTTGGAGGTGGAGAAGAGACCGTTTGACGTCAAGGTAAAACCTGTGGCTCCATTCTCCTGGTACAGTTTGAAGGGGCCAGACAACCCCAAAGATAAAAGTTACAAGCCGCCTTCCTCTACTCCAGCTGGCCAGTTTGAGGAGCCAGTGGCGGTAGTGTCTTCGGTTGAGCCCCCCCACAGAGCCTTCCACCATGCCTACTGTCACCACTGATGATGATTTGCCTCCACGACCCTCCTCCTCTGCTGGCCCCAATACTTCAGTTGACACGGGGGTCCCTTCTTCCTGGACTCATCCTTTCACGGCCCAGCAGTTGAACCAGACACTAGCCAGTTTGAACAACTGCATGTCAGCTGCGACATCCAAGTTGTCTACATTGTCTGCTATAATTGAGGCCCATTCAGCACTTTCCACTACTCAGTTTCCTCAGTACATTGAGGACACACTGAAGAAGCTCCAGGAAAATCAGGAGAAAATTATGAGGACTCAGGATGCCTTGACTATGGCGGTGGATTCACATGGCAAGGCTTTGATGGAGCTTGCCAAGGAGCACAAGAATATGAGGAAGTCAAGGGCGTCTAAGAAGTCAGTGAGAGTGCTACGAACTGATGTGGACAGGCTATTGGCATACCAGATGCCTTTAGACTTATTATTTGGGGATCCAGCCCCAACAGCAGCACCAGTGCCACAGCCACATCAGGAGCAGGAGCAGGCACCCATGCCCCTAAGAAATAAGAGGAAGCTCCCCAGTTCAGTTGGTGCAGTTATTGAGCTACCAGACCCACAGGAGACCCCCTCCAGTGATGCACCTATCAGTCAGTCGGTTTAGGAGCAGTCCCCAATCCTAGCAGCTGAGCAGCAGGAGATCGGGAACTAGTCTGAGGTTCCCGTACATACAGAGGACTTGGGGACCACTGATGATCCCATGCAGACGGACCAGGCCTAGGGAGATCCTATATCCTTTCTTTTGTTTTGATATTTATTTGATAGTTGGCATTGAGGACAATGCCAGCTTTTATTCGTGGGGGTGCGCCCTACTTTTTCTGGATGACTATATATATATATAGATTCTTAGTTTATTTTTATTGATTTTGTGTTTTTTTACTTTGGGCTGTATATAACTTTACATTTCTGTATATATTCATCCCCCATTGTATATTCTACTCCCCTATTGTACATATTCATTCTATTTTCTATTTTCGCAAAATTTTTGTTTTTAGCTTTGTAGTTAGGCTCGTAGCCGCTTGTTTTGATTTTGGCGTTTCCAATAATCCCTTGGTTTTCTTAATGCCACGGTTCTTTCCAAGGGTGGAGTATTGTGCGAACCGGGTGGCTCTTCCCAATAATACATGGCGTGACAACCTTCTTAAGGGTTTGAGTTCGTTTCTTTGATTTTTCTTTTGTTTTTGATAGCGTAGTTAAAGGCACCTCAAGCAAAGCTTCACTTGGGCCTAGCACATTTGCCTTTGATCCCATGGTCAAAGACATAATGTTGTGTTCAGGATGGTGAAAGTCGTGGCTTTGAGACTCTTGCGTTGACCAAACGATCATCATGTGGTCTCTTTGGACCATTGTGTGTTTAAATCATAACTAAGATCGTTGTGGGCCCTCGACTCGATGTCTTTAGCAAATCCCTAGCGTGTGTGGTGAGGAATTGAAATTTGAGTCCAAGTCCCGAGCCAATGGTCTAGAACTTGCCCTGAATGTCTGTTGAGGCGAAATCCTAGGTGAAATTTGACTTGAGAAATGATTATAGGCTCTCCTTGATCCAAATGCTAAGTTGAACAATTTCATAGCCTTCCAATGAAATAATCCCTAGTTAACCCTTTTGAGCCTTAAACCTTTTTCTTTCAAGAACCAATGCTACAAGCCTATACCCGTTCTAAACGATTACCCTCTCTCGGCACCCAAATCTTCCCTTTAGTAATGGCAAAAATCTAAGTTTGGGGGGAGATACAAGAAAGGAAGCAAAGCAGTAAGGTACAAAAGAAATAAAAGAAGGCAATGAAAAGGCAAGAAAAGAAAAAGGACAAAAAGAAAGTCCCATGTGAACAAGAATAAAAAGGGATTCAAGGAAAACAAAAGTGAAAAAGGTGTGGAGAAAGTAGAAAAAGGAGAAATGTTTTGAATTGTATATGAAAGAGTGACAATGTGTCTCTCTAACCCCTTGTGAAGAAGTGAAATCCTCAAAAAGAGCCAAGAAAGTTGCGCCGAAATGAATCAAAAGAAGTGCTTAAGGGAAGATTGAACCCACGTGAATAAAAATATGTCCTACCCTTGCCTAAAAGCCTTCACAATGACTCCACAAAAGCCCTATTTGATCTCAAGTTGAAGGGAGCTTACATTAGTGGATACTTACATAAGGGGCAAGCATATGGTATTTAGAGCCGAACTTGTGACCTTCCTTTTTGAGATAGATGAATGAAATTTCATTTGCTTCGATTTGTGTGTCAATATTTAAAAGGCGAGGTTCGCTTAGGGAGAGTTGAGGATGTGAGAGTTTGGGTTCCATAATGACCAAGGTAAGTGAGAAAAGCTCTTTGATGAAATGTGTCAACTCTTGATGCTCTTGTGTCACACTTAATCCATAGTTTTCAAAGTTTTAAATGTGTTAATGATGCATTCGTACTGAGGGCAATTGTTAGTCCCAATTGATGCTTGTTGAGGTTATTTTAGGATAGCTAGAATTACTTGGATGTTCCTTTAAGGGGTGAGTCTTATTTTGTTTGCTTGAGCACAAGCAAAAGTTTAAGTTTGGGGGAGTTGATAAGTTAGGATTTTAAAGTGTTTATGTCCCTGCTTGCCTATGCTTTGAGTATAAATTGATAAAAAAAATAGTCCCAAAATACTCACAAGTTGTGCTTGATTGCAGGGTTAATTGACAAAGTGACGAAATGTCAAAGATCGGCTCAAAAGAAGTGAAATCTGCTCAAGTATCAAAGACCAAGAGAAGTGAAGAAAAAGGGGCCTAGTGCGGACCGCGCAACAATGACCGCGGCCGCACTAGGAGGTTCAGAGACTGGACATTTTCAAGCTTAAGATCACACGGCCGCGGTAGGATTCACGAGGCCCGCGGAGAAACTTCGCGGCCGCACTTCTGCTCTGTGCGGTCCATATTCATAGGGTTCAGCAAAGGGCATTTGTCCTCACGCGGTCTGCGATCACATCTTCGCGGACCGCGCCAGTTGCCTTCGCGGCTGCGGTACACTCCCACGTGGTCCGCATCCCCCAATTCAAGTCATCAAATAACTGAAGCCCAAGAGCCAGCGCGGTCGCAATCCGTTTTGTGCGGCCCGGACTGACCCCACATGGGTATTTTTGTCCAGTTTTTCTAGCCTAGTATAAATAGAACATTTTACTATTTTTTTAAGAGAGCGGCCAGATTTGAGAATAGAAGAACAGCTGCGCTTGGTGTTGTAGCCATTTTTGGCATATTTGCTTCCCATTAACAATAGATTATTGTATTTTCTTCTTAGTAATTAATTAATATGTGTAGTTCTTCATCTATTTCTTCAGTTTCTTCTTTAATTATGTGTCGCTAAACCCATTAGCTAGGGTTATGGCTCAACCCTAGTGTGAGTAATTGATGGGTGTTGCCATCTAGGGTTAGATTGACTATGGATGTTTGTTATTTGGGTTGATTTTATGATTTAATTTAGAATTGGTGGTTGCAAACACTGATTCAAGCTTTGTGGGTTTAACTCTTCTTGAAAAAAAGAGTCTATGTCCTCAAAATTGAACCAACAAAGAATTGGAATGGACTCATGATAAATGATAGTCCCAATTAACGGGTTAAATCTCGAGAGAATAATCACCCTACTTGAACCCTAGTTGCTTGGTCTAATTTGCCAACCCAATTGGTCTCGAGAGAGTCAATTGGGCAAAATCACTCTCTCTACCAAGAGGTGTGAGAGTGGGTAAAATTATGCAATGGTTATAGCATGAGCCCCAAATAAGTCAATCGAATCTAAGTAACATCTACCCGTCAATTAGCCACCAAGGTAATGCCACGACTCTAGTGCTCCTCCTTCCCAATAATTACAACTTAGAAATATTCTTCTAGCATAATCAAGCTTTAATCTGTAGTTTTATAATAGTAGTTATAAATACAAATACTCAAAAGATGCTTGAAGTGACATTAGAAGCACAACTGCAACTCTAGGCTAGACAGAAAATACAACTCCACTACTAGCTCCCTATGAAAATTCGATCCCGGACCTTTATTCGGGTAAAAGCTATTGCGATCCGCTCTTCCTACCATAGTGTAGTGTCGAGTCAGTAGCGATCAGTTATGGGTCGGACAAGAGGCCCCGCCATTCAGGCAGATTCAGTGGTACCTCGTCTGGAGGTAGGGATTTGTATGGTAGAGGCCATCCTCCTAGTCCTTTTCAGTCAGCCCTCCAGGTTTCTCATAGTGCTTCAGGTAGCCGTGGTTCTCAGATGCAGTATTCTGATCAGCAGTCCTACAGTGCACTATCTGCTCCTATCAGTGCACCGCCGCGTCAAAGTTTCCGGGGTGGTCATTCAGGTCATCAGGGACATCAGTCTTAGTAACCGAGGGCTTGCTACACTTGTGGTGATATGGGTCACATTGCTAGGTTTTGCCCTCGAGCACCGAGTAGCACTCAACATTAGGGTTCCCGTGCCATGGTCCAGGCACCAGGTGTTCCACAGCCCGCCCAGCCAGCTAGAGGTGGGGGTAGAGGTGCTATGGGTGGAGGTAAAGGTATTAGAGGTGGAGCTCAGGCCACCAGAGGTGGAGGCCAGCCAGCAGCAGGTCATCCCAGAGACGTAGTTCAGGGTGTTGGGGCCCAGCCCCGATGTTATGCTCTTCTAGCCAAGCCCGAGGCTGAGGCTTCATATACAGTTATTACAGGTACGGTTCTGGTTTGTGATAGAGATGCTTTAGTGTTATTTGATCCAGGGTCTACATACTCGTATGTGTCATCTTACTTTGCACCATATCTGATCATGCCTAGTGATTCTCTGAGCGTTCCTATTTATGTGTCTACACCGGTGGGTGATTCTATTATGGTAGATTGAGTCCATCGTTCATGTATAGTTGTGATTGGGTGTCTTGAGACTCGTGTAGATTTGCTTCTTCTAGACATGGTTGATTTCGATGTCATATTGGGATGGACTGGTTATCACCTTACCACACAATCTTGGACTGTCATGCCAAGACTGTGACCTTAGCTTTGTTGGGTTTGCCTCGTTTAGAGTGGAGAGGGACTTCAATCATTCTACTCGTAGTGTTATCTCTTATGTAAAGGCTCGGCGTATGGTCGATAAGGGGTGTTTGGCCTATTTGGCATATGTTCGTGATTCTAGCGCTGAGGTTCCTTCTATTGATTCTGTGCCCGTTGTTCGTGAGTTTCCTGAGATTTTCCCTTCAGACCTGCCAGGTATACCACTCGACAGGGATATTGACTTTTGCATTGATTTGGCTCCGGGCACTCAGCCCATTTCTATCCCGCCGTATCGTATGGCCCCACCAGAGTTGAAAGCGTTGAAGGAGCAATTGCAAGACTTGCTTGAGAAGGGTTTCATTAGGCCGCGTATTTCGCCTTGGGGTGCGCCGGTGTTGTTTGTTAAGAAGAAGGATGGATCGATGAGAATGTGTATTGATTACCGACAGTTGAACAAGGTTACAATCAAGAATAAGTATCCATTGCCGAGGATTGATGATTTGTTTGATCAGCTTTAGGGTGCCAAGGTATTTTCAAAGATTGACTTGAGATTTGGCTACCATCAGTTGAGGATTCGGGCATCCGATGTCCCTAAGACAGCTTTCCGCATGCGGTATGGGCATTATGAGTTCTTGGTGATGTCATTCCGGTTGACAAATTCCCCAGCAGCTTTTATAGATTTGATGAACCGAGTGTTCAGGCCTTAATTGGATTCGTTCGTGATAGTCTTCATTGATGATATTTTGATCTATTCCCGTAGCCGGGAGGAGCATGAGCAGCATCTTAGAGTGGTTCTTCAGACCTTGAGGGATAGTCAGTCATATGCTAAGTTCTCGAAGTGTGAGTTCTGCTTGAGTTCAGTTGCATTTCTGGGTCATGTTGTATCAGCATATGGTATTCAGGTTGATCCGAAGAAGATTGAGGCAGTCAAGAACTGGCCTAGACCAACATCATCTACCAAGATTCAAAGTTTCTTGGGATTGGCAGGCTACTATCGTCGGTTCGTGGAGGGGTTTTCATCTATCGCAGCCCCGATGACTAGGTTGACCCAGAAGGGTGCCCAGTTCAGATGGTCAGACGAGTGTGAGGCGAGCTTTCAGAAGCTCAAGACAACTCTGACTATGGCACCGGTATTGGTTCTACCCACAGGTTCAGGGCCTTATACGGTTTATTGTGATGCGTCTCGTATTGGGATTGGTGTAGTATTGATGCAGGATGGAAGGTCATTGCCTATGCTTCGCGGCAGTTGAAGATTCATGAGAAGAACTATCAGGTTCATGATTTGGAGTTGGCTGCCATTGTTCACGCATTGAAGATTTGGAGGAATTATCTATATGGCATGGCATGTGAGGTGTTCACGAATCACAAGAGCCTTCAGTATTTGTTCAAGCAAAAGGAGTTGAATTTGAGGCAGAGAAGGTGGTTAGAGTTGTTTAAAGATTATGATGTCACCATCTTATATCATCCGGGAAAGGCCAATGTAGTAGTCGATGCCTTGGGTAGGAAGTCAGCCAGTATGGGCAGTCTTGCTTATATTCCGATCGGTGAGAGGCTGTTTGCTTTGGATGTTTAGGCTTTGGACAAACGGTTTGTGAGGTTTGATGTTTCTGAGCCTGGTCGTATGTTAGCTTGCATAGTCTCTCGCTCTTCGTTATTGGAGCGTATCCGAGATCGGCAGTATGGTGATCCCCATTTGTGTGTCCTCAAAGACACGGTGCAGCACGGAGGTGCCAAGCAGGTTACATTAGGTGATTATGGAGTTTTGAGATTGCAGGGTCGAGTTTGTGTGCCTAATGTGGATGGGCTTCGAGAGTTGATTTTAGATGAGGCCCAAGTTCCCGGTACTCTATTCATCCGGGCGTCGCGAATATGTATCAGGATTTGTGGCAGCATTATTGGTGGCGGAGAATGAAGAAGGATATCGTTGCGTATGTGGCTCGGTGATTGAATTGTCATCAGGTTAAGTGCGAGCATCAGAGGCCCGGTGGTTCATTTCATAGGATAGAGCTTCCCGATTGGAAGTGGGAGTGGATCACTATGGATTTCGTTGTTGGACTCCCACAGACTCAGAGGAAGTTCGATGCAGTGTGGGTTATTGTTGATAGGCTGACCAAGTCAGCGCATTTCATTTCTGTGGCAGTCTCCTATTTTTCTGAGAGGTTAGTCGAGATCTATATTCGGGAGATTGTTCGTCTTCATGGTGTTCCCGAGTCTATCATTTCGGACCGAGGTACGCAGTTTACCTCATGCTTCTGGAGAGCAGTTCAGCAAAAGTTGGGCACACGGGTTGAGTTGAGCACAACATTTCATCCTCAGATGGACGGGCAGTCCGAGCGGACTATTCAGATTTTGGAGGATTTGCTCCGAGCTTATGTCATTGACTTTAGAGGCTCGTGGGATCCTTTTTTGCCTTTAGCAGAGTTTGCCTACAACAACAGGTACCAGTCGAGTATTCAGATGGCTCCGTATGAGGCTTTATATGGTAGGCGGTGTCGGTCTCCGATTGGATGGTTTGAGCCGGGTGAGGCTCGGTTATTGGGTTCGGATCTGGTTCAGGATGCCTTGGACAAGGTCAGGATCATTCAGGATAGGCTTCGTACAGCTCAGTCCAGGCAAAAGTGCTATGCCGACCGCAAGGTTCGAGATTTGACTTTCATGGTCGGTGAACGGGTATTGCTTCGAGTGTCGCCTATGAAGGGCGTGATGAGATTTGGGAAGAAGGGCAAGCTTAGCCCTAGGTTCATTGGCCCGTTTGAGATTCTTGATCGAGTGGGAGAGGTGGCTTATAGACTTGCATTGCCGCCGAGCTTATCAGCCTTGCATCCATTGTTTCATGTGTACATGCTTCAGAAATATCACGGCGTTCCATCCCACGTATTAGATTTTAGCACTATCCAGTTGGACAAGGACTTGTCTTATGAGGAGGAACCGGTAGCTATTCTAGACCGGCAGGTTCGTCAGTTGAGATCGAAGAGTTTTTCTTTTGTTCGTGTTCGGTGGAGAGGTCAGTCTCCTGAGGCATCAACCTGGGAGTCCGAGTCTGATATGTGTAGCCGTTATCCCATCTTTTCCCTGACTCAGGTACTTCCTTCTTCTGTCCGTTCGAGGACGAACGATTGTTTTAGAGGTGGAGAATGTGATGACCCAAAAGGTCATCACTTGTTTTAAAATGAAATTTCGTGTTCCGAGGCCTTAGAAAACTCTCTTAGTATCACCTCGATTTGCGTGCGCAGTTCGGACGCGTAGCCGGAAAGCCTAAATGTGAAAATCTATGAAAATGATAAATTTTGACTATAAAATAAGTTAATTTGACTTTGGTCAACGTTTTGGGTAAACGGACCCGAATCCATGATTTGATAGTCTCTGAGGGTCGTTGGAAAATATGGGACTTGGGCGTATGCCCAGAATCGAATTCCGAGGTCCCAAGCCCGAGAAATGAATTTTTTAAGAAAATTATTTTCTGAAATTGTTTATAAGGTTTGGAAATGAATTATAATTAGAACATGTTGGTATCGGGACCGTATTTTGGTTCCAGCGCCCGGTACAGGTCTTATATATGATTTAAGATAATTCTATGAAGTTTGGTAAGAAACGGAATCCATTTGACGTGATTCGAACCTTGAATGCAAATTTGATGTTTAAATGAGTTTTGAGAAATTTCATTGATCTTGAGGTCTAATTCGATGTTCATGATATAATTTTGGTGATTTGAGTACACGAATAAGTCCGTAGGATGTTTTTGAGGTTGTGTGTATATTTGGTTTGGAGCCCCGAGGGCTCGAGTGAGTTTTGGATAGGCCACGGGGTGCATTTTGGACTTAGAAAAATTGCAGGTTTTTCACTAGTGTGTTCAGGCCTGCAGGCTTCGCATTTGGGAAGCCTGACTTGCAAATGCGAGTTCGCAATTGCGAAGGCTAAGTCGCAAATGCGAAACAGCCCAGGCCACTCTTCCTCGCAAATGTGAAGCACCCATCTTGGGCCAGTTATCGCAATTGCGAACTATTGTTCGCATTTCCCTTCTCGCAATTGCGAGTCCCCTTTCGCATTTACCAACCCAGCAGAGGTCGGGGTTCGCAATTGCGAACCCCTGTTCACAATTCCCACATCTGAGACCTGCAACTTTTATTGCGAACCCCTGTTCACAATTCCCACATCTGAGACCTTCAACTTTTATACTTAGACGATTTTAAACCCATTTTTCACATCTTTTCAAAACACAAACTTCTTTGGGCGATTTTCCAAGAACAACTCTTCTTCCAAATCGATTGTAAGTTAATTTTAACTCATTTCCTTCAATCATTAACATCTTTTAACATGATTTTAACCTAAAATCAATTATTTTCATGGGGAAATTGGGTGTTTTGAGTAGAACCTAGGTTTTTCAATAATTGGGGATTTGGACCTTGATTTGATGTCCGATTTCAAAACAAATTATATATTTGGGTTCGTGGGGGAATGGGTGATCGGGTTTTGGTTCGAACCTTGAGTTTTGACCATGTGAGCCCGGGGGAGATTTTTAACTTTTTGGGTAAAACTTTAGAAAACTCATTTTCATGCATTGGGGTTGATTCATTTAGCGTTTATTGATGTAATTAAGTAACTTGTGACTAGATACGAGAGAATTGGTGGTGGAATCAAGGGGTAGTTGGGCCCCATATTATATTGTTGGCGTACGCTCCAAATATTTAGTCCTGGATCTCATAAACTAGCTTTTGAGATCGAGTTAGGCGCAAAATCCATTACTTTCATAAGATCACGATAACCCTTGGCGTCCAAGTTGTGGTAGATGTAATCTTAGTTCCGCAGATTCAATTAAAACCCAATATTTTCGTCAAAACTTAAACCTATTGTCTCAAAAATAGAATGAATTAAACGCTAAAATATTGAAGGTCGAACCATCATATATAAATTCTGAATCTATATCTGCCGCCAAATGCAACATAAGTCACACTCGATTAGTTGAGTTACAAGGTGTGATTAAGCTTATAAAAAATTAAGACTGAGAGAGATAAAACCTACCTCCACTTAAATATGAAAAATGATTCCAACCATTATATATAACGCTGTTATTACTTCAATATGCTGATGGCAATTAATTTTTAAAGAAATGGAGCGAAAACTATATATTGAACTAATTCATAGAAAATTAGACATTATATTCATAAGAACAAGAACGACCATATACGCAAAGTGTACAAGGGCGGAGCTAGAATGCGACCTACGGATTCGGCTGATCAATCCAGTAGTGTAACGACCCAACTGGTCGTTTTGCTTTTTAGAACCTCGTCCTCCTAAATAAGACTTCCGCGCTTGCTTTAACTAATTTACGGTCTACGGGGATGGTTGGTTCGGGATTTGGAAGAGTTTGGGTTGAAATAGGCACTTGATTCCCTAACATTTTCTTAAAAAGGCTAAGTTTGACTTTGGTCAATATTTTTTTAGTAAACGAACTCGGACTTGTATTTTGATGGTCTCGGAGGGTCCGTAGGAAAATATGGGACCTGGGCGTATGTCTGGAATCGAATTCCGAGGTCCCTAGCCCGAGTAATGAATTTTTGTTAGAAATTGTTAAACTGAAATTCTAAGGATTTAATGAAATTGAATAATGCTTGATCATGTTGGTATCGGGCCCGTATGTTAATTTTGGAGCCAGGTACAGGTCCAATATAACATATAAGTCTTGTCTGTGAAATTTGGTGAGAAACGGGACTGATTTGACGTGATTCGGACGTTCGGTTGTAAAAATAGGAATTTGAATGTTCTTTAGGATTTCATGTGTTTGGTGTTGAATCCGTAGTTTTAGATATTATTTCGGCAATTTGATCGCTTGAACAAGTTTGTACAATGTTGTTGGACTTGTGTGAGTGTTCGGAGTGGAGCCCCAAGGGCTCGGGTGAGTTTCGGGCATAGGTTGAGGATGAAAAACACCCCGGATTTCTGGGCAAAGTTGCAGGTTTCACAAAGGTTAGGAAATTGTTTGCATTTGCGAGGTAAGGATCGCATTTGCGATGAAGCCTAGCTGGGGACAGTGGTCGCATTTGTGACGCTGTCTTCGCATTTGCGAACCCAACAGGGTTCGCAATTTCGATCCCTCTATCGCATTTGCGATCAAGGCAGAGGAAGGCCCAGTTCGCATTTGCGAACTATTTGTCGCAATTGCGACTTCGGAGGCCTGGTCACAGCTTTTAAAAATAGGACTTAGGCCATTTATTTCATTTCACTTCTACACTTAGGCGATTTGGGAGCTTTCAAAGAGGGGATCTCAACCTAGCATTGTGAGGTAAATTATTTCTACTGAATGTGAGTTTAATACTTGGGTTTTGGGTAGATTAACACACTAAAATTAGTGAAAATTATGGGATTTGGGTGAAAACATAGGGTTTTGATAAAGGCAAGATTTAACCACGAAATTTGTTATGGAATGGAGTAAAAATCATATATTCTTCATCCTTAGGCTATGGGTAACAACTTTCTTCAAAAATTTTCGAAATCCGGGCATGTGGGCCCTGGGTAGAATTTTAGGAATCTTGTAATTTAGGTTGGGGAATCACCCTAATGGTTGAGATATGAACTTTTAAGCCTATATTGATTAATTTCTATAATATTTGGATAGTCTAGGAGTGTGTGGCACCAAATTGAGGGTTTGGGCTTAAGCTTGGACCGGAAAGTAGGTCGTGAAGCGAGGTAAGTCTCCTTTTTAACCTTGTAAGAGAGAATTGTCCCCATAGGTAAAATAATTGAATAATTTGCCACTAAATGTGGGGGCTACGTATGCACTAGGTGATGAGAGTTCATACGTAGCTACTATTATGTTAATTGTCCGGGTAGTTTTGGATCCGTATCATGCCATATTTGTGAATATTTATATCCTTTCATGCTAATGAGATCACTTAGCATATGCTAGAGATTTGGAATGAATATATGTGAACGTATGCACTTGCTTGAACACTTGTATGAATTTATGTGAATATAAATGTGCCTTTATGTACCTTCTTGATGATAATTGATATTTGTGGATCGGGCCGATTGCCTCGGTAGAAATAAATGCATCTATGGTTCGCGCCATTCGACCCTCTGGCAGTGCACAGTTTCTTTTCTGTTGGACCGGGCCGTACGACCTCGGCATAATGTGCGCATGATATCTATGTGAAATCTTATTCATGACTTACCTTATTAAATGCCTCGAAATGTAAATGGCTAACTGCGATATTATCCAGGAAATGACCTATCACTTCTTGCTATAAATTGTTACTTGTTTGTGATATCCATGCTTAGCATAACACTTATTATATTATTTGACCCTAGTAAGTATCAAGTCAACCTCTCGTCTCTACTTCTTCGAGATTAGATGGGATACTTACTGGGTACATATTGTTTATGTACTCATACTACGCTTCTGTACTTAATTGTACAACATCTGAGGTAGGTACATCTGGCTACCAGTCTGATGTGCATTCTTGATCGTAGTCCGAGATTCCACGGTGAGCTGCTCCCTTCCTATGCCGTTCAGCAGCATGATGTAGTCTCTCTTTACTTTTGGCTGTCTACTCTATTCGAGATAGTAGGATAGATTTATTCTTTTGTATATTCTACTAGATGCCCACATACTTGTGATACCAGGTCTTGGCACACACATTGGTAGACTATTCTTTTGGGATTGTATAATTATTTTTGTACGTTACTAATTATCACTTGTTTTAAATTCAAATTAAGAAATTGTTGTAACTGTTTTAGTAAAGTAAAACTAGAACTTATTAATATTTCCGCGTTGGCTTGCCTGACAATGGTGTTGGGCGCCATCACGACCTATACTAGAATTGGGTCGTGACAAGTAGCTTTTGTCCAAACTATGTATTTGTCTTAGAAACTCATCAAATATGTACAATTTATTAATTTAGAACTCAATAACTTAAGTAAATTAGATTCTATAACTCATAAACTTCAAATCGTGGTCCCGTCTCTATGTACATCACGTCCTTTTCACACTAATCCAATCTTGGGGAGCAAAAGAATTGTGGATGAAAACTAAAGTTGTCCTAAAGTTTTGTAGTGTTTCTCGTGGTCTTCTTTCTTTCCCTTGAATCACAAATATAACAAGTCTCCATAAAAATGGAGGAAAAATGAAAAATTCCACAATTGTTAATTATTCAACAACTGATTTCTAGTCCAACCCCAAAAAACAGATAGCACTTGAAAAGTAATCAATTTTGCATACTAAAACTATTAATCATATTAGCATGAAATTTGTTTGTATAAATCCTGTGAACTAACAAATGTACCATGAAAACCATATGGCACTCTTTACCGAAGCCACTTGCTTTAGGTTTGAAGCTTTTATTATAACTAATTCAGATTTTTCTCTCCTCTCATCTCTCACATAGCTCATGAGATATCCTTCATCTTCGTTTTCTTCTTCTCCTTTACTTGGCACGAAATAAGGTTCGCCACCAAATCGTTCATCTCCGTAAAAGAATTTTGTAACATTTCTCATGACCAAATCGACTTTTGCTATGCCATTACATTTCGGCCATGGGTCAACTATAGCCATGAAGGCATACCGTATTTTCCTACCAAGTCTAGTCTTGTTTACTTGCCCTGCGTCTAGATTCATACCCGATGTCATGACCCGTTGGGTTGATTTGCCCGTTCTTAGGTTTAATCGGATCTCGGATAATTCACTTGTTAATGGATCATCACTTCCCAAAAAAATGGATTCCGGTGGACTTATGCATGAACCTATAATGACAACGGTTGCACCTTCATGTTCATCAACTTCTTCCCATGCATTGTTTAACCAAAAAATAGAATTTCAGTCAAAGCTAGAATTTAGAAGAACACGGGTTACTAATAATCAAAAGAATATGCAAAGGAAAGTAATTTGAAGTAATTAGGATGTAATCAAGAGAAAAACAGATAAATCAAAGTATATTCCGATGATATCCCTTGTCCCTACAATTGATCAGATACCTCCCTTTTATAGGTATCTTAAAGATATGCGTTTTTCCAAAATCATAATGAAGCTATTATGAATAATTAAAGACATTGAATGCTACATTACATAATCATTATAATCAATACAAATTCCTTAACGTATCCAGTATTTAATTCCTGTCAAATTTTGTATCTGCGCTCTTTACTATGGTCAGATCCATTCCTTTTGATTTTTGGATATAAATGACTTAAACAGGTACGGCCACCCGTGACTCTTCCTTTATCCTTGCTCGTTTCTATTGTTGTTCGTGCCTCTTGATTAATTGTAATTCTTTGACTATTTGACCATTCCACATGTCTCGACACGTCATCCTTATATAAATGTAATTTTTCCCAATACAGATAATCCCCCTACTTTCCATTTATTCATCAGTTGAATATTTGGGAAGTGGATTTCATTAAAACGAGAATATTTGTCACCATTAATATTATGACAAAATTGACGCTTCAATTGTCACTTCCATTTAATACTCCGTACACGTATCAATTTTTCATTGGTTCTGCAGTTTTTGCAGCCTCTTTCAAGGTTTTTACAGTTCCACTATTTACGAAGTGCCAGTTATAATAATTGTGATCCTTCCTTCACTGCATTTTTACCTTTGGCGGTCGATTATCAATATAAATATAACTTCTTCCCTTGTCTTTTACCTCATAAAGTTTTACTGAACACTTAATTTCCCCATTCTTTGTTTACTTCTTCTTTACATCATTCCTCTTCACTATGTCTTCACCAAACCCTCACCCTCGAGAAGCTTCCATTGTTGATTTTTTCCCCAATTCCCCTGTTAGGCATAGAAATGGAGGTAGGCTTCGTAGCTTAAGATTTACTCGAGGTGGTTCGTCTATGCCTTCTTCTAGTTCTTGTCCATCTTCTAGAACCAGAGGTTCCGTTTCTCACAAATCTTCTTCTAGGAGTAAAGAACCTTCTGAACCATTACGCGAACCTTTAGTAGAAGATATAGTCCCTACAAAATTATCTTTTTATCACGATAGGGAATCTCTTAGAAACCAGACTGCCGCTTTAGATCGTGTCGATACTTACCCCACTCAAATTACTGAAGTTTTGACTCCTGTGGTTCATAAGGACTGTCATTGGAGTAACGATTTTCCCATTATTATCCCTAATCCGAATCAAAGGATAACTTCTTATTTAACTGAGTTTTCTTTTGTTTACACATACCCTTTTACTTTAGGGTTCAGACCAGCGATTGACCCAGTCATTCTCAAATTTTGCCGTTTCTTTAACGTCTGTTTGGGCCAAATTGGTTCGATCGTATGGAGGGTTGTTGCCTGTTTAAGGCATTTATCCACTAGATCCGAAGTTCCTTTTACTTTCCCCTACTTGATTCATCTTTACTCACCTAGGCTTTTTCGCAATGGTGTTTTTACACTAGTAGCCAGGAGTAAGAGGGTTTTAGTGAGCCCCGAAGATGATAAAGACCGCGGCGGGTATGCCCGATTTGTTGTTGCACCCACTGTTGGTTTAGTGGGTGAGGATAATGTTCCCTTCTCTGAGAAGTGGAATTTTGCACGTAAGTCTTTTAACCTTCTCGTACCTTTTTCCTTCAAGTTTGCTAACTTCTCTAATTTTGCCTTTGTTGTTTTTTTAGCTACCATGGGAGTTGTGGGGGATGTTCCCAACTTCCGTGGTTGGGTAGATAAATTGTTGAAGATCGCACCGATGGACGGTAGGTCTTGGAAAATACTTTTTAACCGTTTTGGTTGGAAGGTAAAGACTCATGGTAAGAATTTATATTTTGCGCCTTTCGTGTCTATATTCTCTTTTATTGCTCTAATTTATATCTTTTTTTCGTCAGGATTTGCTGTTCGAGGAGTTACTGCTGAAGCAGTTGCGGCTTCTCGTGTTTCCTCGGGAACCCATACTCCTTCAGGAACCCATATCTCTCTAGAAAGAGCTCGGGAAATAGTTTTGGGTTCTTCTTCTGCAAAAAGGAAAGCTGCAGAAGAGGAAGACTCTGAAGAAGAGGGAGATGAGGGCTCCCTGGTGACAAGGCCTCGAGTTAGAAGACGCATCGTACCTGATGACGAAGCTGAAGTGTCGGTTTCTCTTACCGAACCTGTTGAAACTCCAATAGTAATTCCTGACAATGACGTCACTCCCCACGATACTCGTGAGTCTATTGACCAACTTTTCATTAGCGGATTTGGCCGTGAAGATGTAGGACCTATTTTAGACGAAGTACCCTTATCTTCTTTTCCAACTCCCGTGCTTGTGGTTCCTTCCTTACCTGCCCCAGCTATTTCCGTTCCTTCTTCTACTGTTTTCACCTATTTTCCGGCTCCTCCTTTGACTATTCCCCCTCCTATCATTCACCATACAGAAGCGGGCTCTTCTAGTAGAAGTGCCGCTATAAGGCGGGTAACTATTGAAGTTCCTGTCGAGATGCATGGTTGGAGCCTTTAATCGGCCCAATTGAAAAAGCCAAGTTGGAGAGTCATAGTTCCCTGACTTTAATGAATGATATCGTACATGCTACTTTGAAGGTGCTTTCCTTCTCTTCCTTTTTTTTGCTTTATAATCCGACTATCTTTGAGGATTCTTACTTCTTTTCCCCTTTTCAGGCCAACCTTATTGGCACAGAAATGATGAAAAGAATTGCCCCCTTGGAGAATATAGCACGTGATTCTCATTCGGAAGCAATCAATTGGAAATAACAATTTCAGAGTGCACAGATTGATATAAAAAACTTGCAAGAGAACAAGAGTACCTTAGAGCAGCGAGTGCGGGCTTTAACTTCAGAATTGGCGGTTGCAAAAGCTTCTTTGAGCCAAGCAGAAAAAGATAAAGAACGTCTCGAGTCCTCCTTCTTAGAGCAACTATCTAAAACTAGTGAAGAAATCAGAGAGTTAAAAGGACCGAAAGGAAGTTTACGCTGGGGAGCTCGTGCAAAACTTGACTCAAGCACAAGAGGATCTTAGAATCTCTACTGATAAAGTACGTATTTTAGAATGCCCCCATGCCTCTCTTCAAGTTTCCCACAACTCCGCCTTGGCTGAAAATGAAGATCTAAAGAATGAGATCGCTGCTTGGGAAAAGTTTTATGAGATCCTTAAAGAAAAATCTACTATCGAGACAAGTTGGGCATTTTTGAATTCTCGTCGTGATACCCTACTTGAAGCTGGTCAAGATAACTTCAACCTGGAGTTGGAGTTTGTCAAGATCAATGAAACCATGAAAAGGCTCAAAAAAACCCAGGACTTCCCTTCTCCTGTGTCTGAAGCTCCCGTGAATGTTGAGGCTGATATGGGTAACCCAATTCTTTCAAGCCCAATCGAATCTGTTGCTACAAGCCAAATTGAAACCGCATCTGTTGATGTAGCTGCCCAAATTGAACCCACTGTTGTTGATGCTCCTGCTTAGGTTCCTCAAACTTCTCACTGACCGGTTTTGAACATTCTAGTGACTTTGCTTTTGTTATGAAAAACTGTAATCAGACCCTTAACTTTATTTGAGGGTTGATTTTGAAGTCGTAAGTCCCCAAGTCTTTTATGGGGCAATCTATATAGATAGTCTCGTAGTTTTATGACTAAGTTTGTCCTTAGTCTTAGATTATTACATATTAAGAAGTTCTTCGTGTTATTATTATAAACTTTTGTTTCCTTTATTCTTGCCTTAATTTTTAAGGACTTACAGAATAATTTGCATTTTTATTCTTCGAAAATGCTTCTGTTATCCTCATGACTAATTAATTTGAACATGAGTTTTATAAAAGAGGGCCCTTTTATATTTCGACACTTAATGAAGTAGACGTCTCAACTTCATAATGGTGTTAACATACGATAAAAGAAATAGGAACACACATGTTTCTTTGAAATAACTTTGACAAGTTGTTATTGGAACTTATAATTCTTTACATGTATTTGAAGTACATCTATAACTTTCTCGTAACTGTTTTTCTTGTAACAGATTTTTACAAAACAAGAGTTATAGGTACGGGGTTTTTCCTTATAACCCATTTTAGTATATTTCCTTATAACTCAGCTCGTGGCTCCATCTCGTAACTTTTACTCTGCACTTGACTCTTTTAGGCTTGATTTTCCCTCAATCTTCTTTGCCTTCTTTATATACATGCCTATGTATATTATGTAGTCCCCCAAGTGTTTGAGTGTTGAAGTATGAAGCCTCGAGCACTTGATAGTTCCTCTCATTTGGTCCTTTTCCTGAAAAGGGAAAAACACACGGGACTCGAAGGGGCGATTATAGATGAAGATTGCATACCCCATATTTATTTCTATCAGAATAGTTGTAACCCTAAGCCAGGAATTTTGGGTTACTCCGTGTGCCTTACAGGTCGTGACTCATCATTTAGTACGGGATAACTTTTTGCCTATCATTTAAAATCGTTAGTAAAATTTTAACAATTCAAAAATGAAATATAAAATGGTTATACCTGACCGTGGGTTTCCCTTAGAAATAGTATCTCTTTAAATGAACAGCATTCCAATGTGAAGGTAGTACTTTGTCATCCATTGTTTCTAGTTCATATGCTCCTTTTCCTGCAACATCACGAACTCTGTAGGGTCCTTCCCATGTTGGACTTAATTTTCCTGCGTTAGGTGCTTTTGTAGATTGAAAAACCTTTTTAAGCATGAAGTCCCCAATTTTGAAGAACCTGAGGCATGCTTTTCTATTGTAGTATCGTTCTATGACCTGCTTTTGTGCTGTCATTCTTATTAGTGCAGCTTCTCTCCTTGCTTCGAGTAAATCTAGGTTGACCCGCATCTCCTCGTCATTAGATTCTTGTGTCTCCTATGTGAATCGGGTACTCGGTTCTCCTATCTCGACTGGAATCAAAGCTTCAGTTCCATAAACCAATGAAAACGGTGTTTCTCCCGTACTAGTTTTCGCCGTTGTACGATATGCCCATAAAACACCAGGTAGCACTTCTGGCCAATTCCCTTTTGACTCTTCTAATCGTTTCTTAAAATTGTTGATAATGACTTTATTTGTTGATTCTGCTTGCCCATTACCCACTGGATGATAAGGCGTAGACATTATTCTTTTAATTTGCCAACTTTGAAGGAATTCCATGATTTGAGCTCCTATAAATTGAGGGCCATTATCACATACGATCTCCTTTGGTACGCCAAATCGACATATGATATTCCGCCAAATAAAATCTCGGACTTCCTTTTCTCGCACCTGTTTGAATGCACCTGCCTCCACCCATTTAGTAAAATAATCAGTGAGAACAAACAAAAACTTTACCTTTCCTTTTGCTTGTGGTAATGGACCCACGGTATTCATTCCCCATTTCATAAATGGCCATGGAACAATGACCGGGTGTAATAGTTCTGCAGGTCTATGCATATTGTTACTGTACCTTTGGCATTTATGACATTTGGCTACGAAACTTTCCGCTTCTTCTTCCATTTTAGGCCAGTAATAACCTGCCCTAATTAAGGTTCTTACCAGTGATCTTCCACCTGCGTGATTCCAGCAATGTCCCTCATGTATTTCTCTCATTACATACTCTGTTTGCGAAAGTCCAAGGCATCTTTCCAAGGGACTATCGAACATTTTACGATATAGATTGCCTTGTTTTAAACAGTACCTAGCAGCCTTTCTTCATAGCACATAAGCCTTTTTCTTGTCATCAGGGATGGTTCCATACTGCAAAAAAGCAACAATTTCGTTCATCCAATCCCATGTTAAGTTATTAAAATTTACCTCACTCACATCAGGATCAAGAACTGAATGAAATAACTGTATCACTGAGGCATTTGCATCATTTGCCACGTCGGCTGCAGATGCGAGATTAGCTAGGGCATCTGCTTCAAGATTTTAGTCCCTGGGTATTTGTCTAACTTTCCAATTTTGAAATTGTTTTATCAATTCCCGTACCTTTTCCAAGTACTGATGCATCCTTATTTCCCTGGCTGTATAAGTCCCCAACATCTGATTGACTACGAGTTGTGAATCACTCTAGATTATAATCTGATTTATGTCAAGTTCCCGTGCCAGTTCTAAACCTGCAATCATAGCCTCATATTCTAACTCATTGTTAGTTATGGAATGACATTTGATAGCTTGCCGAATGGTTTCACCCGTAGGTGGTACCAATACGACCCCTAAACCTGCTCCTTTTACGTTAGACGAGCCATCAGTGAATAAAGTCCAAGTCCCTGGGTTAGCTCCATTGAATACCTGCAATTCTTTTTCTGCTTCTAACTGCATTCCCTGGCTAAAATCAGCCACGAAATCAACTAATACTTGAGATTTTATAGCAGTTCTAGGTTGGTATGCAATTTCGTATTCACTTAACTCTATTGCCCACTTAGCTAACCTACCTGATAACTCATGATTATGTAATATATTACATAAAGGGAAGGCAGTTACTACAATGATATGATGACACTGAAAGTAAGGTCTTAACTTTCTAGATGTCATGATTAATGCAAGTGCAAGTTTTTCTAACTGAGGATACCTCGTCTCCGCACCTAACAATGATTTACTTACGTAATAGATAGGGATTGTTTACCTTGTTCTTCTCGAACCAAAACAGCGCTTACCGCCACTTCCGAAACAACAAGGTAGATGAGTAGTTTTTCCCCAGCCTTTGGTTTTGCCAGCAAAGGTGGATTTGATAAGTACGTTATCAAATTCCTAAGTGCCTGTTGACATTCCTCATTCCATTCAAAATGATCCTGCTTCTTAAGGGCTGAGAAGAATTTGAATCATTTTTCTGACGATCTAGAAATGAATCTTCCCAAAACTGCAATTCTTCCTGTTAATCTTTGAACTTCTTTCTTGTTTGAAAGTATGTCTGGAATTTCCTCAATGGATTTAATCTGTGTAGGATTCACTTCAATGCCACGCTTAGAAATAAGAAAACCCAAAAACTTACCTGAAGCAACGCCAAATGCACATTTTTCGGGATTTAGTTTCATATTAAATTTGTGCAAAATCGAAAATGTGTCGGATAAGTGTGATATGTGATCTTTTGAGTACTGAGTTTTAACAAGCATATCATCTATATATACCTCCATGGTCTTTTCTAAATGTTCTTGAAACATTTTGGTAACTAACCTCTGATACGTTGCACCTGCATTCTTTAGGCCAAAGGGCATTACCTTATAACAGTAAGTCCCCCTTTCTGTTATGAATGAAGTTTTTTCTTCATCTCCTGAATCCATTTTAATCTGATTATAACCTGAATATGTATCTAAAAAACTTAACAGCTCGTGACCTGCAGTTGCATCAATCAATTGATCTATATGCGGTAGTGGAAAAGAATCTTTAGGGCAGGCTTTGTTAAGATCTGTGTAATCTACACAAACCCACCACTTACCATTCTTCTTCGTAACCACAACAGTGTTAGCTAACCAGTTAGGATACTTTACCTCTAGAATGGAACCAATTTTTAGCAATTTTCGGACTTCTTCTTGAATCACCTGATTCTTGAAAGTCCCTTGCTTTCTTTTTTTTTTGCTTCACAGGGGGGTATGATGGATCTTCATTTAGTTTATGAGTCATCACTTCTGGGGGTATTACTGTCATGTCAGAGTGGGACCAAGCAAAGCAGTCCATGTTAGTTTTCAAAAATTCAATTAACTTACCTTTCATCCTTTGGTCAAGATTGGCTCATACATAGACTTTTTTATCAGGCCATTGAGCAAATAACACGACAGGATCTAATTGCTCTACCGTTGTTTTGATATTTTCATTCTCTTCTGGTTTTTGAATGGTATTAGGCCTTGAGTCTACGTCTATTTGCCCTTGTTCAGTCGAGGCTTGTGCTGCGAAGTCCTCAACTGCCTTCTGTGATTGCTATTTACCTTCACTTCTCATGCTTGTATTTGCAACGGAGTTGATAGCCCTGGAAATATGTTGATCTCCACGAATTTGACAGATTCCCCATGGCGATGGAAATTTAATAACTTGATGCAAGGTCGAAGGAACACCATCCATTTCGTGGATCTAGGGTCTTCCAAGAATCATGTTGTAAGCCATCTCCATGTCTATTACCTGGAACTTTGTATCTTTGACGACCCCTTCAGCAAATGTGGTAAGTATTACCTCCCCTTTCGTGACAACATTAGAATTATCAAATCCAGATAGAGTATGCGCCTTTGGTATTACTCTATCTTCAGCTTGTATCTCATGTAGTACTCTTAGTAAAATAATGTTGACGGACTACCTGGATCAATCAAAACTCGTTTCACATAAGTATCATGTATAATTAAAGAAATTACCAGTGCATCGTTATGAGGGGTTGATACGCCATCTGTATCTGCATCATTGAATGTTATACTGTCTTCCTCTAAAATATGCCGCACCCGTTTCCCTTGGGTAATTGTTACTTTGGAAGTTTTGTTAGCTGCAGTATATGATATACCATTGGCGTCTTCACCCCCACTTATAACGTTAACAGTTCTTTTGGGAGAAGGTGGTTTTGGAGGCTCCTGCCTGTTCTTCATGTAAGCCTGCTTGCCTTTCTCACTAAACAACTCAGTAAGATATCCTTGTTTTAATAAATGATCAACTTCACTTTGTAAGAATCTGCAATCTGCTGTTTTGTGCCCGTGGTCATTATGAAACTCGCACCAATGGTCAGGGTTACGCCTATTTGTATTTGATCTCATTTCCTTTGGCCACCGAACCTTATCTCCCATGCTTCTCAAAACAACCACGAGCTCAGAGGTGCTGACGTTGAAGTTATAACCACCGAATCTTGCTTTTAAATTTATATCGTCATCCTGTGACTCTCTGTTGTTTCGCTCATTCCTAAATTTTGATGAAGAACCTAATTCTCTGTTTCTTGATCTATGATCGTACCTTCGACTATCCTGCTTTGACCGTGAGTCTTTTCCCGAAGGTCCCATATAAGTCTCGTACCTATTTTTACCGGACCTTTTTTCGGTCTCCGCCCGTCTCGAACTTATCTTTTTATCTTTTTGGAATTGCGGAACAATATCTTCCTCAATCCTCAACTTCGTGCTATACCTGTTATAAACATCATTCCACGTTGTAGATGGGAATTCTCGAAGGCTTTCCTTAAGTCTCCTCGTAGCTTCCGAACTCCTTTCATTCAAATTACTTGTGAAAACTATCGCTGCCCAGTTGTCAGGAACGCGTGGCAATGTCATTCTTTCACGTTGAAATCTGTCCACGAATTCTCTAAGCAGTCCAGAGTCCCCCTGCTTGATTTTAAAAATATCCTCCATTCTTTTTTCTACTTTTTGAGCTCCCGAGTGTGCTTTGATGAAAGAATCTGCAAGCTCAGCAAAAGAATTTATAGAATTTTCGGGTAAAAGAGAATACCATGTTAACGCTCCTTTGGTGAGTGTTTCACCAAATTTTTTGACTAAGACTGATTCAATTTCCTGCTTAGTCAAATCGTTGCCTTTTACACCCGTTGTGAACGCAGTCACGTGATCTCGTGGGTCTGTTGTTCCATCATACTTTGAAATATCAGGCATTTTGAACTTTTTTGGTATTGGGAGTGGAGAAACACTTGGCTTCCAGGATTGTTGCGAATATCTATCCATATTTACCCTTTTGATTATGGGCGGCACCCCGGGTATCTGCTCTATGCGCTCACTTTGCTCCTTGAGCTGTTTCTGCAATGTTAGTACTAAATCAGAATTAATGACATTACCTGGTTCTCTCTCCTGTGACTTACTGGGAGTTCCACCGCTACCTGAATTAACAAGTCCAGAACGAGGGTTTTCGTGTGGGTGTTGCAACAGGTAACTGGTTAAAAAGTGCCTCAACAGCTTTGTTGACCTGAGCGGCAATTAATTTCTGCAAAGCTTCATCAACAGCTTCAGCATTTTCAAATTGAACATACTCGTTTATTTGAGACCCATCAGGAGTACCCTCACGATATTACCGTGGAGAGTCTTGCGGAGTAGTAACTTGAATGTTAATATTCTGTGGACCTCCCTGACTTTGTTGGTTCTCTTGGTTTCTCGGGGTGTTGTCATTGTTATTCGACATAATTGATGCAACAAGGAAGGTCAAGTGAAAAGAAAATAGATTATCAGATTCCCGGTAACGGAACCAATTTGTTTAACCAAAAAATAGAATTTCAGTCACAACTAGAATTTAGAAGAACACGGATTACTGATAATCAAAAGAATATGCAAAGGAAAATAATTTGAAGTAATTAGGATGTAATCAAGAGAAAAACAGGTAAATCAAAGTATATTTCAATGATATCCCTTGTCCCTACAATTGATCAGATACCTCCCTTTTATAGGTATCTTAAAGATATGCATTTTCCCAAATCATAATGAGGTAATTATGAATAATTAAAGACATTGAATACTACATTACATAATCATTATATCAATACAAATTCCTTAACGTATCCAGTATTTAATTCTTGTCAAATTCTGTATTTGCGCTCTTTACTATGGTCAGATCCATTCCTTTTGATTCTTGGATATAAATGACTTAAACAGGTACGACTACCCGTGCCTCTTCCTTTATCCTTGCTCGTTTCTATTGCTGCTCGTGCCTCTTGATTAATTGTAATTCTTTGACTATTTGACCAGTCCACGTGTCTCGACATATCATCCTTATATAAATGTAATTTTTCCCAATACATGCATTCCACAAATGCATGCAAAAACAGTTGGGAACTTCGACCCACTTGATTCTCGATTCGTCATGGTCGTTTTTCGACAACACTCCGAATCGAGAGATTTTATTTGGGTCGAATACCATGGGTGACCTGTCCCGAATCATCCTGGATATCCCGAATACCACTTGATAATCCGGGATGATCACGTGATTTTCCGTGATGGCAAAGTCATGTATCATGGTGGGCTTTTGGAGGGAAATGGAGATGTCACGTGACTTACGATCGCACGCGTCGAATTTGAAGAATTTGAGGTAAGGTTTTTTTAACAAATTGTAACTTAACGTATAAAGCTCCCCTGTTGCGGGGTCCACCTTAGGATGTGCAATTAACGGATCGTTAATTTGTCCGTTAACATTGAACCGGCCATTTGTTTCAAGATCACAATCTTTTGTAATAGACACACAGTACGGGAGATCATCTTCTGACATGGCTAAAAGCCGGCCATTAAAATAAACCAAACCGGCGTTACCTACACCGGATCCTTTTGAAACATCCACTAAACCGAAGCTGGCTCGAGCTAATAATAGAGCAAGCTGAGCTAAACCCAAATGGCCATCCAAATTACCAATCGGTTTAGGAAAAACCGGTTTACCTAATTCTGCTTCTTGGACCAACCGGTTTGTGCGAATGAACCGGCAAGAATAGCTAGCTTTATTCCCTGAACCCAACGTGACGGCATGAATCATGTCGTCACCTCAAAAAAGTGATAACCTTTAATCGGTTTGAATAAAGGGTTAGCTCCATTTCTTACACAACACCATACAAAGTTGACGGAATCTGCCCTACTACTTCAAGTCCATGCTGAACCGGGCATTCTTGAACCGGTACAAAATTCCCTTGCAGCTGAATTTCCGGGTCAAGAGTCCGGTTCAACTTGTGCTTCTTTTCCAACTCCGTCAAAACCCATTTCTCCACCACGTCCAAGGAAGAAGCAGCAAGTTTCTGAAAAGGGTTCAATTTAGGCGGCTCGTACTCAACCGGGTTTAATGGAAATATCTTTTTCCCTGGCAACGGAGGTGTTGTTTTAGTATTTTGCTTTGAAGGGTTGATGAGAATTTTGCATGTAACACATGGAGAAATGTGGGGTTTGTGAATAAAGCTTTGAGAAAGAGGGGAAATATTGGTGGCTTGCATTTGGAAAAAAATAATTTGGACGAAAATAATAAAAGGAAAGAGAGAAAATTATAAAGAAAAGGAAGAATGAAGTAGTGGATTATGGAGAAAGACAAGGGAAATAAATGGAATTATATAGAGGTCGAAAAGGCGCAAATCAGAGTTAGAGGAAAGTCCGAAAGAATAAGAAGACATATGGTTATAACAAGACACGTGTGTAATTGAAACCCCCCAAAAAACTGTTTTTTTCCTTCTCTTTTCTTATTTTATTACAAAAGAAAAAGGTAAGAGGGAAATGAATGTAAAAAAAATTAAAAATATGTTTGTTCATACAATTTTGTAAGTTTTTTGAAAAAAGTTCGGAAATGAGTTTCACCGCCGTTACTATTCACGGCCCATAACTCCGGCGTCCGGCAAGGTAAGTTCGCAAGATTGGTCTCAAAAGAACCCCCTTCTCTTTGCGAACAATCCCCAGTTGGTTTCATCCTCAAATCCATAGCCATCTGTAACAAATCTTGATTTTAGATCGAGAGTCACTGTAGCGCCAAGTTTTTCCAGAATTTCAGCGCTGCTTCTTCTATTTTCTTGTACAAAAATGGTGAGTTAGCTTCAGTCATGGATGTGCAGGCCTCTCCCCAGCTTCATGCTGTGGGAGAGATGGATCCCAGCTCTAAAACAAATTCTTATGCTTCACTATTCTCGGCAAAATTGCAAGCAGTAACTAAAACGATCCTTAAACCTGTCTAAAATGTTCATGGACAACTTATGATACAATTTTCTGTTAAGGAATTGGAGGAATATGCAGTTGAAGAAGGTCTCCACCAAGCTGTGGTGATGAAGCTGTCATATGGTGCACCAGAATTACTGGAACTTCGTAAAATAATTCCAGCACAAATTGGGATTAAGGGTCGATGCTTGATTGGCTTGCTCGCAGTTAGGCAACTGTTGATTCGATGTGATGCTTATGAGGATTTTGTAGCGATTGTCTCAAAACAGGTTGGTTATCTACAATACAAAGGTCAACAACATCAATATCGTACATTCCCATGGACTCAAGATTACGATCCTAAGGCGGAGACATCAAAAACAGTGGCATGGGTGTCGTTTCCAGATTTGCCGACGAACCTTTTTGCAAAGAAGCCTTTACTATCAATTGCATCAGCCGTGGGAAAACCTATTGCTATAGATAAAGCCACACAAACTAGGACAAGACCTAGCACAGCGAGGGTCAAGGTAATTATTGATCTCCTTGATAAGCATCCCAAGAATATTAAGTTACAATTCATTGATGAGAAATCTGGTAAGGTTATTGAGCATTTACAGGAGTTTGTGTTTGACAATCTTCCATCATATTGTAATGTGTGCAAACGACAAGGACATGTTGGTGAAGATTGTCGTTCATTGATGACAACGAATAGGTCGAATTATGATATGCAACAGGAAGAAAACTTGATTGAGACGACTATTGCTACTGAACGTATAATGCCTGCTGAAGTTTTGGCCTTGGCTGAGGAGATGAGCAAGGTTGAAAAATTGAAAGGGGATGCCAGGGATTTCTTAAATGCATTACAGCTAGCTAAATCGTCAGGGAGCTTGGTTGATGTGGGAAAAGACAGAACACATCAAAAGGCTCATGAATATGCAGAAGAAGCAATTAATGCAGCAGGGCATATAGCAGCAGCACATCGAGATAATGTTGATTCTGATGATGCAGGGCTTAATCCTGTTTCTAGTGCAATTGTCCCAGTTGCTGAAGCCCTTGCTAGAGTTGCTCAGGACTTGAAGGCTGCAAAAAATACTGTGGTTGATCGAGATTTAGCTGGAAGTTCTAAGGGTTCAGCTTTTGAACATGGTCTGATGGATGACAGTGCTTTAGATGCAGCTGTTCGAGCAATTTTTGCCAAGAATAATGCAGCAGCAGCAGTAGTAGGACAAGTTGACAAAGCTGTAAAACAACCAGTTTATGTAGGTTCACAATTGGAGGCTAAGGTTGCATTGAATGCTACTGGTAATCGATGTACTGCTGGGGTTATTAAAGCTAATGTGCACAAGTTGATCTAACTGAAAAACCAGCTGAGTTAATAGCTACTACAGTGCAAAATGAGGAGCAGGAACTTGAACATATTGTTTTGGGAAGTGCAGCTGCAACAGGTTTTAAGGAAGGTGCTGGGCTCATTAATTGTGGACAGGAGACGACTAATAACCAGCAGATAACAGGTGCAATGAAGAAGGGAACTGAGACAGTTGAAGCTTCTATGCAGGTACTCACGTCTACAGTGAAATCTGCTGCTGCTCGTACACAAGTAACTGATGCTTTTACGTCAAGTGCTAAAGGGGTGCAACAATCTCAGGGTGGTGACTTCACAGTAGTAAATCGATCAAACATGTCACCTAACAAAAAGAATTCTCGAGGTCTCACAAATCAGGTTATAGACGCAAACAACCTCAGGTGTTCTAACTCTTTTGATATTTTGCTAAATGAACCTACATTGGGGGATGTTGAGATGAACATACAACAGGTTGATCATGATTTAGTTTCAACAATTAGACTGTCCAATTCACTAGGCAGTGGAAAGCAACAGCAGTCCATGAAGAACGCAGATGCCCGATCAAACGTCGAGGATCTTGCTCTTGTTCCTGTTGACGAGCAAAAGGCAGGGGCAGTACCTAATGCAGCCTCACCAACTTTAAAGATATCCAATCCAGATTTGGCCAAGATGGTAAAGGATGCTCAGGCAGCGATGTTCATAAACACAACTCCAAAGATCCATGCTCCATTGGTTACATTGAATACCACCGTTCATGACATTCCATCCCAGTCAATGGAATCGTTTGGTGAGAGAGATGACGATTCTGGGAAGCAACTTTTATCTACTGGAAATAACCAACAGGTAGATAAAAGTATGGCTGCAATATCTCAAGCAAACTATGCAAATAAAATGCTTGATTCCAAGGAACAACAAGATGTGACGAGTGAATTTTTCCTTACTCGCAAAACATGGGCTGATCAACGTGAACACGAGGAAGACACTAATTTTGACAACCTGAGTGTTTCTGAGGAGGAAGCAGATCATTGTTCATATACTTCAAATGAAGGGGCAGTGGAGGTGCACAAGGATCAAGTTTCAAGCTATTATCAAAGAGTGCAAATCAAGAAAGGTTTGAGTCCTAATGTTGATGTTTTTGTACCTGCCGGGCAGCAACAAAAGCTTAGTAATGCAGCAGTTTTGAAGGAGATCGAAATTTCGTCGATGCACAAAGCAGTAGTTACTGGAAATAACAATACAACGGCTGTAAAATACAATTTTACACCTACTAATGTCCTCCATGCTATTGTTTCTGGGCAGCAACAAATAAATTTTGCGCATGGACAGCAAGTGCAGCTTGCAAGCAGTCCACTCCGACAGCAACAACAAAATCAAAGTATCGCAGGGGCTGCAGTAATGTCTCCAAATTCTGCATAACAACATGATGCTTTGCAGCAGGCAACACTTATTTCTTTGGAGGATAGAGAGTTACTTGACGCTTTGGTAAGACCTAAACTCCTAAACTACATAAGTCCAATGCAAGCTGCAAGCACTAGAAATGTGACTAAGTAAAGGAATAACATGCAATCCATACAACAACTTCAAAACACTACAGCCTTAGCAAATACACAAGAAGGAAATGAATTGATAACACTTGACCTCCACGACAATCGACCGCATCCAGTGAATGTGGGAATAGATATGTATGAGGAAGGAGAAGAAGATGCAATTTTGCAACAATGCCGGGCAGAGGCATCAAGAAAAGGTGACCTATCACCTATGCATAGTGGAAAAATAAAGAAGGCACATACAAGGGAAAATAGTTGGGACGAGAAGGTCAGTGATTTTTTAAATGTTAGGCGACCTCCAATGATAGTTGTCAAACAAAAGAAGGCTGCCCCAACTACCTCAACGAGGTCCAACTGTTCAAAAAAGAAATGATGACTTTTGAATACTTTTTGAACACGGTTGAGGAAAACAACAAAGAATTACAAATTGAAGATTTTACATGTTTGGAAAAGAAGGGACAAGAACCAAATTGGTACTTCATTCTATTATACCACTTTATTAGTATTCTCATTTGTAATATCATCACAGAGTATGTTATAAACTCTGTGATGATCATTGAATATTTGGTAATCTCCAGTTCTTATTTTTTACATGCGTGCTAGTAGGTGAGGCTTTTTCTTGGCCCCAATAGGATTAGTAAGGTAAGGTTTAGCCCGATTTGTGTTGCCTTGGTCTTATGTCTTTGGGAAAATACCAACACGGCTATGAGATTATATGCCCTCTTGAGACTTTGCCGGCAGCTACACCATGAATCCTCTACATGAGGCTGCCGTCATAAAGCAATGTGAGGCGCAGAGGAGTGATTATATGGCCAAGGTATATGGGTAACAAAACCGATGCTATTATCCACCTTATTTGTATTTTCCTAATTGTTGTTTTTTCTTTTCTTTTTTATTAATAAAAAACTAGCCCTAGGCGTTTGCCTAGCGGATTGCCAAAAAAAAAAATAATAATAATAAAAAAAAATGTCATAATCGAATTTACATAATGTATTAGAATTGAATTCATAATTTTAGAAGAATAACAAATATATTGCGCTAAGAATTTTAAAAGTCAAACCCCTTAAAACTAGATCATAGATATATCTGCTTCACAATCTTATAATTGTACTATACCAATTTTTTTAATGAGTGTCGTAAGCATCAATCATCAATTCATCACGAATTGGAAGAAAGAAAGAAATATATATATATATATATATATATATATATATATATATATATATATATATATATATTTGGGAGAATATTGACAAGAAGGGTTGCTCTGATGGTAAGAAACCTCCACTTTCAACTAAGAGGTTGTGAGTTCGAGTCTCCCCAAGAGCAAGGTGGGAAGTTCTTGGAGGGAAGGATGCCGAGTTTCTATTTCCAACTCGGCATTTCACTTTATTCTGTTCGGTAACTTCAGTTTGTTCGATTTGAATAAAAAATTACAACTTTCTTTTTGTCTATAAGAAATAATTTTTACAGAGTGAATTAGAGAAAAGGCTTATGTGATTATGGATGAACTTTTGAACGGGACAACCGTCAGTTATGAAATAAATATAAAAAATTTAAAAATAATATAAAACAAAATTTACTGTTGAATTGGAGGTAATAGTCCAAATTGGATCATATCTTTTACATTAGGGGAAAAAATTTACAGATAATTCAAAATTTTAATTTAGTTTCTCATCATCGCAATATTTTATATGGGATTCATTAAGCAATGGCCAATGAATACCGAAGTGGAAAGGTCTTTAAGTTAAAATTGTCGATTTCTGATTTCTTCTAAACCGTAAAGATGAAAAGGCCAGAAAGATAGGTAATAAGAAAAGGTGGAAAAGGTAAGTAGGTAACCAAAAAAAAAAAAAGGCGAGAAAGGTTTAAAAAAACGCGAAAGATAAAGAAAGTGAAATTTTAGGCCTTTTCTATTTATATTATAATTTAAATATATGATTATTGTATCAGTTAGTATGTACTTTGGTACTATATCAATATTTCGGTATTTATTTCCTATATACAATACATAATTTTTTAAACAACTTAAACTAGATGCCGAAAAATCATATACCAAAATTGCGGTTACGAATCGCTAAGCAAACTACCATTCTACTAGCTAGGGACAAAAATGAGCAATTCTTTGCATTAAGGCATGCTGAGTTTGTTATTTAATTGCCGCGAATTAGCTAATCAAATCTTGTTTGTCGTCTAAAGCAATCTATCCTTAAAAAAGGAAAAAATCCAAGAATTGCAAATATGTACTTTCACCATTTTGGGCATTGTACCAACTAGCTATAAGGGAAAGACATGCATGCATACGTTCATGGCTTCGATTGTCCAGCCACACTTGTGCAAATAATAACCAAATAATCTCAAAAGAATGAAAACATTAAATTTTGAAAAAATCATGTGGATCTCATCTTTCGTGAAGTTCGATTGAAACATATAACGTCTATAGAATGGAAAATACCTATACCCGATTGATAAACTCTCGTTTCTGCTTATGAAAGTGAAGATTTTTGTGTCCACACGGCTGAAGGGTCCAATAGCAACCATATCAAGTTTATGGCATATCATTGATGGATTGACCTGTGCCCACTCAAACCAGTTTAACTTCGGCGCTAACATTTGATACTTTCTCTACTTCAGTTTAATTATATATGGCATTCTTTCTTGTTGTTTATTTCAAAAAGAGTGATATATTGAAAAATTTAACTTTATACTTTTCGTGTTATCTTTATTAGTAATATGTTTTTATAACCATAAAAATTTCATAATATATTTAAGATCATAAGTTTTAAAGGTATGTTTTTTATTTTTTAAATACCATGCTCAGTCAAATACCGCTACATAAGGAGTAATTAGCTATTCGTTGTTATGGCAAATGATTTGTTAGTTAGCTAATTTTACGATAAAAAAAGTTTGAAGTTTGATAAGTTGCATTACCAAACGATAAGAACCCCGCGTAATCAGAAATATGCCACCAAACAAATAATTGTGCAAAAATTTGAATACGAGAAAAATTGCTAAAGTATAACGAGGAAAACTCGCATAAAACGTAAGCAATCAAATATTGAATTAAAGATGGCCGTAAGTATCTGGGAAATAGTACAACGGAAGCTGGGAAATAAATCACCCGAATTACTGTAGCAAACCTTTTTTCTCCGTCAATACATCAAACTCACAATAAGAGGGTGGAGCTAGAAAAACGGATACAAGTTCGGACAAAACCATTAGATTTTGCTTAGTACGTATTATAAAATCTACATTAAATATTATTTAATTGTGAATTCAATAACTAAAATGAGTCATGTGTTTGGCAAGCTCAAAACCCATTAACTTCAAATCCTAGCTTCGCGTTTGCTCATAACTCGCCATAGATACGACAGTGATTCTTCTCTTCTATGGAGTACTTTATTTTGCCGGTCAAAACAACAATAACATATTCAATGTAATCTCACAATTAGTGAAATTTAGAAAGAATTATATATACACAGAATAACCCTATTTTGAACAAATAAAGAAGTTATTTCCGATAAACCCTTCGCTTTTGCTCGTCAAAACAAATGACGAAATGAGTGATACAACTGGGCTTGTTACGTTGTATAAGCATATGGGCCTAGTGAAGTCAACCTCCTTTTCTGGGAGATACCTTTTGCTATTTCCAATATTGAGACCTTGGCTCCTGTCAACGTACCTAAAATAGCACAGTATAGCTAGTTTTCGGACTGGTCAATTAAAAATAGCCACCGTTTACGAAGTCAATGAAAAATAGTCACTATTTTGTTGTAATAGAGACCGGTTCCGTATAATATACGGGAGTTCGGTGCATCTGCGTACGAACTCCAACATATTATGCTGGACCGAGGTACTTTGCTGACTCCTGTATAATATACGGGAGACTGGAGCACCGGTGCTCCAAACTCCAGTATATTATACTGGACATTTATACTTGCTGGAACTCCCGTATATTATGCTGGAGTTCTAGTGTACTTATGCTGGAACTCCAACATATTATGCTGGAGTTCCAGTATAGTTATCCTGGAACTCCCGTATAATATGCTGGAGTTCAAGCATACTTATGCTGGAACTCCAGTATAATATACGGGCGTATTTTTCGGTTTTGAACAGTATTTTCGCTCAGATTTATCTTTATGAAAAGTGGCTAAATTTCGATTACTTCTGAAATTGTGGCTATTTTTGAATGGCCAGTTGTAAATCTGGCTATTTTTAAATTTTTCCATACATTTCCCCCAACTAAGCTCATTGTTGCTCCCAAACGCACACATAAGTATACGTGGTCGACAAGTAATATAGGATTGTAAGTCCAGATATCGTACCCACAGGGACTTATGATTAACTATCAACTAAATTAAACCCAAACAATTAATCTATTCAAGCGAATTCTAAAGTATGAATATTTAACTAAAATTTAATCTAGAGTAACAAATTGAGAGATTAAAGAAAACAAGGCAAGCTTAAAGACGAATTCAATGGGAGAGAATATTCTAGAGCTATGAGTTAGCTAACAATCCCGTTGAGTTTTTCACCTAAATTATCTAATTAATTTATCTATTTTATTGATTGACGGGGTTAATATTGCTCGTAGCATTTTCCCGAAGTACAACTCGCCTATTCAAGTTAACCTAACGCCTATATTCCTATGGAATTAGAATTAACAAGAACACATTAATAGTTCCCGTATAATAACCAAGCAAGGCGATTAGGTATATTCCTATCCTAACCGCAAATCCGCTCCCCCCTCAGAGTTAAGATCTTGCTCTACTCAATCTTATATGCAATCTAGAATTCCCTCTCCCGAGTTCAATCCTAGATTCGTAGATAGTATTCAATTGGTGATCAAACAATCAAATAATTAAGCGCAGATTGAATAAATAAACTAATATGATAAAATAACAAGAACAATTCAAGCTTCAAACTACAACGTTCATGTAGCACCCAAAACTCTAGAACTAATAAACTATGAAACTAAAAGAAGAGAAGAGAAGAAAAACTAGTTAGACGCCTCCTCCAAGAGTGGTGTGTGTTCCCCACGTGAATTCTCCTTCAAAGTATGTTAGATCCCTTCAAAATATGTTTAATCTTACTTTTATACGAGTTGGATAGGTCTAAGGCCAGAATAACCGTGTCTCGAACGAAAAATCTTGCAAAACAGCATCCAGAGCGCCTAGCGCTGGCCGTGGCGCTGCAGGCAGTGACAATTTCAATTCATGCGCTGCCAGATCTTCTTTACTTGTTTGATTTCAACGGCATGTCTTTGTCTTTCACTTGGGGGACAAAACTCAAAGGGTGTCCCCCCTCCCCTTTTTATTCATTTAATTTTTTTCTTTTTCTTTAGTATTTTATTAAATTTTGTTCTAAATTTATTTATCTCCATATCGTTTTATTCTTATACAATTAAAATATAATATTAAATATAAAATAATATATAATTAATACTCAAAAGATGATTAAAAGTACTAGAACGTGAGATAATAATGAATAAATATATATATTTTTTCGCCCCATTTCTTTGTTGCTTTACAAACAAGTGCCACGTATAAACAGTGAATGCCCTATTGGCTACTACGTGGAAGTTTAAACGAGGGGTTTTATACAGTGTCATGTTACGTAAAGCAAACATTTGTATCTTCTTGAAGCCGAAATTTCGATAAAAGAATGTGCAAAGTATGCAGAATGTGTCTGTCTCGTTTGGTTGGTTCCTAATAGTGACAAATTTTTCTATACTTCGGATTGCCCTCCAACAAGTTGTCAAATTCGGCCCGGCATCTTTTTTGTGTCACAGGAGAGTTATTGAGCTTTCTAATGCATATTTTTTATCGGAGCAATCAAGCAGCGCAACCCAATTTTACTTGATTAAGTCCGTGGTCCTCCAAGGAAAAATTTTGATTTATCTAACTCCTTTTTTTGATAACAAGCCAGAAATTCCCAATCCATATTTGTAAGTTTCGAATAAAGAATAAAAAGTGTTCAACCCTAGCAATCACTTATTCCTATTAATAAGCGAGAATTTATTAAACTGACAAGAAAGACTCTTTCTATTTTATTAGTCAAGCGCTAACAAGTGAAATTTTTATGGCATTTGGATAAGCTTATAAATTAGTTAAACTTGTTTATAAATACGTCTTAGCTTACATATACTTTTAGTATTCAAAGTGCATATAAATTAAGCATCTATAAATCAAAATCAGCTGAATATCATAAAGCTAATCAATAAGTAAAAATTGCACAGGTTACACTCTTCAACCTATAAGTAAAAATTGCACAGGTTGCACAATAAAAATATCATAAAGCATATAGATTTAACTTATATACATTTTTTTTAAAGTTTTAACTTGTACCCACTTTTAAAACAATTTCAGTCATCTTTCTCATCCTCCTCCTCCTCCTTCTTCTTCTTCTTCTTCTTCTTCTTCTTCTTCTTCTTCTTCTTCTTCTTCTTCTTCTTCTTCTTCTTCTGCTGATATTGGTGCTGCTATGAAACTTCAGTTCATAGGTTACACTCTTCACCCGAGCTTGATGATTTAGTTTCAGTCCAAATTTGGAAGTTTATATATAACTATAAATTAGAATTTTAATGTGGTTTTTGACTATATATTAGATTATATTACTTGAAATCATATGAAGTCCATTCATATCTGATGGTTTTATGGGAAAATTCTCACAAACATGTGCTATGTTTTTAGAGTACTTCACGATTTTGTCCTCATATTCAACTTATGGTAAGATTGTTGACATATCTTGAGAGCATGGGTTGTGCAGATTATTGTAGTACATACTTATTTGGGAGTTTGCAAAAAAAAAAAGAAAGGATTAACACCTTTTCAAATTGGTGTTATTCTTTGTGATTCCCATCCCATTGCTTAGGTGAAGAGTGTAACTGTGTCACAACCCAAATTTTTCACCCTCGAGAGTCGTGATGACGTCTACTCATGAAAGCTAGGCAAGTCGCGTATTATAGTATCACTAACTCTTTTATTTAGCCCTTTTTAACAATTTAAATTAGCATGTGATCAACAATGAAATATTAACGATAAATAAATACAAGCGGAAGACGTAATCTGATAACTTAGCCAAAACCAACAATACCAACATACATCTCTACCCAAAATCCGGTGTCACAATATCACGGACCAACTACGAGTACTACATACAAGTGTCTGGAAAGAAAGGTACAATCTGTCTTTGAAAATAAATGAAAACAGAATGCATATGAAGATAAAAGAGAATGATGGGTCTGCGGACGCCTACAGGACTACCTCGGGATCTCTAATTGGACTGAAGGCAGCCACCCAAAGCTACGGTCCTAAAGCTGCTCCGGGATCTGCACATAGTGCAGAGTGTAGTATCAGCACAACCGACCCCATGTGCTGGTAAGTGCCTGGCCTAACCCCGAAAAAGTAGTGACGAGGCTAGGACCAGACTACCAGATAAACCTGTGCAGTTATATAATATGCAGCGAAAAATAAAACAGGAATAAATAAGTAAAGATGGAAGGGGGTACATCCTGCGGGGGAATATCACTACCAATAGTAAATTAAGAGAAAGACATAAGGGCAATCTAGAATTTACAACGAAACAATAAGGAACTCGTAACCAATCCATAAACACTTTGTATTCTCAACTGTTGCGGCGCGCAACCTGATCCCAAAACATAATAATATTATTTCGGCGTGCAACCCGATCCATATTATTTATCACTGTTGCGGCGTGCAACCCGATCGAATTATTTTATTGTTGCGGCGTGCAACCCGATCCAGTTATATCATTGTTTTGGCGTGCAACCCGATCCAAGCATAATATTGTTGCGGCATGCAACAAGATACAATTATAATATTGTTGCGGCACGCAACTCGATCTAATATATAATATTGTTGCGGCGTGCAACCCGATTCAAATATAATATTGTTGTGGCGCGTAACCCGATCCATATATACAGTTCAACACTAATCACAAAAAGAGTCCCGGCAAGGGATCAATAAAGAAACAACACTATCCCGGCAAGGGAATCGACAGTATAAGTAAATACATCCCGGCAAGGAAAATCAGCTATAACCAAACTTGTCCCAACATCTAACTACCTCAACTAGCACCAATACTCAATCATAAGTAATTCCCACGAGAATAATCCTAATCCTTGCTCAACACAGAGAATCAACAACTTAGGCATTTGTAGTATTTATTAAGAAACAATAATTTCAATTTAGGACTCACGGTCATGCTTGACACCAACGTATAGATACTCGTCACCATGCCTATACGTCGTACTCAACAAGTAACATGTAGCAAATATGACACAACTCCTAATCCCTCAAGCTAAGGTTAGACCAAACACTTACCTCGAACCCACAAATACAATTCAAGTCTCAACTATCGCTTTACCTCTTGATTCCACCACCAATTCGCTCGTATCTAGTCGCAAGTTACTTAATTACATCAATAAATGCTAAATGAATCAATTCTAATGCATGAAAATAAGTTTTACCCAAAAAGTCAAAAATTGCCCCCGGGCCCACAGGGTCAAAACCCGAGGTTCGAACCAAAACCCGATTACCCATTCTCCCTCGAACCCAAATATATACTTTATTTTGAAATCGGACCTCAAATCGATGTCCAAATCTCCAATTTTTGAAAAACCTAGGTTCTACCCAAAACACCCAATTTCCCCCATGAAAATCATTGATTTTGAGTTGAAATCATGTTAAAAGATGTTAATGATTGAAGAAAACTAGTTAGAAATCACTTACAATCGATTTGGGGAAGAAGTTGTCTTTGAAAATTCGCCCTTCAGTGTTTTGGTTTTGAAAGAGTGTGAAAAATGGTTGAATTGCGTCTAAGTTATGAATTTACAGGTTGCAGGTATCACAATTGCGAACCCAGACTCTGCTAAGCTCGCATTTGCGAAGTCGGATTTGGGAACATCCTGTCGCATTTGCGAAGACAGGCCCAAATGGGGAGCTATCGCATTTGCGAAGAAAAATCTCGCATTTGCGAGGAAGGGTTGGCCTGGGCTGTTTTGCATTTGCGACTCAGCCCTCACATTTGCGAGCCAATGCGAAGTATGCATGCCTGCAATAGAACAGCTAAAACCTGCAATTTTCCAAGTCCAAAAATCCACCCCGTGGCCTATCCAAACTCACCCGAGCCCTCGGGGCTCCAAATCAAACATGCACACCAACCTAAAAATATCATACGGACTCGCTCGTGCATTAAAATCACTAAAATAACATCAACAACTATGAATTTAACATCAAAATCATGAAATATCTTAAGAGCTTCAAATTTTCCAATTTTCTCAAATACGGTCCGATTCACGTCATTTCAAGTCCGTTTCTTCCCAAATTTCACTGACTCATCTTAAATCACATATAAGACCTGCACCGGGCTCCGAAACCAAAATACGGGCCCGATACCCTCAAATTTTAAACGCATTTCATTTCCAAAACTCATAAATAATTCCAGAAAATAATTTTCTTTCAAAATTCATTTCTCGGGCTTGGGACCTCGGAATTCGATTCCGGGTGTACCAAGTCCCATATTTTTCCACGGACCCTCTGGGACCATCAAATCACGGGTCCGGATCCGTTTACCTAATATGTTGACCGAAGTCAACTTAAATCCATTTTAAAGTCAAAATTCATCATTTTTATAGATTTTTCACATATTGGCTTTCCGGCTATGCGCCCAGACTGCGCACACAAATCGAGGTGATGATGAAAGAGGTTTTTAAGGCCTCGGAATGCAAAATTCATTTTAATACAAGTGATGACCCTTTTGGGTCATCACATTCTCCACCTCTAAAACAACCGTTCGTCCTCGAACGGACATAAGAAGGAAGTACCTGAGTTGATGAAAAGATGGGGATAACGGCTCCTTATATCAGACTTGGATCCAGGTTGATGCCTCAGTAGGCTGACCTCTCCATGGAACACGAACAGAAGGAAAGCTCTTCGATCTCAACTGACGAACCTGCCGGTCTAGAATAGCTATCGGCTCCTCTTCATAAGACAAGTCCTTGTCCAACTGGACAGTGCTGAAATCTAACACGTGGGATGGATCGCCGTGATACTTCCGATGCATGGACACATGAAACACTGGATGCACGGCTGATAATCTCGGCGGCAACGCAAGTCTATAAGACACCTCTCCCACTCGATCAAGAATCTCAAACGGGCCAATGAACCAAGGGCTAAGCTTGCCCTCTTTTCCAAATCTCATCACGCCCTTCATAAGCGACACCCGAAGCAATACCTGCTCACCGACCATGAATGCAAAATCTCGAGCCTTACGGTCGACATAACTCTTTTGCCTGGACTGAGTTGTACGAAGCCTATCCTGAATAATCCTGACCTTGTCCAAGGTATCGTGAACCAGATCCGTACCCAACAACCGAGCCTCCCCCGGCTCAAACCATCCAACCGGCGACCGACATCGCCTACCATATAAAGCCTCATAAGGAGCCATCTGGATACTCGACTGGTAGTTATTGTTGTAGGCAAACTCTGCTAAAGGCAAAAACAGATCCCATGAGCCTCCAAAGTCGATGACACAAGCTCGGAGCATATCCTCCAAAATCTGAATAGTGTGCTCGGACTGCCCGTCCGTCTGAGGATGAAATGTTGTGCTCAACTCAACCCGTGTGCCCAACTCTCATTAAACCACTCTCCAGAACTGTAAAGTAAACTACGTACCTTGATCCGAAATGATAGACACGGGCACACCATGAAGACAAATAATCTCTCGGATATAGATATCAGCTAACCTCTTGGAAGAATAGGAGACTGCCACAGGAATGAAATGTGCCGACTTGGTCAGCCTATCAACAATAACCCACACTGCGTCGAACTTCCTCTGAGTCCGTAGGAGTCCAACAACGAAGTCCATAGTGATTCGCTCCCACTTCCACTCGGGAAGCTCAATCCTCTGAAACAAACCACCAGGCCTCTGATGCTCGTACTTAACCTGCTGACAGTTCAAACACCGAGCCACATATGCAACAATGTCCTTCCTCATTCTCCGCCACCAATAATGTTGTCGCAAATCCTAATACATCTTAGCAGCGCCCGGATGAATAGAGTACTGGGAACTTTGGGCCTCCTCTAAAATCAACTCTCGGAGTCCATCCACATTAGGCACACAAACTTGACCCTGCAATCTCAAAACTCCATCATCACCTAAGGTAACCTGCTTGGCACCTCCGTGCTGCACCGTGTCTCTAAGGACACACAAATGGAGATTATCATACTGTCGATCATGGATACGCTCCAATAAGGAAGAACGAGCGACCGTGCAAGCTAACACATGGATGGGCTCAGAAACATCCAACCTCACGAATTGATTGGCCAAAGCCTGAACATCCTAAGCAAGCAGTCTCTCACCGATCGGAATATAAGCAAAACTACCTATGCTGGCTGACTTCCTACTCAAAGTATCGGCCACCACATTGGCCTTTCCCGGATGATATAAGATGGTGATATCATAGTTTTTCAATATCTCCAACCACCTTTTCTGCCTCAAATTTAGCTCATTCTGCTTGAACAAGTACTACAAACTCTTGTGATCCATGAACACCTCACATGCCACGCCATACAGATAATGCCTCTAAATCTTCAACGCATGAACAATGGCTGCCAACTCCAAATTGTGAACTAGATAGTTCTTCTCATGAATCCGTAACTGCCACGAAGCATAAGCAATGACCTTGTCATCCTGCATCAGCATCGCTCCAAGTCCAATACGAGATGCATCACAATAAACTGTATATGACCCTGAACCTGTGGGCAAAACCAACACTGGTGCCATAGCCAAAGCTTTCTTGAGCTTCTGAAAGCTTGCCTCACACTCGTCTGACCATATGAACTGGGCCCCCTTCTAGGCCATCCTGGTCATCGGGGATGCAATAGACGAAAACCCCTCCACAAACCGATAATAATAGCCTGCCAACCCCAAGAAACTCCAGATCTCTGTAGCTGATGCTGGTCTAGGCCAGTTCTTGACTGCCTCAATCTTCTTCGGATCAACCTGAATACCCTCTTCTGATACAACATGACCCAAGAATGCAACTGAACTCAACCAGAACTCACACTTCGAAAACTTGGCACACAACTGACTATCCCTTAGAGTCTGAAGAACCACTCTAAGATGTTGCTCGTGCTCTTCTCGGCTGCGAGAATAGATCAAAATATCATCAATGAAGACTATCACGAACGAATCCAAGTAAGTCCTGAACACTCGGTTCATCAAATCCATAAAAGCTGCTGGGGCATTTGTCAACCCGAATGATATTACCAAGAACTCATAATGACCGTACCAAGTGCAGAAAGTGGTTTTAGGGACATTGAATGCCCTAATCCTCAACTGATGGTAGCTAGATCTCAAGTCAATCTTCGAAAATACCTTGGCATCCTGAAGCTGATCAAACAAATCATCAATCATCGACAACGGATACTTATTCTTGATTATAACCTTGTTCAACTGCCGATAATCAATACACATTCTCATCGATCCGTCCTTCTTCTTAACAAACAACATCAGCACACCCCAAGGCAAAACACTAGGTCTAATGAAACCTTTTTCAAGCAAGTCTTGCAACTGCTCCTTTAACTCTTTCAACTCAGGCGGGGCCATACGATACGGAGTGATAGAAATGGGCTGAGTGCCCGAAGCTAGATCAATGCAGAAGTCAATATCCCTGTCGGGTGGCATACCCGGCAGGTCTGAAGGAAATACCTCAGGGAACTCACGAACAGCAGGCACCAAATCAATAGAAAGGACTTCGGCACTAGAATCACGAACATATGCCAAATAGGCCAAACACCCCTTCTCGACCATACGTCGATCCTTCACATAAGAGATAACTCTATGAGTAGAATGACCAATAGTCCCTCTCCACTCTAAACGAGGTAAACCCGGCAAGGCTAAGGTCACAATCTTGGCATGACAGTCCAAAATAGCGTGATGAGGTGATAACTAGTCTATCCCCAATATGACATCGAAATCGACCATGTCCAGAAGAAGCAAATCTACACGAGTCTCAAAACCCCCAATCACAACTATACATGAACGATGGACTCGATCTACCACGATAGAACCATCCATCGGTGTAGACACATATATAGAGGCACTCAAGGAATCACTAGGCATGACCAGATATGGTGCAAAATAAGATGACACATAGGAGTATGTAGATCCTGGATCAAATAAAACTGAAACATCTCTGCCACAAACCACCAGTGATAACTGCATCGGAAGCCTTAGCCTCAGGCCTAGCTAGAAGAGCATAACATCGAGGCTGGGCCTCACCACCCTGAAACACATCTCTAGGATGGGATGCTGCTGGCTGGCCTCTACCTCTAGCAGTCTGAGCTCCACCTCTAACACCTCTACCTCCACCTCTAGCACCTCTACCCCCACCCCTAGCTAAAGGAGCGGGCGGTGGAACACCTGGTGCCTGAACCATAGCACGGAACCCTGCTACTGCGATTGAGTACCCACCAATCTCAAAAAATCCCTCTGGATATGACCATACTCACCGCACTCAAAACATCCACCTGAATGCTGCGGCTGAGGAAATTGAGACTGACCCTGACAACCTGAATGACCACCCCAAAAACTCCGGAGCAGCGGTGCACTAATAAGAGCTGGTGGTGCACTGTAGGGATGCTGATCAGAATACTATATATGAGATCCATGACCACCTGAAGTGCCGTGAGAAACCTGAAGTGCTGACTGAAAGGGCCTAGGAGGATGGCCTTTACCATACGAATCCCTACCTCGAGACGAGGCACCACTAAATTTTCCCAAATGACGAGGCCTCTTGTGAGACCCCTAACCACCTCCCTGCGATAGAACCATCTCCACTCTCCTGGCCACATTGGCCGCCTCCTGGAAAGAAATCTCACTCTCGGCCTCCTTAGCCATCTAAAGTTGAATCGGCTGAATAAGTCCCTCAATAAACCTCCTCACCCTCTCTCTCTCGGTGGGAAGTATGATAAGAGCATGACGGGACAAGTCAATGAATCTGGTCTCATACTAAGTAACAATCATAGAACCCTGCTAGAGACGCTAAAACTGCCTCCGATAGGCCTCTCTCTGAGTGATGGGGAGACACTTCTCCAGAAATAGCTGAGTAAACTGCTCCCAAGTCAAAGCTGGCGATCCGGCTGGTCTAGCCAAACAATAGTCTCTCCACCAAGTCTTGCGGATCCAGATAATCGAAAAGTAGCAAAATTGACCCCATTGGTCTCCACTATCCCCATGTTCCTCGAAACCTCATGATAGCTGTCTAGATAATCCTGGGGATCCTCAGAAGATGCACCAATGAAAGTAGTAGTGAAGAGCATGGTGAACCTGTCCAATCTCCACAAAGCATCGGCAGACAAAGCGACTCCATCACCGATCTGAGCTACCATACCCAGCTGAACTGCTCCAACTGGCTGAGCTGCTGGAGTTTGAAACTGGGGAGCCACTTGCTCTGGAGTGCGAGTAGCAGGAGTCTGGGCTCATCCCCCAGCCTGAGAGATGGCTGGGGCTACAGGAAGCAAGCCTGCCCGGGTGACACTCTCCATAAGGCCCACTAGACGGACTAGAGCATCCTGGAGTACTGGGGTAGCAATGAACCCCTCTAGGACCTGAGCTGGGCCCACCAGAACTATCAGGGCTGGAACCTCATCATCAAAGTCAACCTGAGGCTCCGCCGCTGGTGCTGCTACTCTGGGCTGAGCTCTGCCCCTACCTCGGCCTCGCCCTCTGCTCCTTGTGAGAGTTGCTGCTGGGGGATCGGGCTGTTGATCGGTGGATAAAGAAGCGTCTGTTCTCTCCATCTGCGAAAGAACAGAGTAGAAATTCAATTAGCATTGAGAAACCAAACCGCACGACAGGAAAGAATAAATATGAAGTTTTTCCTAACTTTGTAGCCTCTGGGGATAAATACAGACATCTCCGTATCGATCCCTTAGACTCTACTAAGCTTGTCCATGAATTGTGAGACCTATGTAACCTAGATCTCTGATACCAACTTGTCACGGCCCAAATTTTCCACCCTCGGGAGTCGTGATGGCGCCTACTTGTGAAAGCTAGGCAAGCTGCGTATTATAGAATCACTAACTCTTTTATTTATCCCTTTTTAACAATTTAAATAAGCATGCGATCAACAGTGAAATATTAACGATAAATAAATACAAGCGAAAGACGTAATATGATAACTTAGCCAAAAACCAGTACGACAATAACAACATACATCTCTACTCGGAATCCGAAATCACAATATCACGGACAAACTACGAGTACTACATACAAGTGTCTGGAAAGAAAGGTACAATCTGTCTCTGAAGTAAATGAAAACAGAATACATATGAAGATAGAAGAGAATGTTGGGCCTGCGGACGCCTACATGACTACCTCGGGATCTCTAACTGGACTGAAGACACCCGCCCAAAGGCTACAACCGACCCCATGTGCTGGTAAGTGCCTGGCCTAACCCTGGCGAAGTAGTGACGAGGCTAGGACCAGACTACTAGATAAACCTGTGCAGTTATATAATACGTAGCAGAAAATAAAACAGGAATAAACAAGTAAAGATGGGAGGGGGTACATGCTGCGGGGGAATATCACTACCAACAGTAAATTAAGAGAAAGGCATAAGGGCAATCTAGAACTCGTAACTAATCCATAAACGCTTTGTATTCTCAATTGTTGCGGCACACAACCCGATCCCAAAACATAATAACATTATTTCGGCGTGCAACCCGATCCATATTATTTATCACTGTTGCGGCGTGCAACCCATTACAATTATATTACTGTTGCGGCGTGCAATCTGATCCAGTTATATCATTGTTGCGGCGTGCAATCCGATCCAGTTATATCATTGTTGCGGCGTGCAACCCGATCCAAGTATAATATTGTTGCAGCATGCAACCCGATCCAATATATAATATTGTTGTGGCACGCAACCCGATCCACATATACAGTTCAACACTAATCACAACAAGTATCCCGACAAGGGATCAATAAAGAAACAACACTATTCCGGTAAGGGAATCGACAGTATAAGTAAATACGTCCCGGCAAGGGAAAATCAGCTATAACCAAACTTGTTCCAACATCTAACTACCTCAACTAGCACCAATACTCAATCATAAGTAATTGTCACGAGAATAATCCTAATCCTTGCTCAACACAGAGAATCAACAATTTAGGCATTTGTAGTATTTATTAAGAACACAATAATTTCAATTTAAGACTCACGGTCATGCTTGACACCAACGTATAGATACTCGTCACCATGCCTATACGTCGTACTCAACAAGTAACATGTAGCAAATATGACACAACTCCTAATACCTCAAGCTAAGGTTAGACCAAACACTTACCTCGATACCACAAACACAATTCAAGTCTCAACTATCGCTTTACCCCTTGATTCCACCACCAATTCGCTCGTATCTAGTCATAAGTTACTTAATTACATCAATAAATGCTAAATGAATCAATTTTAATGCATTACCCAAAAAGTCAAAAATTGCCCCAGGCCCACATGGTCAAAACCCGAGATTCAAACCAAAACCCGATTACTCATTCCCCCACGAACCCAAATATATAATTTGTTTTGAAACGGACCTCAAATCGAGGTCCAAATTCCCAATTTTTGGAAAACCTAGGTTCTACCCAAAACACCCAATTTCCCCCATGAAAATCATTGATTTTGAGTTAAAATCATGTGAAAGATGTTTAGGATTGAAGAAAACTAGTTAGAAATCACTTACAATCGATTTGGGGAAGAAGTTGTCTTTGAAAATTCGCCCTAGAGTATTTTGGTTTTGAAAGAGTGTGAAAAATGGTTGAAATGCATTTAAGTTATGAATTTACAGGTTGCAGGTATCGCAATTGCGACCAGGGTTCGAAATTGCAAACCTAGACTCCGTTAAGCTCGCATTTGCGAAGCAACTATCGCATTTGCGAGGTCGGATTTGCGAACATCCTGTCGCATTTGCGAAGACAGACCCAAATGGGGAGCTATCGCATTTGCGAAGAAAAATCTCGCATTTGCGAGGAAGGGGTGGTCTGGGCTGTTTTGCATTTGCGACTCAGCCCTCGCATTTGCAAACTTGCATTTGCGAGCCAGGCTTCGCAAATGCGAAGCCTGCAGTCCTGCAATAGAACAGCTAAAACCTGCAATTTCCCAAGTCCAAAAATGCACCTCGTGGCCTATCCAAAACTCACCCGAACCCTCAGAGCTCCAAACTAAACATGCACACCAACCTAAAAATATCATACGGACTCGCTCGTGCATTCAAATCACTAAAATAACATCAACAACTATGAATTTAGCATCAAAATCATGAAATATCTTAAGAGCTTCAAATTTTCCAATTTTCTCAAATACATTCCGATTCACGTCATTTCAAGTCCGTTTCTTACCAAATTTCACAGACTCATCTTAAATCACATATAAGACCTGTATCGGGCTCTAGAACCAAAATACGGGTCCGATAACCTCAAATTTTAAATGCATTTCATTTCCAAAATTCATAAATAATTCCAGAAAATAATTTTCTTTAAAAATTCATTTCTCGGGCTTGGGACCTCGGAATTCGATTTCGGGCATACGCCCAAGTTCTATATTTTTTCATGGACCCTCCGGGATCGTTAAATCTCACGTCCGATTCCGTTTACCCAAAATATTGACCAAAGTCAACTTAAATCCATTTTAAAGTCAAAATTCATCACTTTTCACAGATTTTTCACATATTGGCTTTCCAGCTATGTGCCCGGACAAGTGATGACCTCGAAATGCAGAATTCATTTTAAAACAAGTGATGACCCTTTGTCATCACAAACTAGTAGCTCAGCAAATATAAACAAAAACTTCAGCTCCTAGAATGCTAAAGTTCAGCAAATACAAAACAAACTTCAGCCCTGAAGTTCATCACAAACATAGCAAAACAATAACAACAACCTAGTAAAATTTCACAAGTGGGGTTTGGGGAGGATAGTATGTACACATACCTTCCCCTACTCCAAAGGAGTAGAGAGACTATTTTCGGAAGACCCTCGGCTCAAGATAATAAGAAAAACAAAAAGGAGAGAATATTAGTTTCACCACAGAGATCATAGGAAAAATAGGAACATAAAATGCAGAAGGAAAAATGCAAAACAAAAATGATGGCTAGTAAATAGGTCCTGCACCGAAAAGAGAAAATAGTAAGACACGACAATGCCCCTAGCTATTTTAGACAAAAACCCTACCAGACTAGTCTCACAATAGTACAAGGTAACGCAAGACTCAACTACCTCCTAGCCTACAACTGTAATACTCAACCTCCACAACTTCCTATCAAGTGTCATGTCCTCGGAAATCTGAAGCCTCGCCATATCCTGCCTGATCACTTCTCCCCAATTGCTTCTTAGGCCTCCCTCTACCTCTTCTCATGCCCTCCACAACCAGTCGATCACACCTCCTTACTGGAGCATCTGGGCTTCTCCTCTGTACATGTCCGAACCATCTAAACCTCGCTTCCCGCATCTTGTCATCAATGGGAGCCACGTGCACCTTCTCCCGAATATCATCATTTCTAATCTTGTCCATCCTAGTGTGCCCACACATCTACCTCAACATCCTCATTTCTGCTACTTTCATCTTTTGGATATGTGAGTTCTTAATAGGCCAACACTCAGCCCCATACATCATGGCCGGTCTAACCACCGCTTTATTGAACTTACCTTTGAGTATCGTTGGCACTCTCTTGTCACACAAAACTCTGAATGCTAACCTCCAATTCATCCATCCTACCCCAATACGGTGTGCGACATCCTCATCGATCTCCCCTCCCCCGTGGATAACCGACCCAAGGTACTTGAAGCTGCCTCTATTTGGGATGACCTGTGATTCAAGCCTCACATCCATGCCCACTTCCCCCGGCTCAGTGCTGAACTTACACTCCAGGTATTCTGTCTTCGTTCTGCTCAGCTTGAAACCTTTAGACTCAAGAGTATGTCTCCAAACTTCTAGTCTCTTGTTAATACCGGCTCGTGACTCATCAATCAGAACTATGACATCGGCAAATAGCATGCACCATGACACCTCCCCTTGAATATGGTTTGTTAATGCATCCATCACCAGGGCGAATAAGAACGGACTGAGCGAAGAGCCTTGGTGTAACCCTATTTCAACCGGAAAATGCTCAGAGTCGCCTCCTACTGTCCTAAACCGAGTCTTAGCCCCATCATACATGTCCCTAATCGCCATAATATAGGGAACCGACACACCTTTTGTCTCCAAGCATCTCCAGAGAACTTCTCTAGGAACCTTATCATACGTTTTCTCTAGGTCAATATACACCATGTGTAGATCCTTCTTTCTCTCTATGTACAGTTCTACCAACCTCCTAACAAGGTGTATAGCTTTTATGGTAGAACGACCCGACATGAACTCGAACTGGTTGTCGGATACAGACATTGTCATCCTCATCCTTGCTTCAACGACCCTCTCCCATGCTTTCATGGTATGACTTAGAATTTTGATACCCCTATAATTGTTACAACTTTGGATATCACCTTTGTTCTTATACAATGGAACCACCGTACTCCACCTCCACTCATCCGGCATCCTCTTCACCTTAAAAATAACATTAAATAACCCAGGCAACTACTCTAAACCCACTTTCCCTACACACTTCCAAAATTCCACCGGAATCTCGTCTGGCACGTTGCTCTACCCCTGCTCATCTTACACATAGCCCCCACAACCTCCTCAACCTTGATACACCTGCAGTGCCTGAAGTAACGGTGACTCTTAGAATTCTCCAATTCGCCTAGCATAATATCCCAATCCCCTTTTCATTCAGAAGTTTATGGAAGTAAGTCTGCCATCTCCTCTTAATCTGGGCATCTTCCATTAGTATCGTACCATCTTCGTTCTTGATGCATCTCACTTGGTACAAATCTTGAGCCTTCCTCTCTCTCAACTTGGACAACCGGAATAACTTCTTCTCCCCACCTTTTTCCCCTAGTTCCTCGTACATACGACCATAAGCCGCAGTTTTAGCCTTCGTGATTGACAGTTTAGCTTCCTTCCTAGCTACCTTATATCTCTCCATGCACGCTCGCCTCTCCTCCTCACCTATACTCCCCACTAACTTCATGTATGCTCCCTTATTCGCTTCCACTTTACCTTGGACCACTTCATTCCACCACCAGTCTCTTTTATGCCTACCAGAGACATGGGTCAAGACCCCTAATACCTCTCTCGCAGACGCCCTTATACAGTCTGTTGTTGTTGACCACATAATGTTTGCGTCCCCACTGCTCCTCCAAGCACCCATAGCCGATAGCCGCCACTCTAACTCTTGGGTTTTATCCTTAGTCAAGTCTCCCCACCTGATTCTCGGTGTTCCCCAAGTAGTCTGTTTCCTCCTCTTTAACCTAATACCAACGTCTATAACCAATAGTCTATTCTGCATCACGAGTGTCTCACTCGGAATCACCTTGCAGTACTTGCACAGCCCGTTGTCACACCTCCTAAGGAGGAGATAGTCAATCTGAGTCTTCGCTACTGCATTTTGAAAAGTAACCAAATGCTTATTCCTCTTCGAAAATCTAGAGTTCGCAATCACCAATCCGAAAGCCTTAGCGAATCATGCTGAAGTTCAGCAAATATAGAACAAAACTTCAGCTAAAACATGCTGAAATTCAGCAAATAGACAATAAAACTTCAGCTACTAGAATGCTTAAGTTCAGCAATTACAAACAAAAATTTCAGCAAATAGAGAACAAACTTTCAGCTACTAGAATGCTTAAGTTCAGCAATTACAAACAAAAACTTCAGACAACACTTGGTTCAACAATTTTTGCTACTTCAGTCCCGTCTACTAGAATGATGAAGTTTGCGTGATTGCCTTTGCTACTTCAGGCCCGTATGCCTGAAGTTACACGAAAAGTGGGTATGCTTGCAATTTTTTTTACAAAGCGGATATAAGTTAAAACGTGACCCAAAACGCGGGTATAGATGCAAATGCCCCATCAATACCCAACATATGACTTTTCTACTAATAAGTATTTTTAAGTTGACCAAGTATGTTACTATTTTATCATGAATTTCTCTTTCTCATTCCATTTTCGTTATTAGTTCTTCTCCTTGTGTAGATACTTTTTAATTAAACAACTTGAAGAGCATATCAGTCATTTTAACATAAAAGTATTTATCATTATTTTTTATTAAATACATTAATTTTTATCATCATTTAGTTTCAACACTCTAATACACACACTTAACTGTTTATTTATAAATCAATTTTAGCACCAAAAGGAATTCTTTTTGTACTTATTGCTTATCAGTTACTTTCAACCAGCTAATATTAGCAAACATATATTTACCTAATAACAAATGCTTATTTCCTCAATTAATCACAAAGTCAATAGATGGGCCTATTTTATTCTATTGCGCTTTGTTTTAATGCAACTTTTTTTCTAATAAAGATCAGATATATTAAAACTTAAACAGTAACTTTATTACAAGGTGGAACCATTCGTGATATAGTAACGTCTGAATGGTCCTTATTGAAAGCAGTTAAAACAAAGGGTGAGGACTGATAGTAAACATATTTTTACAGTTGCAAACCAATAATCAATGACACATGCACTGGATAAGAAGAAAAATTCTCAAGGAGGGAAGAGGGTCAGAATACAAAAGGATGTTCCAACGACCTAACAAAAAACCTTTAAAAGCGGTTGGGAATAGGCTAAATTTTGATCATTCGCTTTTACGGGTCCAGAGCCAGTTAGGCTCGCCAGTCTCGGTCCATTGCTTAAGAGAGGTATAGTCGTATAGACAATATCAAAGCTAGAATTTTCGTTTAAGCAGTATTAAAATATAAAAAAACAACTTATGAAAAAATTATATACGGTGAAATCAGATATCCTCGATTTTGTAGGCTCGAGAGGTTGCATCGAGGGAAAAAGTTTGATATAGACCGAGCTCGGGATCAAAGGCAGAGCAGAGGGCTCGAACCAAGGAGTAAGCTCAGTTTGGGTTCGAGGGTAGAATGTAAGGATCGAAGGTCGGAGTGCACGACAAGTACCGAAGCCAAGTATGACCGACTCCGAGATGGTGCCATTATGAGTTTGTTACAGAAGGACAAGATTCTTGCCACGTCCCCAAGATCATGGCGTAAATTCCGGAACTGATTTGTATGAATTAGTACAAATCCGTACCAGGCGATTATACATCTGTCCCAATAAGATTCCTTACTGTAAATAAAAATGTACCTTATATTTTAGGGTTCCCCTATTATATAATGGAGACCCCAATCATTGGTAAAGATCATCTAATCATTGGCAAATAATATACTCTCTTACTTTTTCGCTCATCACAATTGTCCTTTAGCTTTATTATTATTGCTTTATTATTCTTGGTCCATCTCGAGGTCACTTTAGCTCGAGGTCGATACTTCCTAGCAACCTTAGTTTGATTTACTCATTTCTTTCATTTGTATGCTATACTTCTTGATTATTAATTAGTATTGAACTGAATCACGTATCTTTAAAACCACAAATCAAGTTTAATTATTACTCGTATTTTCAAGGTAATCAGTTTTGCGCCCATCGTGGGGCTAAAGATAATAGTGTTTATTTCGATACTGATTCTGATAACATACATTATTTTCACACTTGTTCTTGTCAAAGATTCTTTGATTTCAGGATAAAACATGTCAAACTCACATAATGCGCCCATACACGATGACGATGGTCTTGGGTTCCATGGAGAAAATGACAACATAATTGCTCCAGGGGTCGATGTACCACTGATAAACCCTGGGGAAGTTCCAAACGTGGAACCAGTAGATGTCATTTCACATATTTCTTTAAATACGGATCTAGGCGTGGACCTCGGAGCAAGCGTATGCTGGGAAGTCAGATATGGTGGTCAAATAAAACAAGGTGTAAGAGATGGGGGAATCAGCGTCCAAGTAATATTCGAGATGCTACAAGCTCAACAGATTGTCATCGCTCAACTTCAAAGTTAGAATAAAACCCCAAGTATAGTCGAACCAGAAAACACTCGACGTAATGAGCTGGTGCCAGAGAGGTCCAACGGGAATAGCTCAGGGACTGACCCTACAATTATGAGGATGCCCGAGGAACTCACCAAGAGGATGAGTTCGGGGAGAAGAAAATTGAGGATAATGACAAAAAGGTAGAGATTTATAACTCTCGTGTTGATCAAATACTGGGGGTATCCCCAGTCTTAAAAGGTTTGGATGCCAAAACATTCATACAAAAGTCGTTCCCTCCGAGTGCGGCTCCGATGCCGATCCGCAAGAAGTTCTGTATGCCCGATATACAAAAATACAATGGAACAAGCGATCCTAACGAACATATTAGCTCGTATACTTGCGGGAATAAAGGAAACGACTTGAATGATGATGAGATCGGATCAGTTTTGTTGAAAACGTTTGGGGAAACCTTGTCTAAGGGAGCCATGATTTGGTATCACAAATTGCCCTCGAACTCTATCGATTCATTTGCTATGTTAGCAGACGCCTTCGTAAAAGGACACGTCGCGGCCATAAAGGTGGCGACAAGGAAATCAAACATCTTTAGATAAGGCAAAGGAACGATGAGATGCTAAGGGAGTTCATATCCCCATTTCAGATGGAGTGAATGGAATTACCACCAGTCTCGGATGATTGGGCAGTACAAGCTTTTATGCAGCGTTTGAACGAGTGGAGTTCGATCACGTCTCGACAATTGAAGCAGAATCTGATCGAGTATCCAGTTGTAACTTGGTCTGACATACATAATCGTTACCAATCAAAGATCAGGGTCGATGACAACTAGTTGGGAGCCCCCTCGGGTCTAGTTCATCCTTATATATTGGCAGCTAACCCCCCGAGGGATACATACAAGGAATAGAGATCAAACAGGGAACAGTATGAACCGTATGTCGATCGGAGAAATAGCAGTTCGGGCACAACGCTCCTTGGAACGATCGAATAAGTGACTGAGGTCAAGGTTCTTGGGGACTCATGAGTAAGAATGGATATGATAAACATACCGACCCCGTGGAAGCACCTCGATTGTCAGAGTATAATTTCAGTGTAGATGCATCGGGGATCGTATCGGCTATTGGAAGAATCAAGGACACCAAGTGGCCCAGGCCTATACAAATCGATCCTTCTCAAAGGAATCCAAACTTGATGTGTAAGTATCATGGCACACATGGTCATAGGACTAAAGACTATAGGCAGCTGAGGGAAGAAGTAGCTCGATTGTTCAACAAAGGTCATCTTCGAGAATTTCTCAGTAACCGAGCTAAGAACCACTTCAGGGAAAGAGATGCAAATAGGAAAAATGAGCAGGAAGAACCACAACTTGTAATTCATATGATCGTTGGTGGTGTCGATGTTCCATAAAGGCCTATATTCAAACGCACCAAGGTGTCGATCACCAGAGAAAAATAGACTCGAAGCTACGTGCCCGAGGGCATCCTATCATTCAATGACGAAGAAGCAGAAGGCATATCTCAGTCGTATAATGACGCCCTGGTAATTTCTACTTTGTTAAATAAATTTCAAGTTAAATGTGTTCTAGTGGATCCTGGTATCTCAACAAACATAATCAAATCGAGGGTCGTAGAGAAGCTCGGTCTACAGGATCAAATTGTACCTGCATCCCGAGTCCTAAATGGCTTTAACATGGCAAGCGAAATAACAAAGGGGGAGATAATCCTGTTAGTAAACGTGGCCGGAACCATCCGAGATACAAAATTCCATGTCATCGAAGGCGACATGAGGTATAATGCACTTCTCGGGAAGCCATGGATCCACAACATGAGGGTCGTACCTTCAACCTTTCACCAGATGATGAAATTTCCAATAGTGGATGGTGTCAAAACGGTCTATGGATAGCAACACGCTGCAAAGGAAATGTTTGCAGTCGATAAAGTGGCACTGATACCAATGCCTTCGATCTCGAAAAATCAGGGGCCAAAGATAAGCAAGCGGCCAAATAGCAATCACTGATCCCAGTCCCGGTCTAACCAGAAGAACAAGTAATCGAAGAAGAAGAAGAGGATTTCCTTACTCCTCGAACCTTCGTTGTTCCCGAAGAGTTGGACGCAACCAAATCAACGGTCGAGGAACTGGAACAGGTTATACTGATCGAGCATATGCCCGAGAAAAAGGTATACCTGGGAATGGGGTTATCCCCTAAACTCAGGAAAAAATTCATTCAATTTCTTATCGATAATATGGATTGTTTTGCTTGGTCCCATTGAGATATGGCAGGGATCCCACCGGAAATAACAACACACCAGCTAAGCATCGACACCAGGTGCAAACCGGTGAAGCAAAAGAGAAGGCCCCAGTCTGAAGTGAAGCATGCTTTCATAAAGGATGAGGTAATAAAACTTCTTAAAATAGGGTCTATTCGGGAAGTAAAATACCTCGAGTGGTTAGCCAATGTGGTCATAGTTCCTAAAAAGGGAAATAAACTTAGGATGTGCGTAGATTATAAAAATTTAAACAAGGCATTCCCTAAAGACTCTTTTCCATTGCCTAACATCGATCGCATGATCGACGCCATGACCGACCACGAGATCCTGACCTTTCTCGATGCCTACTCCGGGTATAATCAAATTCAGATGAACCCAGAGGACCATGAGAAGACCTCGTTTATCACTAAGTTTGGAACATACTGTTACAATGTAATGCCCGTCGGGCTAAAAAATGCTGGAGCCATATATCAACGCCTAGTTAACTAGATGTTCGAGGAACAGATAGGTAAAATAATGGAAGTTTACATTGATGATATGTTAGTTAAGTCCCTGCGCCCAGAGGACCATTTAACTCATTTGTAGAAAAAATTCAAAATCTAGAGGAAGTACAACATAAAGCTTAACCCAGAAAAATGTGCCGTCGGAGTTGGCTCAGGCAAGTTCCTCGTCCCATGGTATCTAATCAAGGAATCGAGATCAACCCCGATAAGATCAAGGCCATCGAAGATATCACCATCGTGGGTAGTGTGAAAGCCGTGCAAAGGCTAATGGGAGGAATAGCCACTTTTGGTCGGTTCATTTCGAGGTCATCAGATCTAAGTCACAGGTTCTTTTCCTTGCTCAAAAAGAAAAAGGATTTTGCATGGACCACGGAATGCCAGCAAGCCTTAGAAGAATTGAAGTGATACTTATCGAGCCCACGTTTTCTTCACACCCCGAATGTAGATGAAAAGCTTTACTTATATTTGGCAGTGTCCAAGATAGCGGTAAGTGGAGTACTAGTTCGAGAAGAGAAAGGTACGCAATTCCTTGTTTATTATGTAAGTTGAACTCTGGGAGATACTGAAACTAGATACCCTAACTTAGAAAAATTAGCACTTGCATTAATAAGCGCATCTAGAAAGTTAAAGACATATTTTCAATGTCATCCCATATGTGTATTAACCACTTATCCTCTCCGAAATATTTTGCATAAGCCCGAATTATTAGGCCGATTGGCCAAATGGGCGGTCGAACTTGGCGGGTACGATATCGAATATCAACCCCGAACGACTATCAAGTCCCAAATCTTAGCTGACTTCGTGGCCGATTTTACGCCGACCCTCGTACCCGAAGTAGAAAAAGAACTTCTGCTAGGATCGGGTACATCATCGGGCTTATGGACCCTTTTCACGGATGGTGCCTCGAATGTGAAAGGGTCCGGGCTCGGCATTGTTTTGACGCCACCAATATGCAGTACTATTAGACAATCTATCAAAACTTCTAGGTTGACTAACAATGAGGCCGAGTATGAGGCCATGATTGCAGGTCTCGAGCTAGCTAAAAGCTTGGGAGCAGATGTCATCGAGGCCAAATGCGACTCTCTATTGGTGGTGAACCAAGTAAACAAGAGCTTTGAGGTTCGAGAGGATAGAATGTAGAGGTACTTAGACAAACTACATGTGACATTGTACCTCTTCAAGGAATGGACCCTGGATCACGTTCCTCGAGATCAAAATAGAGAGGCCGATGCGCTTACAAATTTGGGATTGTCGTTCGAATAAGATCACATTGTCCCGGGGACTGTCGTCCAGTTAACGAGATCCGTGGTCTAGGAAGGTCATGCCGAAATAAATTCTACGAGCTTGACTTGGGATTGGAGAAATAAGTATATCGATTATTTGAAAAATGGAAAGCTCCCATCGGATCACAAAGAATCGAGGGCTCTGCAAACCAAGGTTGTTAGGTTCACACTAGATGGAGATGGAAAGAACGTTCGATGGGCCATTGATGGTATGTTTAGGGCCGGGGAATACCGGTTATGTTCTACGAGAAATCCACGAAGATACTTGGGGGAATCACTCCGATGCCGAATCTTTGAATCGTAAAATTATCAGAGCAGGGTATTACTGGGATAGCATAGAAAAAGACACTAAGGAGTTTGTTAAAAAGTGCGATAAATGCCAGAGGTTCTCACCAATGATTCATCAGCCCGGAGAGCAACTACACTCAGTCCTGTCCCCGTGGCCCTTCATTAAATGAGGAATGGACATAGTCGGCCCTCTACCAACGGCCCCAGGTAAAGCTAAATTCATTTTGTTTATGACTAACTACTTTTCAAAATGGGTAGAAGCACAGGCCTTCGAGAAGGTTAGAGAAAAAAAAGTTATTGACTTCATTTGGGAGCATATCGTGTGTTGATTCGGGATACCTACCGAAATCGTGTGGGACAACGGCAAGAAATTCATCGGCAGAAAGTTAACAGAGTTCGTTGAAGCACACAAAATAAAAAGGATTCTATCAACGCCATATCATCCATTCGGGAACGGGCAGACCGAGTCAACAAACAAAACCATCATACAAAACTTAAAGAAGAGGTTGGACGATGCAAAAGGAAAATGGAGAGAAGTTCTACCCGAGTTCCTTTGGGCATATCGAACAACATCGATGTCCATCACGGGGGCTACTCCGTTCTCTTTAGTATATGGCTCCGAGGCATTAATACCGGTTGAGATCGGAGAACCCAGCGCTAGGTTCGATATGCATCGGAGGAGTTAAATCACGAGGCCATGAACACTAGCCTCGAGCTATTAGATGAAAAATGAGAAGCCGCACTTGTTCGGATGGCCGCACAGAAGCAAACAATCGAGAGATACTATAATAGAAGAACCAACCTTCGACACTTTGGAATCGGGAACTTAGTTCTACGAAAAGTCACCCTCAATACTCGAGATCCAAATGAAGGGAAACTAGGCCCAAATTGGGAAAGTTCGTACCGTGTCATCGGAGCTGTCAGTAAATGATCTTACAAACTTTGCACGATGGAGGGAGAACAACTACCGAACAATTGGAATGTATCATTACTCAAACAATACTACTGCTAAGGTATGGTTTTCTCCTTTTGTCCATTTGAATTTAAAACTAACTCATTGCAGGTGTTTGGTCGAGGACATCAAGGGTACCATTTCACATGAAAACCTTAGGTTTTAAAGTACGCGTTGCACTCTTTTTTCCTTAGACCGGATTTTGTCCCAAATGGGTTTTACCGGAGAGATTTTTAACGAGGCAACAACTATGTGCTACCTAAGGAGAACTCAACAGTATCCAAGGCTTCTTTTTAATCAACCTAGAATACTGGGGGAGATCACCCACGGAGATCATATTTTCAAGGAAAATACTTTATGCCGAAGATAGCCTCGATAGGAAAACTTTGTAATGGGCCAAACGGTCATGTGAACAGTGTCCATATAGAATAGTCGAAGCCACGACGGCAAAACATGTACGCATGTGTCAATTATTCAAAGAAGCATTCTTTCTATATCAAAAAACACTTTTGTATCTCAAAGAAATTTGTGACTATAGGGACATCATACTTGCGATTTTGCAAGAAATGGCTCAAGGGCCAATACGCGAATACACCTCGAATACTCGGGGACTATCATCGACAGTCAATGCATTTGAGTCATCTAAACTCGAATTCATAAAATCTCAAAGAGGCATCCCCTCAACATAAAGGCCAAGGCCATCATACTCGGGGACTAACCTTTTGAACAAGTTCGAAAGGTTATCGGGAAACAAGTCCAAGAGACATACCCAAAGGCTACAGCCATATTAAAGGCTATGGCCATATTAAAGACTACGGTTATATAAAAGGGCTATGGGTGAAATAATGCAGCTTGGAGACGTCCGACTTCCGCCATAAGTTAAAGGCTTACAAATACTTTGAAAAAACCGGTTAAATTAGGCTACCCTCGGCAAAAGCAAAAATGGCTTCAATAAAATCAACCCTTGAATAATTTAAATGCTTCAATAAAATTAGCCTTTGGAAAAAGCCTCAAGAGGTATTCAATATCGTAACACGAGGGAATTACAAATGAGGTTCGGATCGATCGAACCTTCGAAAAACCCAACGAGTACATAAAACACATGCTAAGGCATAAAGAAATTTTCACTAAGTCTTTTAGCCGAATAGAGGGAAAAATTATAGCCGTCTTAGAGGCCGAATTGGACTAACTTAAAAAGTCTAGGTGCCGACCTAAACAATCCTAAGGGCCAATATAAAAAAGCCTAAGGGCCGAAGCATGCAGAGTTCGAGACCTTACTCTCACTCAATTCGGACTCAAGAGTTTCGTCATCCCGAGCTCACATCAAATCAACTTAAACATAGCTCGAGGGTTAACAAAAGCCTTAAGAGGTATTATACTAATAGTTCAAAGATCGCCCATTGATCACTAAAAAACCTAAGGGTTGTTATATTCAGAATCCGAGCTGATGTTCACTTGATCATTGAAGTTATCAAAATTTATAACAGAATGAAGACAAAGTAGAAACCAATGCAAATCGAAGATAAAGTGAAAAGAAAGGGAACTTCTTATATTCATGGAAAGTATTTACAAATTCCCACAAAGGGCCTTATACAAAAAACAAGAACAAAAGGAACCTAATCTACTTCGGGGCCGCATCCCCGGGAACCACATCTTTGGGGGCCATATCCTTAGGAGCTGCGTCCTCGGGAGATGCATCTTTGAGAACCTCCTCCTCGGGGACTCCATCCTCATCTCCCGCACCCTCATAACCATTAGCGGAATCCTGATCATTGGAAGAAACGAGGAACCTGGCATCGGTTTCCATCGCCCTTGCTTGAGTTATCTCTTCAATAAGGTTGAAACCACGAGCGTGGATCTCTTCAAGGGTCTCCCTCCGAGATTAGCACTTAGCCAGATCGTTGCTCCACTTTTCCCGGTCGAAGGCCTCTCTTAGCTCTACTTCAACAACCTCGACATCCCTTAAGTATACGATGACGGTTTCATCGGCAATGACCTTCGTCCTCACCACTTCGGCTCTGGCTTCAGCAACCTCAGCCTCGACTTCAGCAAGTTTGGCCTCGAGCTCCTCGATCTTCTTGGCCTGGGCCAGATTTTTCACTTTTGCACCCCGAAGCTGGGTCTCAGCCGAGGCCAGTTGAGCTAGAGCAGTTTCTTTATCGGCAGCGAGCCGATCCATATTTTCCTTCCATCGGTTGCAATCAGCCTTAACCTGATCGACCTCACCCCGAAGCTTCCCGGTCATCTCCAATTTTTGCTGCAGTTGAGACATTGAAGTGTTAGCCTCCACAGTAATGTCAAGAAGACCATACTCTTTCTAAATCACAGTTACCTACTTGTCTAGCTTGGCCTCGTTTTTACTAGCTTTGACCAAATTCGCCTGAAGATCCTTGGCCTCCTCCTCTTTTTGGCAACAAAGGAGCCTTAGAGCCTTCTCTTCATCCGAAGACTTCTTAAGCTAGACCTCACATTGGCTCAGCTCGGCCTTGAATTTAGTCATGGCCTACATAAAAAGCAAAAAGTTATCAGTTAAAAGAAAAGGACAAGAAGAAAAATTTACAATAGCGGGAGCTAACACTTACCTGGGAAAAAAGACGTTGAGCCTCCTCGAAGAGGGTGGATGCGTCATTGAGGTCAGCAATATCATCAACCCTAGTAAAGCAGTCCCAGAAAGGATATTCTTCACAAGGGACTCTGCTCAGGTCAGGAGCTCATAGAGCTCGAGCTTCATTCATCGTCTCATCTATTAAGGAAGGAGAATGAGCAATTGTCACGACCCCGAGAAAGTCACTCGGGGCACTCTTTTCGACCTCAGGGGTCTCGATACTTGTCCCATGTGGTATATTTGTCAGAGGAGGTGGAATAATCTCGACCCCAGGTGATTCAGGGGCTCTACCCGAGTCCTCTTTCAGAGTTTCCTTTTCACGAGGCAAGATCTTCGGTCCAGAAAGTTCGGTGGCATCGGCTGGTTTCCTAGTTTGAGTCACTAGCGTCCATTCTTCGTCCTCGTCCCCTTCATTATCTCGATACTGGTGGGTCGAGTCTGTGTCCACGTGGATAACATTCCTCATGCGTCTTCGAGCAGGAGCCTTTTTTCCTAGGGATCTTTCGGTTTTGAAACCCTTTTTCTCTTGTTATCTTTCCCCGATTTAAGAATCGGGGACTCGATCTCTTCCCCAGGAGGGGCTGGCCTTATCTCGGAGGAATCTCCAATGCGTGCATGAATTTGAAATTGAGTGTTAGTAAACGAGCGGCTTCGGTAAAGAAGGAAAGCGTCAAAGGAAAAGCATATATAGGAAAACTCACCATGGTGTTTGGGTTCCCATTTACCCCTCTACAAGTCACGCCATTTGCGTTCGTCATACGAGGAGGTCGCAACTAACTTCCTGACCCAGTCTTCGAGGTCAGGGATTGGATGTGGAATCCAAGCATCAGCTCCAGGAAAAGGTAAAGACATCACACAATGCGAGAACAAAACACAAAGGGATACCAAAAAAAGAATTTATATTTACGATGGGGGTTCCATACTCTGGAAATGGATTTTTTTCCTCGGGGATGATGTCTGAGGTCCTCACTCAGATGAACCGGCTTATCCAGCCTCAATCTTTGGTCTCATCATTGCTAGCAAAGAAGGTTTTGCTCGATCGATGTTGGAGCTTGATCAGTCCTCAAAGAAGTTGAGGCCGATACAATCTGATAAGGTGATGGAGGGTAAACTCTAGCCCCTTGGCCTTGCTAGAAAAATAGCGCAGCATAATCACAATGCACGAAAAGGAGGGATGGATTTGACCAAGAGTGACCTTGTACCTTTTGTAAAAATCGATCATCACTGGATCGAGGGGACCCAGTGTGAAGGGGTAAGTGTAAACACTTAAGAACCCCTCCACATGAGTTGTGATGCTCTCCTCGGGGGTCGGGATCTATACCACAACCTTGTCCCCCCACCCGCACTCCTTTTTTACAACCTCTAGGTGCTTCTCCGTTATCGAACAGATGTACCTCGATGCATGCTCACATCGGCCGGGAACTGCAGGGGGGTTCTCAACGTCGAAGTCTTTCTTTATGATGCAGGCGACAAGAACGATCTCGTGAAGGGACGACGCTTTATCACCGGCCGGACGGGAAGAAAAACCTTCTCTTTTTGAGAGACCGTTTTAGAGGTTTTTTCCATAATTTTGGATTAAAAGATGTAGAAGACGGCGGAGTTTGGCATTTTTTGACATCGAGAAGGCGGTAGATGCAGATAATGAGAGGAAATAGATGAAGAGATAGATATATAGAGGAGGCTCAGAGGTGGTTTTAAGATTGAAGTAAAGCTTTCTCTGGAACTAGACCTTATATTTATAGATGGACGGCGACGGTTCAATGACGCTAGTGGCCGACCATTACTGGCATGCATTTAATGTTTTGGGGAAGCAAACCGATGGGACATTTCAGTCACTTTGAGCGCCTACATCACGAGGATGACATCATTATCAAGAGCTCCGAAAAATCGAGGTTCAAATTGTTTCTTATCATTTTACTCTAAGAAATGCGGAGACTATCTGTATATGGTGAATTCAGGTGTCCCCGATTTTGTAGGCTCGAGAGGTCGCATCGAGCGCAAAATTTCGAAAAAATCGAGCTCGGGCTCGAAGGCAGAACAGAGGGCTCGAACCAAGGGGTAAGCTTAGTTTGGGTTCGAGGGCAGAATGTAAGTATCGAAGGTCGGAGTGCACGACAAGTACCAAACCCAAGTATGACCGACTCTGTGATGGTGTCGTTATGAGTTTGTTATAGAAGGTTAAGATTCCTGCCCACGTCCCCAAGATTCATGGCGTAAATTTCGGAATTGATTTGTACAAATTAGTACAAATTTGTACTAGGCGGTTATACAGCTGTCCCAATAAGCTCCTTATTGTAAATAGAAATGTACCTTATTTAGGGTTCCCCTATTATATAAAGGGGACCCCAATCATTTGTAAAGATCATCTAATCATTGGCAAATAATGTACTCTCTTATTTTTTCGCTCATCACAATTGTCCTTTAGCTTTATTATTCTTGCTTTATTGTTCTTGGTCCATCTCGAGGTCACTTTGGCTCGAGGTCGATACTGCCTAGCAATACTGGTTTGATTTACTCATTTCTTTTGTTTGTATGAGATACTTCTTGATTATTAATTAGTATTTAACTAAATCACGTATATTTAAAACCACAAATCAAGTTTAATTGTTACTCGTATTTTTGAGGTAAACAAAAATCAAGGGGAGTCAATATATAAAATATATACGTAAAAATTAAAGAAATTTTTTATCTAGCTATATAGTTTATTTTTCGACGAAGGGTTACATGTAGCTCCACCACTGTGTGGAGAAAAGGCAGCTGGTTTCTACACCTTTTCTACGAGCCAGATCGGTCTAAAGTTAACAAGACAATACTCTCTTTATTTCACTTTTTTATATATATATTTGATTGTATACATAAATTTTGCAGATTGTTTTCAAACATATGCTTAATGTATTCTTAGAGTTTATGGTTTTAAACATTTCTTTGCTATAGGAGTGTGTCATTAAGGTTAAGATATATAAAAAAGTGTCAAATATGTAAAATAATATTATACTTTAAGAGATGCAATGTTTGATTTCTACCACAATCTCCCCTTCCTCTATCACTCTACTTTGAGAAAAAAGAAGGAACCAAAAAACAAAAATGAATAAGAAGGGAAGTGAAAGTATCAGATTGCTAAAAGTTTAAAATCTAAATATGAACTGTAGTTTGCCAGTGAAAATAATGGAGCATTTGCAGTCGTACCCTATTTTTATGCCACCTTTTAACCTATATCCTATTTTTAAAAACTATTGATTTCGTAACCAACTAACAAAAAATCTGTAATAATATGACCATTATACCTCTTCTAAAACATATAAAAGTTGCATCAAGCATACCCAGATTCAAATTCCAGATCTCCTCTGTATCTCCTCCATCAGTCCGTCTCTCCTGAGATTGCCTCTCGCAACCAGATTCAAATTCCAAATTCAAATTCAAATTCAAATACATTGTAAGTATTCAAATTCATCTCCAGAATTCAAAATAGTTTTTGAATTATATGTTTTCTGATTGATTGATTGAAGTTGTTTGACGAACTTCACTGATATGCTGAATTTGCATTCTAAATCTGTTTGACGATGAATTCTAACATTCTAATCTGGAAAATATGCTAAAAAATTATATTAAAACATTATATGAGTGTTTTAATATTTAAAACACCTATGCACAAAAAACTTCGGCATAGGTGCTGAAGTTTTTTGTGCCGAAGTTTTTTAGTTAATCTGTAAAACCTTCGGCTAATGAAGCTGAAGTTTTTCTCCTGCACTATGTATTTTATTATCATTTTTTGGAAAAACTTCATACCAAAAAAATAAAACATCAATTAAAATTTCATAATGCACAAAAAACTTCGACATAAGTGCTGAAGTTTTTAGTTAATATTTAAAAACTTCAGCAAGAGGAGCTGAAGTTTTCCTCCTACACTGTCTATTTTTCTCCTGCTGAAATTATTTAGTACATTTCTAAAATCTTCAGCACTTAAGAGCTGAAGTTGTTGTCCGTGCATTCATGAATCCCTGTCATACAACTTTTTCAAAAAAACTTCAGCTGATATGCTGAAGTTATTAAGCTTATTTCTACAAAACTTCTGCACTTAATAAGCTAAAGTTTTCTGTGCAGCATTCATTAATTATGTCATACATCTTTTTCCAAAAATTTTCAGTAGAAGATGCTTAAGTGATTTAGTTCATTTGTAAAAACTTCAGCACAAACAACCTAAAAATTCTTCTGTTCACTTTCCTAATACTTGCCACTAAAAATGAATCTGCAGGATGAGTTCGATTTGCATTGTTATAACTTTCAATGGGAGTTGGACTCCTGATTTCAAATACTTGGATCATGATACAAAACTTGTTCTACTTAATAAGCACATATCATTCAATATTTTCCTGAAGAAAATTAATGAAGTTGCAAATATTGATTCAACCAGATATGCACTAAAAGTATGGTTTGATATCAAACTAAATACAAGCAAAGGAATGCTTGTAACTTCAGATGAAGAACTCAGTACCTGTATACATTTGCTTACAACTGATTCGCCCTACAAGAATTGCCATTTCATCATCGAAAAAATACAACCTTCAGAATCTGTAGCATTCAAACATCTCTTGCATATGCGATAGATTCAGAACCTTTTGAACATGAAGTAGGACATCCAATAATGGAAGTAGACAACGAGCTACAACATTCTAACATTACAGCTGCTTCAGAATTTATAATGCTGCAACAATTACCCCCTCCTCCAATAAATTCAAACCAGTTTGTCGATGACCAAGAAGAAGAAGGACAACTAATAATGCAAATTGACAACCAACACACAATCCAACAAACCTTTTTGTTACCTTCTGCAATGATAAGAAACAATGAAGATGAAGTAAACATGAAGAATATACCGATAACATCAGATAGAATTGAAGAATTGCTGAAAGTTCTTGTGCTTCTCAGAAATCAAGAAAAAGGGTGAGGAAACAGCTGAAAGAATCTCCACCATATAAAATACTTGGGCACGATGCGTTGCCTGAGAAAGTAAGTGTTGGATCAATTTTTGAGAACAAACAAAACATGACTAAATTTTTCTACAGCTTAGAGATAAACCAGAAAGTTGAATTCACTGCTGTTAGATCATGTTCAAAGAGATACGAGCTAAAATTCATCGTGGACAAATGTGGTTGGAATGTACGTGCTACCAGAATAAAAAAATTCCACACTATTCAGGGTGATAAAATATCATAACATCCATGAATGCTCGAGTGATGCAAGAAAATCAGATCAGAAGCATGATGCATCAAATTTTATAAGTGAACAAATTATAGAACATGTTCGAGACAAAAAGATAGAGGTTACACCAGCCTTTGTAGAAAATGAAATGAAAAAGAAATTTGGAATTGACATTGGTTATCACAAGGCATTGCGTGCTAATCAAAAAGTTGTTGCTTGCATAAAGGGGTCACCTGAAGAGAACTACCAGATTCTTCCTTCATACCTACATATGATGGTGTGCAAAAACCCAGGAACATACACAAGCATAAAAAGAGATGCGCAGAATAGGTAACCATCAGCCTGAAGTTTCAAATGTTCCTATTTGAAAAACTTCACACCTTATGATTTGTTTTTTTGTGTTTCACTGTACAGATTTGCTTACATGTTCTTTGCTCCTGCGGCATCAATAGCTGGTTGATCCTACTGTAGACCCGTTATTGCAGTATATGCAACGTTTTTAAAGTCCAAAGGTGTTCTATTTGTTGATGTATCAAAGGATGCAAACAATCAAATATTTCCTCTATGTTTTGGTGTAGCAGTCAGAAAACAATGAGGCATACATTTGGTTCTTCGAGGAAATGAGAAAAGCAATTCAAGTCCGACATGAATTGGTTTTCTTTTCAGATAGAAACCAATCGATTGCAAATGAGATTAGAAAAGTTTTTCCTGAAGCTCACCATGGTATCTGCCTCTATCGCTTTGAGAAAAATTTAAAGCAAAGACATGCAAAAGCCACGGTAATAAATCTTTTTCAAAGTGCTGCAAGGCCATACAAACGTGAAGATTTTAATCAGTTAATGTCCCAACTCAAAAGTATTGACAAGAAAACATACAATTACATAATGGAAGAGCCTCCAGAGATATGGGCTCGATCGTGGTTCCCACGGCGACGTTATGATATGCTAAAAACAAACATGGTAGAATCAATGAATTCTGTTTTACTAAAATGGAAAGAAATGCTTATTTTAAGAATGTTAGATTTCATCCAAGAAAAGTTAGGAGAGTGGTTTTACGAACGGAGAAAAAAGACAAATGAAACTTTTCACAGAGTATCAATATGGGCAGAAGAAGAGATGACTAAGAAGATTGACTTGGCTTGTAAAATGTTTGTGAGTATATTTATTAACTTCAACTTTTTATATCTGTTGAAGTGATTTACTGCCTACATTTAAAAAATTTCATACTTTTTCTTTTTGAAGCAACAATACACTAATATAGTTTGTCTTAATTTTTTTATTCCTTGTTAGGTATTCAACCTTGATTCAATGTTGTTCAGAATAAATAGTAAAGGAATCGAATTCATTGTGGACTTAAAGAAGAGAACTTGTGACTGACTGGAATTCCCACTTGATGAATTGCCCTGTCCACATGCAATTGCTGCTATTAATAATAGATATCTGCAGAAATCTGATTACTGCTCAAATTGGTATTCAAAGGAAACATGGTTGAAAACATATGAAGGACATGTGAATACTGTGGGAGATCAAAAATTATGGGATATACCACAAAATGTACAATATGAGATCACAAAACCTCCCGATGTAGAGATTTTACAAGGAAGAAGACAAAAGAAGAGGCATATACCTGTGACTGAATCAGTACCATTCAAGTCTACCAAATGCAGTCGATGTAAACAAGTTGGGCATAACAGAACAACTTGCTTGTCTTCTCCAGCACCTCATCCATATTCAAAGAAACACACTGAAAAATACTCCAACCTTCAATAATCCTTGGTCTGAATTTAAACTTTCATTATTGTATGACATATTTGAAATGTGATTTTTTTCATAGGAATAAAAAAAATCTCTTGGACTATTTTATATACTGCTAAAGAACAAATCACTCATTTTTGTTGCGCAGGCTTACAGGTTTGGTTGTATTTTAAAAAGGTACACAATGACTTCTGCGAGAAAAAACTTCAGGTTACAGTATGTGAAATACACATACTTAACACAAACACACACACATACGCGTACAACACACAAAAGAAAGGCATGTACAAACAAAATCTTCAGCATCTCTAAGCTAAAGTTATAGAAAATGAACTTAATAAGAAAGGCATAATGAATATGTTGAAGTAAACAAAAAAGCACAGCATAAAAACATAAAAAAGAATTACAAAAACTAAACATAAAAACCAACGAAGAAGTATAAAGCAAATATCAACAAATAACAAGGATAATGCAATAGAAAGCTAAGATGAAAGAGGATGAGAATTACATTGATACAAAAAGAGATGAGAACAACACACAAAGTACAAACAAAAACATCAGCTCTCAGGGCTGAAGTTATACAAAATGAACTTAAAAACTTCAACTCTCTGGGCTGAAGTAAACAAAAAAATACAGCATTAAAACATAAAAAAGGATTACAAATACTAACAATCATCACCACCACCACCATCATTATCATCATCATCATAGTACTCCTCAATTTCTCTAAATATCTCATCATCATCAGTATCAGAGATAACTATAGAGTAGTCGGGCAAAAGACCACTGAATCCAAGGAGATCAATCTTCAACTTGTCGAATTCATCACGCAACTGACTTTGTTCGACGATTACTCTGTCCATAAGAGAAAGAAGAGTCTTCAAGTTGTTTTGCAGCTTTGAATAGTCGTTCCAGCTGAGAAACTGAAAACTATCAAACTGCTGCACAACCTTGTCGAACGAGGTTGAATAACCTCCACAACTACGTTCCAGGTTAAGCCTGTTCTGGAATGATTCATTGGCAAAGAACTGTGGTCTGATTCTCTCCCAATCAACTTTATTTGATCCCACAAAAGCATAAGATTAGCCATTGGTTTGTTATTGTACCACTCACACTTCAAAGTCTCCCACTTCTGCATGATTTCATCAAAATTAGGCTTCCTACTTCCGCTTCCACCAGACATTCTTTATTTAACAAAAGCTAAAAGACTAAGGATGAATATAAATTTAAAGAAATATGATGGAAGTCTATGAATGACTATGAAATTTTCAAGTGAAGAGATTGTTAATATAGACAAAGAGTTCACCTAATCAATTTAATATCTATAGATGTAAAAGTAACTTTTCAGGTGTTTTTACTGTTTTACATTTAGAGAAATTGAATGAAACAAGATAATTAGGTGGTAAAACAAGTATGTGGTAAATGCAAAAAGAAATGTAACTTCAGCCATAATAAGCACACAGTTTTTCTATAGTAAAAAAATAACTTCAGCCTGAAAAATAACTTTTCGGATCATTTACTATATGGTCAAACAAATTTAAATGAAAGATGAAGTAGGTGACAAAAGAAAAAAATTAGATAGTAAATGCAAAAAATATAAGTATCAACTTAAAAAATACCAAAACATGCTGAAGTTTTTGTCATAAGCTTTTTCAAAAACTTCAGCTCAATGTGCTGAAGTAATTTAGTTCATTTATAAAACTTCAGCACATAATAAGCTGAAATTTTTCATCATACATTCAATGCTTTTTTCAAAAACTTCGGCTAATGGAGCTGAAGTTAGTTAGTTCATTTCTGACAACTTCAGCACTTGATGAGCTGAAGTTTTTCTCCTGGACTCGATAGTTTTTGTCGTAAAGCTTTTTCAAATAACTTCAGCTCCATGTATTGAAGTTATTTAGTTCATTTCTAAAACTTTTAGCACTTGATAAGCTGAAGTTTTTATCCTGGACTCGATATTTTTTGTTGTAAAGCTTTTTCAAATAACTTACGCAGAAAAAGCTTAAGTTTTTGTCCTATATTTGACACTTTTGTTATGACTTTTAACCAAAACTTTAGCTTAAAAAGCAGAAGTTATTTACTTCATACTGAAGTTTAGCATATTTGAATCAATCCAAGTATACTAAAAAACTAATTAATGCGAATAGAATAAAAATTTAAAAGACATCACATAAATCACACAAAATAATGTATATTCACACAATCCAATTTTGTTTTCGCTTACAACCTTGAAAAAAAAAAAGAAAAAATTAGTTTTTTGTTTACAAGTTATTCTCTATTCAAAAAATTGACAGAGTGTCTTCATATTCGCCGCCATAGTCATGTCGTAGTTGCTCTTGTTGGGTTTCTTAACAAAATTCCATGAACCTTCACTACGTCTTCAACTGATTCACAAAAGCGGCAATACGAGCACCTTTCTTTACCACCTTGTACGGACCTCTGAATTACATTTGTCATATTATTGCATTTTCCACATATGTGCATCTGTGAGGGCTTACTAAGTGTGAAAAGTCGTTCATGCAAATTCGCTGCAGCACCATGAACTATAAGACAGTCACCCTCCATTTCACCAAATTTAATTCCACCAAAGCGTTTTCTGTCACACACAGGTTGACAAAGTTTAGTACTATGATTTGTTAGCAACTCCCGTCTTCTTTCATAAGAAAAAAACTAGAAAATGTTGGCAAAGACATGCTTACTGGTGTGCAACTGGGAATTCGTGGGAAGCAAAGATAATGAAGGAGAAGTCCAAAAAACTTCATATGTAACGGAGAGTGGCCACATCAAATACTTGAGCCCCAGGACAATTTTACTAAAAGTTAGATTTATCAACTAGTAAAAAAAGCAAATTGTCCAAAAGCTCGAGTGTTTGATCTGGCCACTCTCCTTCACATATGAAGTATTTAGACTTTTCCTTCATTATTTTTGCTTCCCATGAACTCCTTGCTACACCCAATAAGCTCTGCCGATATTTTCTTGTTTTTCTTTGAATATAAATTTAAAGAAATATGATAGAAGTCTATGGATGACAATGAAAATTTTCAAGTGAAGAGATCATTAATATAGCCAAAGAGTGCACCTAATCAATTTAATATCTATAAATGCTAAAGTTATTGTTAACTGTTTTTTGTTCAGAGAAATTGAATGTAACTATGATGACCCGAACCGTCGTCACGTGAGTTACCACCCCGTTTCCCCGATTTTATGCTTCTTCATGTTTCGTTATCGGTATTCGGTGTGTTAGAGTTAAATCGGATTGGTTTTAATAAGAAATAAGACACTTAGTCTCTTTTAAGAAGGCTTAAGTTGGAAAAGTCAACCAGATGTTGACTTATGTGTTAGAGGGTTCGGATGTGAGTTCCGATGGTTCGGTTAGCTTCGGGAGGTGATTTGTGACTTAGGAGAGTGATCGGAAGTGGTTTTGGAGGTACGGTGTAGAATTAGGCTTGAATTGGCGAAGTTAGTATTTTGGAGAATTCCGGTTGATAGGTGAGATTTTGATCCGAGGGTCGGAATGGAATTCCAAGAGTTTTTATAGCTTTGTTATGTCATTTTGGACTTGTCTGCAAAATTTGAGGTCATTCGGACGTGGTTTGGTTGGGTTTTTGATCAAAAATGGAATTTGGAAGTTCTTGAGATTCATAGGCTTGAATTCGATGTGATTTGATGATTTTGGTGTTAGTCGAGGTGTTTTGATGATTGGGACGAGGTTGAATAATGTTTAGGATGCGTTGGTGCTTTTGGTTGAGGTCCCGGGGGCCTCGGGCGTGTTTCGGGTGAGTTTTGAGCGAGTATGGACACCCCGGAACTTAGAAAATGGAGGGGGCAGTAGTTGTGGCGCAGACCGCGCTCCTTTTCGCGCTGGGCGCGCTGGCCTAGCGCTGACCGCGTCAAAGTGGGCACGGTCACGGTCACTGAAGGCTACAGGTTACTGGTCCTACTTCGGAAGCTCATATCGTTTGATCCACAAGGAATTTTGAGGTGATTCAAAACAAAAGTTGTAGCCCTTCGTGTCTAGTTTCCAGAAAGGTAAAGATATTGCAATTTGGACATCTGTAGCGAAAGTTATGGCTAAAATACTAAAGCCTATCCCTGCAGAGCAAGGCCTGCACGGCCGCAGATGTTTCTGCGCGTACCCCGCTGGTTTTACGCGGACCGCGGTCATTTTTGTGCGGTCAGCGGTGTTGGAATCCGAGGGGTACTCTATAAATACGAGGTTTTGGATTTTATTTGATATTTTGACCTAGAGAGCTCGGATTTTGGCGATTTTTCGAAGGTTTTTCAAGAAATTGGTCGGGGTAAGTGATTCTAACTCAGATTTGGTTAGAGTACATGAATCTATCACTGAATTCATCATTTAATTCGTGATTTGAGATGAAATTTGGGAAGAAAATCCAACCTTTCAAAAATGTAAAATGATGATTTAAAGGACTCAATGGTACCAGAATTGGATAATTTTGGTATGGTTAGACTCGTGAGGGTATGAGGATTCTGAAAATGTAAATTTTACCCGATTCTGAGATGTGGGCCCGGGGCTCGGGTTTTGCTAATTTTGAGATTTTTGATATTTATCGAATGTTTTCGCTTGGGCTTTGTTCCCTTAGCATATTGTGACGTATTCGTTCTGATTTTGGATAGATTTGACGCGCGTGTAGGCCAATTCAAGGGGAAAAGGCGTCGTGAGCTAGAGAATTAGCCAGTTCGAGGTGAGTAATAGATGTAAATGATGTCCTGAGGGTTTGAAACCCCGGAATTTCACATCGTAACGCTATATTGAGGTGACTTGCACGCCGGATAACGGGCGTGGGGTAGAGCACCATTGGGGATTGTGACTTGGTCCGTCCCGAGATATATTTTACTACATTTTTTGTTGAGACGTATACTTTATTATTGTGAATTGGGCTTGTTTCCATGCTTGGGGCCTTGTGCCGACCTGTAGAACCCTTAGGGGATTTTTGACTGGTTTTCCTCACTTATTTTGTTAAAGAATTTATATCCTCAGTCATGTTTCCAATTGTAGGCTTCTTGCCAATTATTTGAATCCTTCAGGGATTGATATCACTGCTTTCGCATATTTTGCATATCATTTGACCTCAGTCCAAGGTTTTAAATACTGTTTTGCAAACTCAGCCATCTTTCTAAGATTTGAAAACTTAAATGATATTTCTAAATGATATTTCGGGCTGAGAACTACTGTTTTACAAATGCCCAAGGGGCTTATGATGATTTCTGGACTGAGCATGGATCGGGCTGCGCGCCGCAACAGTGTTATATTGATATTGAGGCCGAGATCCTGGTTGATTACATTGATATTGAGGCCGAGAGCCTGGTTGATTACATTGATATTGAGGCTGAGATCCTGGGTGATTATACTGAGATTGATATGAGGCCGAGGGCCTAGATTTGATGCCACGAGATGGCTTGATATTGCGCTTGGGCTGTAGGAGCCCCTCCGGAGTCTGTACACACCCCCAGTGAGCGCCGTCGACGATAAATAAATATGGATGGCTCGGGCTGCACGCCGCAGTGGGTACCAGAGGGTACCGTCATATGCATTGCATTGCACTCATGCATTTATTCTTTATCTGCATTATCTGCCATAATAATTATGTGCTCTTATTTCATTGACTGGTTGCTTTGTACTGTTCTGAGCCTGAGGGGCTGATACTGTTCTGAGATACTGAGCCCGAGGGGCAGATTTCTAGTTATTATTTTGATACTGAGCCCGAGGGGCAGATTTCTACTTGTTGTTTTGATATTGAGCCCGAGGGGCAGATTTCTACTCGTCATTTTACTGCCAAATTACCTGTTTTACCGGTTTAAAAGAAATTTCACATGATGTTTCACTGAATTGTTGTTTTAAATGATTTCACTACTTCTGTATAGAATGTTGTATGGTTTAATGTGTTTTCTTACCTTCAGTCATTATTTATATTTATTACTTACTGGGTCGGAGTACTCACATTACTCCCTACACCATGTGTGCAGGTACAGGTATTCCTGAAGCATAGAGCAAGTTTTTCTGCTGTTCATTTTTCATCGGAGTTATCGAGGTAGCTGCATGGCGTTCGCAGACCCGTTTTCTCCCTTATCTTCTGTCATTTATGATATCTTCAGACTTTGTTCCTAATTCCATACTTTGTTGAATTTTTAGTAAACTCTGTAGTAGCTCATGACTTGTGACACCCCGGTTAGGGCTGAGTTGGGTTGGATTTTCCGTATTATATCTATACTTTCCGCTATTGGATATTATTAAACCATGTTTATACTATAATTGTATTAATTAATTGTCTTAAAAGGATGAATTGGGTTGAATGGCTGGCCTTGTCTTCATGAGAGGCGCCATCACGACCAGGTTCGGGAATTGGGTCGTGATAGTAACAAGATAACTAGTTGGTAAAACAAGTAAGAGGTAAATGCTAGTAGTTGGTAAATAAAAAAATAGTAAAAAATAAGGCCACAAAAAGTAGCTAGAAAATGCAAAAAAGATAAGTATCAAGTTAAAAATATAGCAAAACATGCTAAAGTCGTACAGCTTTTTCAAAACACTTCAGCCCAATATGCTGAAGATTTTTAGTGTATTTCTAAAAATTTCAGCCCTTGATAAAGCTGAAGTTTTTGTATTGGATTCAATAGTTTTTGTCGTACAGCTTTTTCAAAACACTTCAGCCCAATATGCTGAAGTTGTTTAGTATATTTCTAAAAACTTCACCGCTGGATAAAGCTGAAATTTTTGTATTGGATTCATTAGTTTTTGTCGTACAACTTTTTTAAAACACTTCAGCCCAATGTGCTGAAGTTATTTAGTGTATTTATAAAAACTTCAGCGCTGGAAAAAGCTGAAGTTTTTGTATTGGATTTAATAGTTTTTGTCGTACAGCATTTTCAAAACACTTCAGCCCAATGTGCTGAAGTTGTTAGTGTATTTCTAAAAACTTCAGTGCTGGATAAAGCTGAAGTTTTTGTATTGGATTCAATAGTTTTTGTCGTATAGCTTTTTCAAAACACTTCAGCCCAATGTGCTGAAGTTGTTTAGTGTATTTCTAAAAACTTCAGCATGGATAAAGCTGAAATTTTTGTATTGGATTCAATAGTTTTTGTCGTACAGCTTTTTCAAAACACTTCAGCCCAATGTGCCGAAGTTGTTTAGTGTGTTTCTAAAAACTTCAGCGCTGGATAAAGCTGAAGTTTTTCTATTGTATTCAATAGTTTTTGTCGTACAACTTTTTCAAAACACTTCAGCTCAATGTGCTGAAGTTGTTTAGTGTATTTCTAAAAACTTCAGCGCTGGATAAAGCTAAAGTTTTTGTATTGTATTCAATAGTTTTTGTCGTACAGCTTTTTCAAAACACTTCAGCCCAATGTGCTGAAGTTGTTTAATGTATTTCTAAAAACTTCAGCGCTGGATAAAGCTGAAGTTTTTGTATTGGATTCAATAGTTTTTGTCGTACAACGTTTTCAAAAAACTTCAGCCCATTGGGCTGAACTTATTTAGTATATTTCTAAAAACTTCAGCTCCCCTAAATGAAGTTTTTTTGTTGGATTCAATAGCTTTTCGTACAGCTTTTTCAAAAGAACTTCAGCTCAACGTGCTGAGGTTTTTTAGTGTATTTCTAAAAACATCAACATTTGATAAGCGGAAGTTTTTGTCCTTTAGTCGACACTTTTGTTATGACTTTTAACCAAAACTTCAGCTTAAAAAACAGAAGTCATTTACTTTATGGATAAATTTTTTCAACAAAAATGTACTTAAAATTCATAATAAAAGACATAAACATATTTGTATGAACAAAAGTGAAATAAAAAATACTTAATGTATATTCACAAAATACAAATTTTGTGCAACCAATCCTCTAATCAAAAAATTCGCACACAGTCTCTTCAAAATCTCCATAATCATGTCCTTGTTGTTCTTCTGGAGTTTCATAGCTGCTATCTTTTTTGCACTTTCCATGAGCCCAAAGATTGGCAGCCAATTATCTCCTGAAGGTCAATGACTGACTTTGATCGAAATTGAAGACATTTTCTTTATTCAACCGCATATCAATTAACTTAAGAGCAAATACACCACAATCAACACTACAAAAAGAACATGAAAAATAGTTAACACAAGGGCAAAAAATAATAAACATAAGATGCATGGTAAAACATATGTGAAATACGTACTTGTTAGTCTGATGCGGTGAGCTCATCCACTTAATTTGAAATTTTTCCACAGGACTATCCCCATAAAATTTATTGTGTGCCCCAAATTCCAAGCATTTGAGACAGTGTGGGATCAACCGGGCATAATTTCTGACATGTTCAACCGCACGCTCATATGTTACACTGCCCATAGAATCATACATATATATAATTTTATCTTTAAAGTCCAAAATTCCAAAAAAGTAGTGCGTAGATCTCTGGCCCGTCATTGGCTTAAGTCGAAATGGAAAGAATACTTTTCTGGCAGATGCCCATGAGATACCACAGGAAAGGTCGAGGCCTTTTACGTAGTTGTCCACCTTTTCGTTCGTTGATTCTTCCTCAAACCAACTAAAGTCCGTAAGTGGTCGAATAACCGCTTCTTCTTCTTCTTCTTGAGCCTGTTGTTTGGATATCCTCTTTCTCTTTGATTTGCTCTTTTTTTGATCCTCTGTTCTCTTTTGCTTCCTTTTTCTAATTTTATCCATCTGTTCTTCTGAAGGATGAATACCAGCTAGCTTAGTCATATACTGATAAAAATTAAATCAGTTACTGCAAATCTTGATTTTGGATAAGCTAGAAGGTGATAGCAATATTTTTTGTGCAAGTAATATATGCCCACATCCATATGCTGCAAATGAACAATAACAAATGATAACATGTGAAAAAACTACAAACAAAATAATCTAAAAAACTTCAGCATGTTTGATTAAAAGTTTTTTAAAAAAAATAGAGAATGCATGTCAAAAACTTCAGCACGGTTAGGCTGAAGTGCTAGCAAATAAGCTAAAAACTTCAGCATTTTAGTATGAATAAAGCTGATGTTTTCCAAATTACAGTACAAAAACTTTACTATAAAAAATAAGCTAAAGTTTTGGGAAATACAGTTTGAAACCAATTCAAAAAACAAACTTAATAACTTACTTCATCCGTAGGATCAGAGTTAGGATCCATAAGCTCGGTAAAGAATGATTTTCGAATATCAATTCCAGCTAATCTGAATGGATTGGAATCATATTCACTGGCATCCATCTCCAACCACTCTGTAAATCTTTGCATCAATCCACTGTCTTGATTAACATAATGGAAGGGACACCTTCGTATATTCTTTCCTACTTTCCAATCTTGCCATCTTTCCTTTCGTTTATGAACTACGTAAGGAGATCTCAACCAAATACTTTCCATACGAATCCTTTTCCCTTTTTTTTCTGGTTTTCCTTTTGCTTGCTCTTCCTGCTGTTCCATCACAACTAACTGCTGTTGTTCACCAGCAAGGGGAGAAACCACAACCATAGTGGCAGATACTTGACCAACTCCTTGCTGTTCACGATGTTCTTGTCTCTCTTCACAAACAACAATAGTAGCAGCATTACCTTCTGAATCAGTCCCTTGTGTACTACCAAGTGAAAATGAACATAAATTGAAGTTGGGGATATCACTGGTGTCACGCATAGGAGAACTGGAAATCTTCCTTCTCTTAGGATTTGGAAGAAGTTGCGATGCATCAGATGATATCTGCAAAAGCAAGGAAAATATAAACATAAATAAAACTGATACAAAACACACATTAGGCAAAAAAACATCTTGTAATCGAATTGCAGAAAATAACTACCTGGTCTAAGTGTTGAGACACAGATGGTGTTTGCATTCCAACAGATCCATTTCCTTTACCTTCAGATATACATGTATCTTCATGCGAAAAAAATAAAAAAAATATAAATAATACTGACTAATTTTATAAAATAATACCAACACACTTCACACCTATCTGTGAGCCAACAGGTGTGAATAAATGTATTTCTCATTTTTGATATAGCTGCATAAGCTCACCAAATTCTTTTTGAGCTGCCTCGAGTCTTTCTGAAAAATCATTCAAAAACATAACAAAGAAAATAAAATATGTAAAGCTTCAAACTGTAAAAAATATACTTCGATCAAATGTAATAAATTCTTGATCTATAGAATACCTTGATGTTTGTCTTCCGCTGTGGTTTCCCCAGGCTGTATGCCTTTCTCGATATCAGCATTTCCAGCTTAATTCAATTGTGCACCAACGTCGAGGAGCATTGGAGTATTCTCTGGAAGGTTTTTCTCAATTGTACCTTCATTTAATTCAGCATCATCAGAGACTTTTTGAGTTGTGTCAATTGAAGCACAACTAGTTTCAACTTCCACTGCATATTCATAAAGAGGGGGAATGGATCAACTAGTTTTTCTATATATATAACATAGTAAAAATTTATACCTGTAGTGAAAATTTCACTACAGGACATTATCAAAAAGATCAGTTAAAACTTCAATCTCTAAGAAGGCTGAAGTTCGACAATTACAAAAATAAAAACTTCAGCTCTAGAGCTGAAGTTCGACAGTTACAAAACAAAAACTTCAGCTCTAGAGCTGAAGTTCGACAGGTACAAAACAAAATCTTCAGCTGATGTTTTGTTTCATGTTTTGTGTTTTTTTGTTATATATTTTTATGAACTATTATAAACTTCATACTTTATACCTGTAGTAACAATTTCCTGCGTATGACCACCTAAAATTTCCTTGCAAATAGCTAGTGCTCCATCAAAAAAATTGCACTGTCCAATATCGCTTTCCAAAGAACAACTCGATGCATGTTTTTCAGTACCAACGACTTGATTATCTGCACCTTGTTGTTGAACATGTTCATCGCATTCACCAGCCGCTTCCTTACGTGTAGCATTATCATCTGCGACTTTACACGATGGATCATGAGCAGTATGTTCTTCAACTTGATTATCTGCACATTGCTTGCTTCCAACATTCTCAGTTGCTAACTGTTCTTCATCATTTTCATCGCTGCTAAATATATCAGCACTAGAATGTTCCTCTTCAACTTGTTTCTGAACATGTTGATTGCCTTCAAAAGCCGCTTCTTCACGTGTAGCATTTACACCTGCAACTTTATCTGATGTATCATCAACAACATTAATATTTGATGGAGGTTCGTAACAATCGATCACCCTATCATATTCTCGATAGTTACTCAAATCAAAATTGCCATCGTCCATTTCATTTGATTTGTTGACAATCTTAAACAACTGTTCAAACTTCTCATCGAAATATTCCTAGAAAAAAAAATACTAACAATGATTAATCTGAATAGTATCAGCAGAAATAAAAAGACATCTCTATCAATTAGCTTACCTTCACTTTTACAAAAATCACATCACCAATAGCAGATCGCTCATCCTTTTTAAACTTATCGAAAACTTCGTTCACGATCATTTTTTGTTTGCATGCCTTTGAACCTCCGTCGTTAACCTTTATAATAGATACACAACAAAAATTCAGATATAGAAGAAAACTTCAGCTCAAAAACATGTTGTACTTTTACAAAAACAAAACCAAAAAACTTCAGATCAAAACTTACAGAACATATTATCTCAAGTAATTCATTGTCATCAAAGTCAGATGTAGAACGGGTAGAACGACTCTGGGTACGAGATGATTCGCCAATAAAAGGAGTTCGATTCAGTTCTTTTGATCGACTCCGATTACGTGGTGATTCACCAATGACAGGAATTCGATTCGCTTCTTTTGATCGACTCAGAGTACGTGGTGATTCACCAGTTAAAGGAACTGCATTAACTACCTTTGAACGAATTAAAGGCATTGAATTTAATTCCTCTTCTGTAGGGATTATATCCAATACCCTAAAGTCGCGATATCTCTGTTTAATACAAAAAAGTATATTATGAGGAGAAAAAAACTAATACATCAACATATTAACACAAAGACAAAAAAAAAGTAACTTACTTCATGAGTACTGAACATATGATTAAGTTTAGGAAATTTACGCTCTCCCGCATATACATAACGTAACATCCTGGGAACCTGAGGGGTATCAAGGTACTCATCCTCTCTTATATACCTCTCTCGAACATCTGGGAAGCGCTCATAGAACCAAGCACATAACGGATATGGAAATCCACCAAGTTTATACTCAGTTGTATGTAATTTGTTCTTCTTGTCCAATGCATGTTTTAGTGAATAAATGAGCTTCTCATAATCCACATTACCCCAAGGATATTCAGCACAAACCTTATCATCTTCAACAATATATGCATACTCCTCCATCACACATGACTCGGTATTTTTCCCAAACAAAATAGACTCTACAACAAGAATTTCCATAAGCTTAACAACATCATCATTACTCTCACATACGTGTACGTGATTCACAACATTCTTTGGAATTTCATTGCGAGTCATAAAACTTCGAATATCCTTCAAAGTCACACCCTTGGACTTACCAAAATACCGCTTCAGAATATTTCTCTCTCGATTAATTGGTTTTTCAACATTATGTGTTGTGATCCGCAAACCACACATAATGTGAAAGTCTTCAAGGGTGAAGGAAACATCATGACCAAAAATCTTGAAACTAATGGAGTCTCGATTATTGGTGAATATTCGAGAAAGACACAGACAATGAACCAACTTCATGCTGCATTGGAAATTCTCCATAGCCATAATGTATCGAAATGTACTATTATTAAGCTTATCCCGTTTTGTAGGAGTCAAAAAAGTTGAAATTAATTTCTTCAAATTATGGTTCCCCTTCTAGTAACCCTTACAGTTAAACCAATCTCCAAACTCAAAATATCTTTGCCCTGGTCTTGTAGGTGGAGGAGCAGGGACATAAGGACCTGGGGGTATTATAGGTTGTCTAGGTGCTTTAGGTGCTTTGCCTACTTTAGCTGCATTAGGATCTTTAAGTGCTTTAGGAGCCATCTGTTCAAAAAAAGTAAAAGTTACAAAAAATAACATCAGGACATTATCAAAAAGATCAGTTAAAACTTCAATACCTAAGAAGGCTGAAGTTCGACAGTTACAAAGACAAAAACTTCAGCCCTAGAGCTGAAGTTTGACAGTTATAAAACAAAAACTTCCGCTCTAGAGCTGAAGTTCGACAGTTATAAAACAAAAACTTCAGCTCTAGAGCTGAAGTTCACCAGTAACAAACACAAAAACCTTAGCTCCTTAAGCTGGACTTCACCAGTTACAAACACAAAAACTTCAGCTCCTAAAGCTGAACTTCACCAGTTACAAACACAAAACATTCAGCAAAAAAAAACATGTTGTAGTTTTGACAAAAAACAAAACACAAATTCTGTTTATCTAAGGTATCATTGAACTATTACAAAATAAATAATACTATAGCTCCTAAATAGTATCATATATTTAACTCTCAAAATTTTTAAATACTCGTTCAAAAAACCTAAATATAGAATTTTTATCAACAACATAAACACTCGTTCAAAAAACCTAAAAACACAATCGTAAAAGTAAACTAATGCACTTATCAAACTAAACCCTAAGAAAATATTTTATCATAAATACATGACTATCAAAACCAAAACCAGAAATTAAATCGTAAAATAAAACCCAAAAAGCTATTGCAATGTACCTGTGATTAAATCGTAATGTAGGAACAACGACGACTAGCAGTTGAAAAATCAAAACAACAACGAAAACCGTTTGATTTCAGAGAAGAACAAATCAACAAACGCGAATAACGGGAGTGAGAGACAAAGACAATAGAGGACTAGCGTATACTTGGAGAGAAAGTAGTCTTTTAATAAAGAATGGCAAAATAGTCTTTTCAAATGGCTTTTAACAAAAAAACGGGTATGGGTGCAAACAGAAAGACAAAGCGGCTATAGGTTAAAAAGGGGCATCCAAATAGGGCGCCCCGTGCAATTTTTACGAAAACAATAGCTTGTGGATGGTAGTGTTATTTACATCAAGTGGCCACTTTTGTAACTCTTGTGTTTAGAAGTAGGCCACTTCTTCAAAATTCGACTCCTTGTTTGGATATAGGTTAAAATAGCACGGCTAACCAGTTTTCGGATTGGTCATTCAAAAATAGCTAGCGTTTTCAAAGTTATTGAAAAATAGCCAGTATTTTGCTGCAACAAGGACTGGTCCAGCATAATATACCGGAGATCGGTGCACCTGTGTATGAACTTCCAGCATATTATGCTGGAACTCCAACACGCGAAAAGTTCCAGCATAATATACTGGAGATTGGAGCACCTGTGTATGAACTTCCAACATATTATACTGAACCGGTATATTATACTGGAACTCCAGTATATTATGTTGGAGTTCCAGTATACTTATGCTGGAACTCCATTATAATATGTTTGAACTCCAGTATACTTATGCTGGAGTATTTTCCGGATTTTGAATAATGTTTTCGTTCAGATTTATCTTTACATGAAAAGTGACTAAATTTTGATTACTTTTGAAATGGTGATTATTTTTGAATGACCACTTGGAAATCTGGCTATTTTTGAATTTCTTCCGGATACAGTGATGAATTTTTTTTTACTTCATGTGGTTTTTGTAACTTCAGACAAATAATCTAATTTCGAAAAAGTGGCCAACTTTTAAATACAAGACAATAAAAGTGCCTATAGTTGTGTAAATCATCCCATTTCTCATTGCGTGTGAGGCAATGTGACAACTTAAGCAACCTTTCAGTCACTAAGCCGTTTCTTAGTCTAAAGCATAACCGGTAATTTGTCAGTTGTATGGGTTCTTAGCGATATCGAGTTAATATAGAATAATAATTGAGTTCACGGTCAAATAGTTAAAAAGTTTTAGTGAATTTTTTAATATATATATATATATATATATATATATATATATATATATATATATATATCGGACAAATATTACCGAGTTCATGTGAACCCCTAGATTACACTGTAAATCCGCTTCTGAGTTGGTTCAGTATATAGTTGTAGCTTGAGGATGAGGAATTCACACAAGCCTATTACTTGTGTGGCTGACTTAATTAGCAAATAAGCCATATTGTTCGGCTATATGTGAAACTCATTTATGTTTCCTAGCTAGTTGCTACTCAAACCACAAATCTAATACTTGTCCTTTTTCTCTAATGAAGAAGGAACCCATTTCTTTAGCTTAGGGAACCTTCACTACAACAACGTATAGAATTTGCAAGAACGTATAGCGACAATTATAATATTTTTGGTTAATTTTAATTAATGGCAATAACTTGATTTTATATTGTTACTATGAAATAGAATAAAACTTTTAATCATGAATTCTTACTTGTTATTAAACATTTTAATCATATCCCCATGTTTTATGCGTAATATAAAAATGAATCATATATAAATTGGCCATGATACTGTCAACGTTGCCAAAAATATTTTCTTGTTGGAAAAACACTTAATTTCTCAGCTTGTTTGGTGTGTGGCTTAAAATTTATTTAATTCTTTTTTCCAAAATCAAGGGCGAGCACAGATGAATCGTTCCCTCTTTTATAAAAACAAAAAGATGCAATGTTTTAAAACAAAAAGCAAAAAAAAAAAAAAAAAAAGTATGTCACCTAATTAAGTTACTCGCGAGTGAATTTATTTTTTCCTTTTGTCCGATTGCTATCTAATTTTGTAATACTGCTTATTTCCATATAGTAGGAATTCCTTTAGGTAGGATTAAGATTAAAGATAAAAGAATAGAATCGCTCTAGTAGGCAATTAAAATTTCAGAAAGAAGAGCAATGTGTAGATTATACGAAGTACAGCTACTTATACATGCATTAACTTTTTATTAATGCAACTGAAGGAATAATTAAACTATTTCACTGTTTTTATTATTCTGACAATAGACTAGATATTATTAAAACCTAACATTATCATTATACAATTGATAGAAAAATGATCAAATATACACATGCAGAACAGCAACATTAACGACACAAAACCATTTTACCAGAAGCAAGAAAATTTGTTCTGTAAAACGGAGAGCATGCAAATTAACCACAAAATTTAGAAACTTCCGGAAAAATATATATACATAAGAAACTTAGCATAATTGATGAAAATATGCACGATTTGCATTATTAATTCTCAACTCTAAAATTTTTATACTTCTAATGTCTACAAACTTGATGCAATTAACAAACAGATCATAATTTAAATATGGAAAACAAAAGGCTTCGTGATTTCTATCAGCATTTCCTAAACAAAGAAGTGTCACTTGATTTGTTTATTCAATTTTGATACTAGGAGGTAGGTAAAGAGTTTGGTTCCCCTTGCTTTCAGCTTAATATGTGTTCACGCTCAAAATCGGATAATAATTAAATTTATAAGTGGTTTAATAATACACGGATTAATTTGATACAAAGCGATAGATTGAGTTAGATTGAGCAAACAAAGATGAAATAAATTCAAACTACACGACGAGAATAATTCCAGCCTTAGTGAAGTATTCACCCTCGATCCCGGCTTGTAATGGCCAGCATTGATGAACAAGAAAAAGAGCTAATAACAGAGAAAATAATAATATATTGCTTTGGAATGCGTGTTACAATCTGTTTCATGAATTATTAGACTCCCCATTTATATAGTAGGGGAATCCTACTCTAGGTACAATCCCACAATTGTCATGAAAAATCTTCTATTTAACTGATTGTCGGTACTCCATCAATACGTACCGAGATTCACGTCGTGATATCCGGCCGGTCGCGGATATTACGGCCTTCTGTTGGTCGTGCTTGATTGCCCGATAGTGTTCTTCGAGGTTGATCCCGGACCATGACCCCGATATTCCGAAGGTGGGCGTCATGCCCTCGGACTCTGCCTCGACGAGGACCTTGCTTCGATTTCGGTTTCATGTCATTATGTCTCGAGCTTGGCTTACCTTATCGGAGACCGGGGTGTGTCATGAGCCCAGTTCCACCCATATACAGATAGTCCCCTCGCTTCTCAGAGAGTAAGTTGACGAGAAACAACATGAGCTCCCCGATTCTTTCTTCGATACGTCGTGTCAGAAATGACAAAAAAACCAAAGTGTCTCGTCAATCACGTCATAATGGCCTTAAATGCATGTCAGCCGTTGGTTAACTATTCCTGGACGCGAACTGTCACGGAAACTCTATAAATACCCTCTCCTTTGTTCGTTTTTCACTTTATATCAAACCTTCTATCCTCGTACCCAATACTCTCTAGCACTTTTACCTTCGTCACTCAAGGTTCTTTGCAAAAAAAATATTTACTTATCTTCTACTTAAGCCAACATGTCTAATCCTTCAACTTTCTTTCTTTCTTCATCTTTTCCAGATTTCCCTCCATTTTACTTTCTAAAGGAATGGCAAAGACTTCCAAAGTTATTTCCCATAAAGAAGCTCCTTCTACTTCGTGGCCGGCCACTAAGGTCGAGGAGACTGCTCCCGGCGTGGCCGTTGATGAACCAGTACCTGAACCCCCTTGAAAATGTTCATCACCTGGGGAGGCTCGGTCAATGATAATTTCAAGGTTGAGAAGCCTTCTTCGGTATAGGGTCGGCGTGAGGACGCCTCGAGATACATTTGCTCAATCACCGAAGATGACCTTCCCATGGTCTTAAAAGACTGCAACTGGGACGATAAGGACATCGTAGTTCCCGACCCCGAGGAGGCCATCACCACCATGTCGAGGGATATCTGAGTGTTTACACCTATCCCTTTACATTGGGACCGGTGGACCCGATCATTATCGATTTCTGCAAGAGATACGAGATATGCCTTAGTCAAATTCACCCTTCGTTGTGGAGGAGTGTGATCCTCCTTCGATTTTTCGTGAAAAAAATCGATTCATGTTGGTTTACTGTGGATCATCTACTCCGGCTGTATAGTCCCCGAAACTTCCGGGGGAGGGGGGCTGATACAGCTTGTGAGATGGGCCAGTAAAGCTCCATTCTCAAGTATCGATGAGGACCGGGATCGTGGCAAGGCCGTTTTGTCCGGTGAGGACTTCGAACACTACAAGAAAAGCGCTAATTACATGGGGATTTTTACCTGGAAATTTAGTCGCAGATAATACCTATGAATTTTCATGAGAAATATTAAAAATCTTAAATTTTAAATATTTTACCTACGAGAAATATTTTTCTAGGAAAATTCATAGATAACTTTGGCGCCATCATGCACCAAAATATTACCTGGGGAAACGAATTGGCATGTACATTTCCGTAAGAAAATTCGCAGGTAAACCTTAAAGAAAATGGAAAAAAAATCCTATGTTAATCCGAAGGAAAATTCCTAGGTAATTCTACATGCGAATTTAGTTGGGGATATTTTTTGGGGAATTTGCTTATTTGGAAAATTATTTGGGGATATTGTTGTTACAGATTTAGCTGTGAATTTTTTCTTGGGGATTTACTTAGGAATTCTCTTAGATGGGGAATTGCCTGGGGATGTTATTGTCGCGGATTTAGTTAGGAATGTTTTTTTGGAGATTTATCTGGGAATTTTCTTTCCAGGAGAATTACCTAGAGATTTTGTCGATGTGAATTTGGTTAAAATATTTTTCTTGGGGATTTACTTATTTGGGGAATTAAATAGAGATTTTATTATTGTAATTTTGCTAAAAATTTATTCTTGGTGATATAGTTTGGGATTTACCTAGAAATGTTATTACGTAAGAAATTAACTAGAGATTACTTGTGTGGATTTAGGCAAAAATTATTGTTTGATAATTTACTTGAATATTTCATGATACAAATTGGGAATTTGCTCTTAGGATTTAGATAGAAATTTTATTGTTGTTGTTTTAGTTTGATATATGATACTTGAAAATTTACCTGATAATTTTATGACTAGATATTTAAGTTTGAAATTCTTTGAATACTTTTTAAAATGTTATTTGAAATTTTAAGAGGATATTATTTTAAATTTAAAAATTATATTCTTTCGGAAAGTTACAAAACTTAATATGTAAAAAATATCCATAAGAATTAATTTTATCTATTATATTTTGTCGATTTATGTGTAGGTAAATGTAAAAATATTGATCCTATATAAAACTTATAGATGTATACATATTTGGATTGAACATTATAAGGCATTAAGCATAGTCAGTTATTACTCTTTTCAGCAAATTCAATACAAAATAATTATCACAAAGCTAGTTATTTTAAGAATTAAAAATTGAATATGACTGATATAAAGGACATGATAAAGCTAGGATACAACTACATGTGACACATTTCAGCTAATATCTTCAGAAAACGTACTAGATGTAACTAAATGATTGAATAGTATTTAAGTTTAATTTTGTAACGATCTGACCGGTCGTTTTGAGCTCTAACGCATCGTTCGGTAGTTTGAGGCCATGAGCAGCTTCACTTCAAGTATTATGACTTGTACGTAGGACTGTATTCTGGGCCGGGACCGGGCCTTCGTGGGCCAAACGGGCCGGGCTTCGTGGGCCTGGGCTTCGTGGACCTGGGCTCTGGCGGTCCCGGGCTTCGTGGGCTCAACGGGTGGAACCGGCCCGTGACGGGCCTAAGCCCATATGGTCCTGGGCTAAACGGGCCGGACTCGTGGGCTTCGCGGGCCTAGCAGGATTTTTTTTTAAGGCAATTTCTTGTAGTATCATGGCTATATTAAAAATATATATGTAGTATATATGTAGAAATCTAATTATTAAAGTGCTTGACGAAAAAGAAAAATAACAAAACAATAGTAAAACACTAAATTGTCATGCATAATAAATTAATAACAAAGTACAACATGAAGCATAAATACGTCTAATAATTTTGAAATAATACAAATTGTTGAAAAAACCGTAAAGACGAATTCTTGGATAAATACCCTCAACACAATGCTTTATATGCCTCCTTAAAGTGCCTGTGGTTTGAACAGTACTAAAATTTAAGACTCTTCCACAGTTCTTGCACTTTAATTTTTGGCCTTCTTCATTTTCTTCAACCACTTCATAATACTGCGAAATAAATAAGCGCACTCTTTCCGAACGAGGCATGATGTAACTTGAAAATTAAGATTGAGACTTGAAGTCTTGAAAATTGGAGATTGAGAGATTGCGAGAAATTTAGAATGAGAAATGAGTATTGAGTATTGAAATGAAGAAGAGGGAGGGGGGTATTTATAGTGGTAGAGAAGGTTAGTTTTGTAAATTGAAAAAAAACTTGTTTGAATTTTGATCTTTGAATTTTGAATTTTGAATTTTGAATTTTGAATTTTGAAATTTGAAATTTGAATTTTAAATTTTGAATTTTGAATTTTGAAAAAACGAATCAATAGAATTTGGGGGTAGGTTGTGATACAATATCATTGGTTGTGATACAATACAATATATATATAGTATACTAGTATAGAATGTTATGTATATATATTTCATTGTATATTGTCTTGTAGTATATATTGTATGTTATATATATTGTATGTTATGTATATATATTCCCTTATATATTTTCTTGTAGTATATATTGTATGTTATGTATATATATTCTCTTATATATTTTCTTGTAGTATATATTGTATGTTATGTATATATATTCTCTTATATATTTTTTTGTAGTATATATTGTATCTTATGTATATATATTATAACTTATATATTTTCTTGTAGTATATATTGTATGTTATATATATATATATATTGTAGCTTATAAATAATTCCAAGTAAAGACAAAGAAATATTGCGAAAAGATATTCAAGGGTATGTCTTATAATTTTTATTACCAAAAATGGCATATCTTTCTTAGTCTTCCTTCCCCCAATGGAATGAGTACAACAAGGTACTAATACCACCATTAGAAGGAAAAAAACTAAGGAAGATGTGCCAAAATTAGTCTATGTATTATCTCTAACAAATCTCATAAATCCTTCAAGGTTCGGAGGAGGTTGTGTTGGTGGTGGTGAAAAAGAAGCTTGTTCATCACCACTTCCGGGTGAAGCCGAATCCTCCGCAAGTTCCGCTATCATTTCTTCATAAGCTTAATCTATCGCCGGTTGTGATTCTGCAATTCCAAAGTTTCTTCTTTCCGAGCGGATCCAATCTCTAAACAGTACTGATTTTTCCAAGCTATCCCTCATAAACGCTCTATGATCACCTATTTGCAGTCTTGCTTGACTGAAAGCGCTCTCTAATGCAACAGTTGAAGCTTGAATTGATAAAATATCCCGAGCCATCCTTGCAAGAACCGGAATATATTTTTCCCTTGCCTTCCACCATTCCAAAAGATCAAAAGAGCCGTCTGGATTCTCCTTTTCAAGTCCCTGAGACAAATAAACTTGAAGCTCATTTAGATGTGAAGTTTCATCATAATTATCACCTTGAGAACCCCTGAACTCCGTCCAAGGTTTAAGAGCTTTTAAGCCCGCAGCTGTTTTAGACGATTGTGAGCTAGACGAAGTAGGGGTTGGAATAGTTGGCCTAGCATGCTCTAAGGCAAGTTGATAAGCATTATAAACTGTTTGAGCATTAATTTTAATTAAGGCTTTTATATCTGCAATTGTAGCAACTTCCTCATTTGAAAGATCTAAAGCCTTATAAATATTTGAATACAAAAAATGAGGACCTCCCAATTTCATTGTAGGATTTAACATTGCAGCAACACCATAAATAGGAAGGATAGAAACAAAATATTTTTTAAATTTTTGTTTCATTTCATTTATAGCAAGTTCATAAATGTCCCCACCCTCACCAAATTCAACAAACAAATCAGATAGTGCTGCAATATAAACTAAACAGATTGAAATAGTAGGATAATATTGCCCAGAAAATGCATTTGTAGCAATTTGAAAATGTTCTAAAAAATCTAAAAGAATTTTAACATTCATCCAATCTTGAGTAGTAAGCATTTCATCATCATCCTCACCACCTACCCGAGAATAAAACGTTGCATTAATTGGGTTTCTATATTCATATGCAACTACTAAACTTTCGTACATATAATTCCATCTAGTCGGGCAAGGTTTAGGAACCTTTCTTTCTCTAAGGCCATATTCATCACATTTTTTAAAATACTCTCTAAGTCTACTTCTACGGTTTGAATAAAAAAGCCAATTAAGAGCCATTCTAACCTTTTCAATATCTATGTTTAAAATTCGCATACCATCACCGACAATTAAATGATAAATATGACAAATACATCTAACATGGAAAATATTAGTAAATGCAGGATTTAGTGTTGTTGTAAGCATACCTATAGCACTAGTATTACTAGAAGCATTATCCATAGAAATTGCCATTATTTTATCGCTAAAGCAAAAATATCTACAAATATATGCAACAGTGTTAGCTATAAACTTACCTGTGTGACGTGAATTAATTATTCTATACGCAATTATGCGTTTTTGCATTGTCCATTCCTCATCTATCCAATGACTTGTAACAGTTAGATAATCACAATCATTACCACTTCTACCAATATCAGTAGTAATAGAAATCCGATTAGGTATATGAGTAAATAAATACCGCAAATATTGTTCATATTCATGTTTGAATTTATAAATATCACTCTTAACTGTTACGCGAGGCCAACCTTTATAAGTAGGATTAAAACTCTTCTAATATAATGAACCCAATTAGGATTAGAAGCAAAAGTATAAGGTAAGCACATAACAGTAATCATCTTTGCTAATTCTTCACGATCTCTATTTGGATCGTAATATAAAATACCTCCGGTGACAGTGTTAATTCCTGGTTGAACTAGATTTGAACCTGTACTAGGGTTAACCGCAGAATCTATACTTGTCCCCTCTAGATGCGCTTTTATTTGTAAAAATCTAGCCTTATCTCTAGGGTGTGTTTTTATGTGCCTAGTCAAACTACCCGTGCCGCTAAATATTTATGCGTCATTAATTTCCCACAAGTTTTACACTTAGCCGTATTTTGTTCTCTTACTTGAGTAAAAAAATTCCAAACTAATGATGTTTCTAGGCGTTTAGCAGGTTCTCTATTAAAAGTAGGAGTTTCTACAGGTGGGTCGGCCGGTGCATCAGTTGGGTTATTAAGAGGACTAGTAGGTGTATCATCTAAATCTGGTGCTTGGGTTTCATCATCATCTTCATTTTCCTCATTATTTTCTAAGATAGTTTCATTAGGATAAAGAACATTCATAATTTCATCATCTAATCTTTCACCTGGTGCAACATTATGGCAAAATTCACTATCGGTAAATTGAAAACAAGGGTGATCACTATCAAGAATTACGGAAGGAGGAGGACGTCTAGGTTGGCGACTACTTTCAACTTGCTTATCTTTTCTAGGTCGGGGAGCCGGGGGAAGGGTAGTTGATTGGGCACTACTTTCACCGGTTTTATCTTTTCCTTTACCAAACATTTTTTTCAAAGAAAATGCCATATTAATTGTGAGCACGTGATTTTTGTTTCGCACGACAATCGCTCCAAAAAGAAATAAAAAATAATAATTGGCCCTGCTGTACAATTTTTGGATTTCTGTGCGGCACCTTGTTGATTTATTTGTGACTTCGGCCCATTTTTATTTATTTACTTTATTAAAACAAAATTCAAAAAAATATATGTGTCCTGCATAATTCGAACCGTAATCTGGTCGTTAAATAGAAAATCATGAATAGGCATCTTCGTCCGTGATTTTATTTTGTTTGACTTTACCTGTTTTGAAATATTTTAGTGTGTGTGCAAATAATTGTATTGAGTGTGTATTTAATTTTAATTTGATTTTTTGGCTTAGTTTTGTTTTAAAATAAATAAGAAAAAGGAAATAAATAAAAAAAAATAAAGAAAGGACCCCTTCCCTTCCGGACTTGGGCCAATTTTAACAAAATTGGCCCAAACAAACAGCCCAAGACCCAGGCCTGCCCGGTCCAGGCCACCTGATGCCCAGGACGTCCAAACGACGACGTTTTAGTCCAGTGTGATCTGGGCCGTTGATCTCAGATTGATCAACGGCCAAGATCACTTCCCCACAACCCACTGAGGAACCCGACCCGTTTACAACCGGACCGAACCCAAACCCTCAACACTTGAAACGACACCGTTCCATTTAACCACCAGATCCAGACCGTAGATCTAAATTGATCTAACGGTCGAGATCCGTCCACCCACTAACTATATAAGTTCATAATCGTACCCTACCCCCCTATCCAATACCCCAGCCTCGTCGTCTTCACCCAAACCCACAAACCCTAGAGCCGCCCCTGTACTCCTCACCATGAAAAACCGGCGGCATGAACGCCGGTGACCTTGCCCTGAACACCATAGAACCCCCTCACCACCCTGAACATAGACCTGTTAACCGTTTAGTTCGAATCACCCTCCAGGTCCTCGAATCTTCATTTGAAGATTCGAGTCAAAACTCGATCTACACCAACCAACCCCAGCTTCACACCAAACACTCCCCAGACCCTCCTCGTGACCAAACCATACTTGGTTTGGTCCGAATCTGATCAGGGAAGCCTGAATCCCAGATCTAAGTTTTGAAAGTTTTGTGTTCCTCCGTCACTGGTTCAACCGAAGAGATTAAGGTCTAATGGACTTTAATCAAAGTGTTTCTCATCTGAGAAACACTTAGTTTAAAGTCCGTTCAGCCTTAAGAAAGGCCTGACCAAGTCCGAGTTAAGGTTTTGATCTTTTGCGGTTTAAGGTGAGTTTCTTTCTTTTCTTAGTTGTTTTGGTTCGTTTGATTGTTGTAAGGGTCTGTTCGTTTTCTGTCCTTGACTTCTATCAACTGTGCTTCAACCGCTTTGCCTGAACCTCTGTTTGTTTGTCTAAAATCCCCCCTCCTATTCTGATAAGACATATGTATTTGTTGTACAATAATTGAGCTTCAAATGTTGACTGAGCAATTGGTTCCTCGAGTACCACTTTGCTCAGTCGGTATAATTCGAATTATGGGTCGATACTGTTAAATGTCGGATTTTTGGTTACGATTGTGTATGTTAATGCTAATATAGTCGAGTCGACATGTGTCGTCAATTAGTTTCAACTGTCCGAACAATAACAAATCGATTTACTTCTGCTAAGCATTTGTTGAGTCAATTAAGAACCAGTTTTTGTTTACTTATAGCTGTTTGAATTGATCAGTAATGTAAAAAGGATTGTTTGGTTTAAATCCTGAATTGGAAGGCATGTGCACTCGTGCACAACATGTGCATTGGTGCACCTCATATGCTTTGTGCACAGCTTGTTTCCTGCATAAAAGGGCTTTTAATTTTAAAATGTTTTGACAGCATATGCTGTCAGATATATTCTACTGCCCATATTTGCTTTTGGTTAATAAAATGGGAAAGTTTAAGGCTGCCAGGGGAATGATGGGGTTTTATACTTAATTAGCTAAAGTGGAACTGAAAAGAAAAAGGCACATGAGAGGGGTGTTTGATATACTCTAAACAGGCTGTTAAAAGGGGAAGTTGAAGGCTTATAAGAGGAGGACCTGGGGACACAGGGAGAGGGACAGAGATATACACAGGGGGGAGAGATCAGAAAATACAGGAAGAGGGGGAAACACACTGTGAGGAGTTTTGAAAGAGAGAGCTTGAAAGACATACAAAGAGATACAGACCTAGAGGGATATTTAGACTGAGAGGATTGAAAAGGATAGAACTGATTTTAGGAAAACACAGATAGAGGGAGGTTAAGAGATAGAAAGTATACAATCTACAATCAGAAATTGCTTCTTCCTATTTGTTATTTGGGTTTTGATTTGTTCAACTTGTTGAAATCAATTCTGATTCTTTGAAGTTCCAGTTGTGTCTATTTAGTCAAGTGTTTTCCATTGGTTTACGACTGATTTGGTCTGCTTGGAGTTCTGATTCTACTCTACTGGGTGTTGCTATCATTTGGCTATTGCTTTCTATTGGCCATAGTGGCATTTCTGCACTCGAGCCTGTTTCTTGCTGTATTGCTTTGACTGCTGCTATTCTGCCCTGCTGCTACTGATAGTGTTGTAATTGCTGCTGCATTTGTTCATTGTTACTCTACTGATTGCCCTCTTCTTCAATTGCAAATATTCCCAGGTACACAACCTTTGAACCATGTATTGTTGAAAGTTTGAAGTTGAAGCAGAAATAAAGAAATGAACATCAGTTTATGTTATAGCATTGGTGTAAAAAGATAGTTCGAATGTTAGTTGGGCCTGTATTTTTACTGCAAACTGCAAATATTCTGTATAAACTAGCATACATTCTGTTTAAGATGAACTGTTAGATAGCATGGCTCAACAGCAATGACAGTATGACATAGACAGCATGTTTGATTTAGTATACATTCAGTTCAGTATAACACTTGTTTGGTTTAGTTATGACTCTATAACATAGAGTCATGGTAAGCACTTGTATGTATTTTGCCTAGACCACTGAATTGACAAATCTGTGGTACTAGGTCCGGGATAAATGTATCCCAAACAAACTCTCATACAGTCACATTAAGAGTTTGGCTATGAAGGCCAGCTTTCCTGTCAGATTATGTGCTCCAATATAAGTTCGATGTCGGGTCTCGGTATAGATTCCTTGTTTCGAAATAATGTGATGAATGTTGAGGGAAATTAGTAGTCGTTTTGAGGTCAATTAGTCGTAATTTTCCTAATAAAACAGCCAATTTCGTTTATCAATTTCAAATAGGTTAGAGTTTTAAAAAAAACAGAACTTGGAGGTCATTAAATATAACTCAGTATAAGTTGTTAGTTTGCTTGCAATCTCACTTAGCAAATTAATAAGCGCGTTCACTCGATGAAGACAAAGCATGAGGTGACTCTCACCTCATAAATATTCAATCAGGTAATCAAACAAACTTAGGTTCGGCAAACATAATAAAGATTCAGTCTGTATTTGTTCAAATAAGTAAGTTCGGTATCATCTTTCTTTTAGAGACACACATAGTAGAAATGTCGTCACTGTAGGATACCTTTCTAAAATAAAGAGACGAGCCTCGCCAAATAAAAAATGCAAATTGCGGGGCCCTCGATAAATAACCATAATAAATATTTTAGAATTCAGGCTAGGCCGTTTAGCGAATCTCACGGTCCTCCACTAAATAATAATGCGCTAGACTCTTCAGGCACGGTTTAAGTAAATTATATTCTTAAATTCGGGTGCACATTGATGTGACCCAAATTCAAATCTCAACGAAGTCGAAATGTGTTAACAACTACGGGTGCATTGATTGTGACGTGGTTCGAGATGCATTTTCACGACGTTGCAATTCTATAAAAATAAATGATAATGATAAAAGCGGTTTTAAACTTAATAAAAGCACATATAGTCATAACATGTATCTGAATCAGATATTTAGCCATTATAACAATTTAAGCGACCGTGCTAGAACCACGGGATTCGAGGGTGTCTAACACCTTCCCTCGGGTCAACAGAATTCCTTACTTAGAATTTCTGGTTCGCAGACTTCATTTGGAAAAGTCGAAAGTTTCCTCGATTTGGGATTCAAGATAAACCGGTGACTTGGGACACCAAAAGACAAACCTTTCCCAAGTGGCGACTCTGAATTAAATAAATAAATCCATTTCGAATTATGTCACTTAAATTGGAAAAACTCCCCTCGCGCATTTAACCCTTCGGGGGAGGGGCGCGCAAAAAGGAGGTGTGACAGCTCTGGCGACTCCGCTGGGGATTGACCCAGAACCACTGGTTCAGGGTCCAAGAATTCGAGCTTAGAATAATTGTTATATTGGGCTTTATTATCTGATCTTTATTACATGTTTTGCATAAAAGTGCTAAATGTTGTCTTTTACCGCTTTTGATATTATCTGAACTGTATATAAGCTGTGCCGAAACCCTTCTTTTCTTACCTCCGGGGAGAAGCTCGCTGGTCGAGACTCCCTATTCTGTTAGTGTCAATACCTGAAATAAGGAAGAGGTCGGACAAGTTACAAAGCCGGACGATCTCGCGGGTCCCCGGTACGTAGCCCTCTCCTCGACTCGAGTTGTCCGCTCGGGTACACAGTCTAGAACAAATACCAAGGTTTAAACCTAGTATAACGAAACTTCATGCCGGATCCCTAGTAGGAACGCTTATTTGCATCATGTTGTATTTTGACTTAGGGGACTCAACACAGGGGTTGGGTCCGTCTAGGACTAGCAACCTGAAATGAAAAGGCCATCATGTTGCATCCTATTTGTTTCCGTGCATTTATTTGTTTCGGACATGCATGCTGACTGACTTTTGGAGTATTTGAAAAATATAAACAAAAAAAAATATAGCAGTGTATAGGGTTAATTTTCTACTTTGAAAAAAATAACAATGCCCAATTACTATCAAAACTCTGCTGAAATTTTGAGATAATAAAAAGGAAAAATGTTTTATTTTTCAATAATTTGCTTTACTAAGAAAAAGAAAAACAAAAAGATAGAAAAATAGTCTTTTATTTTTGGAAAGTTGTTTGTTGAAAAAAAAAGGAAAGAATTTTGTTCTAAACTAATTAGGTTAATTTGACCGAACTACGCGGGTCTGATTCTCACCGGATGTGAGATACGTAGGCAAACCTCATCGGTTCCGGCCCCAATTTTTAAAATCCAAAAAAAAAAATATTTTTCTTTAGAAAAAAAAAAGAAATAAAAAATATAGAAGTTTTCTTTAAAATCAAATAAAAAAAAATAAAAAAAATAAATAGTCTTCTTCTTTCTGAAGTCTTTCATATGAAAAAATGAAATAAGCAGCAACAAAAATCAAAAAAAATAATACTCTTTGCTTTCTAGTCTCTTTTTGTAAAATGTCCAAAAAATATATATATTTGAAAAATTGAATTTCAAAATATTAGGATTTTTCTTTAGAAGTGCTTTTGTAAATAAATAAAACTCATAATTCCGCATCATTTTCTTAAAAGTCCCTCTTTCAAAATTTAAGAGGCAACATTACATACGTTCTTTCTTCCGTAGAAAAGGTGAAACAAATGAAAAAAAAATCAACCAAACACATTTTTTTTTTTTCGTTTAATATATATAAAAAAGAGAAAAAAAAATTGAATAAGTAAATAAACAAAGAATAGACAAATCTTTTGAGTCCTATGAGCACTTGCTTCTTTATTTTTATACTTGTTAGCTTCGAACTACGTAATGATCTGATTCACGTAGGCATCGTGATACGTAGGCAATCCTCATCGGATCCGGTCGCACTTCTTTTACTGCAAAATAATAAATAAAAAAAAAAGAAAAGGAAAGTAAAAAAAAAACTAATAAGAGGGAAATACCGGAACGACGCATGCTCTCGTAGCAAACATATAGTAATCCACTTAACTGTACAGGTGCATCATGCCCAACGTGAGATTAACTATCTGTTATTTGCTACAAATTAACCGTGCGTTTGTCATTGAGCATATCCAGGGTTTTTGAAAGGACGGTTGGTTTGGTGAAAGTCTGGCCTCGCACTCATATTTCACGAGGTCAAGGAGAAGTGTTCAATTACCTATTGTTAGGGCCAGAAGCAGTACTCACACTTACTTCACCAGGTCAAAAGGAAGTGTGGAAATGTCTTCAGAAATTCCACTGCAGACGATCCCTGTTTCCGAGGAAAGCTCGATCTCAGCCGTCCTCACACCTGAATCCGCAACTGCGGAGGAAAATAGAATCCTACGGCTCCGCATGCTGGAAATGCTGGATGATTGGAATAATGGGAAAGAGTCACCAAGTGTCGTCCCCGGATTCCCTGAATTATTCTCCAGGTCAAGTGGAATGTCTAATGTCCCCATAAATTATCCTGCTACCCCATTCGGGTACCCAGCCACCTCAGCCTTCTCTGCTGGATCGCCTTCCGAGCCTCATCCCCGAATGTCGGCCACTGATGCAAGCATGAACATCTTTACTGCATCGCCTTGCCCGGTTACGGCACAGCCTACCACGTACAAGCCAAGCTTTGATTCATCCTCTTTTACATTCCAAGCACCATCGTTCTCAATGGAACCAACTAGGTTCGCTACCAATACTAATCCTCTACCGCCTCAGTGCGAGCTTGCACCTGGGCAGAATCAGAACCCCAGAATTGCAGAACAAAATGAGATTGCCAAGAGAATGAGAAGCCTTGAACAAAGTTTGAAGAATATGCAAGGGTTGAGCGGACAAAAAAGCGTCTCTTACGCCGACCTGTGCATGTTCCCTCACGTGCACCTGCCAACGGGTTTCAAGACCCCGAAATTCGAGAAGTACGATGGGCACGGTGACCCCATTGCACATCTTAAGAAATACTGCAACCAATTGCGGGGAGCCGGCGGAAAAGAAGAACTGCTAATGGCATATTTTGGAGAAAGTTTGGTGGGAGTCGCTTCGGAATGGTATATGGACCAGGACATATCTCGCTGGCATATATGGGATGATCTTGCCAGAGACTTCGTAGGGCAGTTTCAATATAATATTGACATCGCACCAGAAAGAAATGCTTTGTCAAACTTAAAGAAGAAACCCTCGGAAAGTTTCAGAGAATACGCCATCAAATGGCGTGAGCAAGCGTCAAGGGTAAAACCTTCCATGGACGAGATAGAGATGGTCACTACTTTTCTCCAGGCTCAAGAGTCCGACTATTTCCAGAACATGATGTCGGCCATGGGAAAGCCTTTCGCAGAAGCGATTAAGATCGGAGAGATGGTGGAGAACGGTTTGAAAACGGGAAGAATTTTAAGTCAGGCAGCCATAAAGGCAACCTCCCAAGCCGTCCAAAGCGGGTCTGGAGGAATAGCAAGAGGGAAGAAGAAAGAGGAAACATCCATGGTAGTGTCAGAGGTGGGAGAATATCATAATCCCGGGCTTTGTTCTTCGGAAAGAACCTCGCAACATTATTTCCCCCACCAAAATGCGACCTACGCTCCTCAGCCTTACATGGTTATGAGCACCCAGCCTTATATCCAGCGGTCACAACCAGTCAATCGGGGGCAGGCCCCACATCCTAGGAATCAGCCTCCTCACCGAAACCACTACAATCCTCGACCTCCTCAGAATAATTTCTGTCCTCGGGAACCACCCAGGAGACCCAACTACACACCAATCGGTGAACCCTATTCCGCCCTATTCCCTAAGCTTGTCCAAATGAATTTGTTGCAGCCCATACCACCAAACGGGCAGAACCCGGGATCACCATCATATCAACGGGGTGTCAGATGTGCATACCATTCAGGGGTAGAAGGGCACGACACCAACGACTGTTGGACATTGAAACAAGCTGTAGAGAATCTGTTAGACCAAGGGAAGATTGTGTTGAGAGACGAGGATATCCCAAATGTGACCAATAATCCGTTGCCCGCCCACGACAACGGGCCGATAGTTGGGATGATTTGTGAAGACGAGGAAGTCGATCTGGCACTGAAAGCCATAATTGCTATTGCTGATACAGAAAAGGGACCCAGGGTAACTCCGGAACAAGAAAAAGGAATAAGTGATGTATTCAAGCAGGCCTCCATGGTATGGGGGACGGTCAAAACACCTCGGCCGAACGAGCCAGTATTTGTCGGACGCATACCACAGGAGCCAAAATACAACAAAGAGGAAGATGATAAGGTGTCCCCGCTCGACGAGAGTGAGGAAATATGTGAGGCAACAAGGGAAAAGCTATGCGAAATGCACATGGTCCAGCCAGGAGAGGGCACTAGCACCGTTGAAGTATCGTACATGGGGCCAAGCACCAAGCTTCAAAACTAGAAGGCTACACCATTCTTGATCAAACAGAAGTCCTAATGAACCTGTCTTGCCACTTTCTCTGCATCACGAGTAACCCCCGAGGGTGACTCAGATGTTTTTCTTCAGTTTCATGTTTTTAATTTCCTGAATGTCGACCATTTTCCTTATCTTCCCCAAAATGCCAAGAAATGAAATCATGCTTGATTACTCACTTTCTTCTTCTATGTTTTCTTTTGTGTTCTCTTCAATTCTGATAAATGCAGCTTTAAATAACATGACTGTTTGCGGACTTCATGCCCGGATCACGAGAACTCCGATCAGACTTCAAATAATGAGTCAAAATTTGAGATATAAAGAATTTGAAAAGTAGGAACAACTAAAGAAAATTGGTTCATGGTTTGGAAAATGTCCGTCACTAAAGCAGAGTTTGAGAGCAGTAAATGGGTTTAGACCCGTACAGAATGATAACCTTAATAACTGCGGTTTGTCACGGGCAATTATACCCAGAAAGAATGGTCCATACGTCATTGAAGAACGTTTACCAAATGGAGCATTTGTATCTGGGCGACGTCGAAAGAAACGACGTCAGCCTTGCTTGGAAAGCAGGTGCAGCGATATGTCTAAATCACTCTGGCGATATCTTTGCACAGTTTGAGATGACGAAGGCTTTCATTCTCGCTACCCAAACACTATCAACCCTTTGCAAAACCCATTTGAGCTGGTTACTCTTCTTTGATTACCCTCTTTGGAACCTGAAAATATTGTTGAAAATAAAGTGAAAAAAAAAACAAAACAAAAACAAAACAAAAAACAGAAACAAAACAAAAACAGAAACAAAAACAAAAAAAACAAAAACAAAAACAAAAATCCAAAAAACAAAAGTGTGCCTGAACTACGTTTGACTTGATTCCGAAAGGATACGTAGGCAACCTCTCCTTGGGGTTCAGTCACACCAACAATAAAATCTAGGAATTCCCCCCGAAAATAAAACTGGGGCAGAAGTTATAACGATTCAGCAATGATCCCACCCAAAAGTTCCAAAGTTGTAGTTCAATCCAAATTCTTTTCACCCCAAACCTTTTTTAAGTCCTTCTGATCAATCAGGAAGATGGAATTATTTGGGTCCGATACAACAAAATGAGGAGAATAAAGATGAGAGAGTCTTGTCGGTGAAAACCTTTGGGCACCGTGAGGCGACGAGAGAAGAGAAATTGAAATGAGAGAGCTTGTTTAGTAAAAACTCGCAAGGAGTACTAGCAGGCGACAGTAAGAAGAGAAATGAGAGAGGTCGACTAGCGAAAACCCGCAAAGGGCGTTGTCGGCCAAAAAGATGATTCCACCTCAGAAAGTCCTGGCAAGGTTCCCGGTTTTTTGAAAAAATATAGATCTGTTTTGATTCATGAGGAAATGCAAGTTCTCGGAGGTCGGGCATCCAGTCCAAAAGGCATGTCATGTCAGTTTGAAACTGGCATACACTCCAGATAAGTCCCTCTTTTCTCCCCGAAAGGGGCGTTTCTCTTTAAACTCATATGTTCTCCTTTACATAGTTTTCTTTGAGTTCTTTTTTGATCTAACTCTTAATTCCGTAGTAATCGCAAAGAAAGGTGGCAGGACCGGTTTTACAGGGCTCCGTTTGGCGAGAGTCGAATAAAATGTACAACCTCGGTGGCGCGTCAGTCCCATCCCGACTGGCCATGATAGTTGATTTGCTTCCAAAACCGACAAATCCCCACAGGCTATCCCTTGTACAATTCCCCAAAGAAGTCCACCCCAGCACATCCCCAGCAAGTTTGCTACAAAAAAAAAAAATCCCCACAGAGTCTCCCTGATAAAATCCCCACCAAAATCCCCAAGCAGAAAGGGACAGAAAAACCAAAGCCTTATAAGGCAAATCATCACAAAATCTGGAAACGCAAGTCTGAGTAGTCCGAAGGTTTTCGCATGTGAAATCCAATCAATAGCAGAGTTTCTCAACAAGAATTAGGCCAAGACAAAGCAATTGGAACAGTCAAGGCCCCCAAACTAACCGCCGTTTTCAAACTAATAATCTTTCTTTGTTTCGGAAGATTGAGACAGGTGCGACACAAAGTAGATGTGCAAGAAGCAGGTGTAGCCCAAAAGAGATAAAACGCGCAAGCATTAAAACAACCCCGCAGCAGAAAACGACCAAAGGTAAGTTTCCCATAATATTTTCATGCATTTTGACGGATCTCCCTGGCATAACCCAAGGAACTTTTCCTACCCAAAACCCCCGGCATAACCCGATGAATCTTCCCGGCATAACCCGATGAATCCTCCCGGCATAACCCGATGAATCTTCCCGGTATAACCCGATGAATCTTCCCGACATAACCCGATGAATCTTCCCGGCATAACCCGATGAATCCTCCCGGCATAACCCGATGAATCTTCCCGGTATAACCCGATGAATCTTCCCGGTATAACCCGATGAATCTTCCCGGCATAACCCGATGAATCTTTCCGGCATAACCCGATGAATCTTCCCGGCATAACTCGATGAATCTTCCCGGCATAACCCGATGAATCTTCCCGGTACAACCCGATGAATCTTCCCGGTATAACCCGATGAATCTTCCCGGCATAACCCGATGAATCTTCCCGGCATAATTCGATGAATCTTCCCGGCATAACCCGATGAATCTTCCCGGCATAACCCGATGAATCTTCCCGGCATAACCCGATGAATCTTCCCGGCATAACCCGATGAATCTTCCCGGCATAACCCGATGAATCCTCCCGGCATAACCCGATGAATCTTCCCGGCATAACCCGATGAATCTTCCCGGCATAACCCGATGAATCTTCCCGGCATAACCCGATGAATCTTCCCGGCATAACCCGATGAATCCTCCCGGCATAACCCGATGAATCCTCCCGGCATAACCCGATGAATCTTCCCGGCATAACCCGATGAATCTTCCCGGCATAACCCGATGAATCTTCCCGGCATAACCCGATGAATCTTCCCGGCATAACCCGATGAATCCTCCCGGCATAACCCGATGAATCTTCCCGGCATAACCCGATGAATCTTCCCGGCATAACCCGATGAATCTTCCCGGCATAACCCGATGAATCTTCCCGGCATAACCCGATGAATCCTCCCGGCATAACCCGATGAATCTTCCCGGCATAACCCGATGAATCTTCCCGGCATAACCCGATGAATCTTCCCGGCATAACCCGATGAATCTTCCCGGCATAACCCGATGAATCCTCCCAGCATAACTCAATAAATCTTTTCGGCATAACCCGAGAACCTTTCCATGCAATCAGCATTGGGGTTTTAAACCCTAAACTGAATTTTCCTTTTAGTCAGCATTAGGGTTTTAAACCCTAAACTGAACTTTTTCCTTTCAGCCAGCATTAGAGTTTTAAACTCTAAACTGAGCTTTTTCATGCAATCAGCATTAGGGTTTTAAACCCTAAACTGAATTTTCCTTTTAGTCAGCATTAGGGTTTTAAACCCTAAACTGAACTTTTTCCTTCCAGCCAGCATTAGGGTTTTAAACTCTAAACTGAGCTTTTTCATGCAATCAGCATTAGGGTTTTAAACCCTAAACTGAATTTTCCGTTTAGTCAGCATTAGGGTTTTAAACCCTAAACTGAACTTTTTCCTTTCAGCCAGCATTAGAGTTTTAAACTCTAAACTGAGCTTTTTCATGCAATCGGCATTAAGGTTTTAAACCCTAAACTGAACTTTTTCTTTAATCAGCATTAGGGTTTTAAAACCCTAAACTGAATTCTTCCTTTGTTCGGCATTAGGGTTTTAAACCCTGAACTGAACCTTTCCCCAGCTAGTCGGTATTAGGACTCCAACCCTGAACTGAGCATGCATATCCTCTTTCATCAATTTTATGAACTTCCTGGTGAATAATTAACGAAATTCTCCTAGTGAAACTGGGGCAGAAAATTTCGTTCGTTTGTTTGTTTTTTCCCGCAGGTCTAACCTCGAGCCACACGGATCGAAATGACCCACGAGATGAGTCTCGACTAAGAATCAAAGAAGAAAAAAGACAAAAGAAGACATCCCGAGATATCAGAGTGAATGGAGAGCAGATCGACTCCAACATTTGACTAAGGTCCTAAACCCTGCCAATTGCGTCTCACTCAGTATCCCAGAGGTTAAACAAGTCGCCGCAACTCGCAAGTATCAAGATTCAGATCGGAGTCTACAAGCAGAATCAGCTAAGACCCAAGATCAAGTCGTAAAAGAATCATAGATAGGAATATTGTAACTAGCAGTTGACATACATATAAGTAGTTAGTTCAGTTTCTAATTTTCGTTTGGTTGTAATAAGGCGGTCAGTGACACGGCAGTGACAACAGCAACAGCAGTAGCAGCAAGCATTGCAATCCCATGGTAGTCCCAGCTACCAAAACTTCTCGAACTACATTGACCTGATTCCTGTTTAGCCCAGGATATGTAGGAAATCTTTGAAGCAAGATTCGGTCAGATCTTTCAAAAAAAAAACATGTTTCATACGGAGTGGTCTATAGGCAAAAATCGCTCATACACGCTCACTTTATCTTTGCACGAAAACCCTTCGTGTTTCCGAACAAAGAGGGGCAGCTGTGAGCACGTGATTTTTGTTTCGCACGACAATCGCTCCAAAAAGAAATAAAAAATAATAATTGGCCCTGCTGTACAATTTTTGGATTTCTGTGCGGCACCTTGTTGATTTATTTGTGACTTCGGTCCATTTTTATTTATTTACTTTATTAAAACAAAATTCAAAAAAATATATGTGTCCTGCATAATTCGAACCGTAATCCGGTCGTTAAATAGAAAATTATGAATAGGCATCTTCGTCCGTGATTTTATTTTGTTTGACTTTACCTGTTTTGAAATATTTTAGTGTGTGTGCAAATAATTGTATTGAGTGTGTATTTAATTTTAATTTGATTTTTTGGCTTAGTTTTGTTTTAAAATAAATAAGAAAAAGGAAATAAATAAAAAAAAATAAAGAAAGGACCCCTTCCCTTCCGGACTTGGGCCAATTTTAACAAAATTGGCCCAAACAAACAGCCCAAGACCCAGGCCTGCCCGGTCCAGGCCACCTGATGCCCAGGATGTCCAAACGACGACGTTTTAGTCCAGTGTGATCTGGGCCGTTGATCTCAGATTGATCAACGGCCAAGATCACTTCCCCACAACCCACTGAGGAACCCGACCCGTTTACAACCGGACCGAACCCAAACCCTCAACACTTGAAACAACACCGTTCCATTTTAACCACCAGATCCAGACCGTAGACCTAAATTGATCTAACGGTCGAGATCTGTCCACCCACTAACTATATAAGTTCATAATCGTACCCTACCCCCCTATCCAATACCCCAGCCTCGTCGTTTTCACCCAAACCCACAAACCCTAGAGCCGCCCCTGTACTCCTCACCATGAAAAACCGGCAGCATGAACGCTGGTGACCTTTCCCTGAACACCATAGAACCCCCTCACCACCCTGAACATAGACCTGTTAACCGTTTAGTTCGAATCACCCTCCACATCCTCGAATCTTCATTTGAAGATTCGAGTCAAAACTCGATCTACACCAACCAACCCCAGCTTCACACCAGACACTCCCCAGACCCTCCTCGTGACCAAACCATACTTGGTTTGGTCCGAATCTGATCAGGGAAGCCTGAATCCCAGATCTAAGTTTTGAAAGTTTTGTGTTCCTCCGTCACTGGTTCAACCGAAGAGATTAAGGTCTAATGGACTTTAATCAAAGTGTTTCTCATCTGAGAAACACTTCGTTTAAAGTCCGTTCAGCCTTAAGAAAGGCCTGACCAAGTCCGAGTTAAGGTTTTTATCTTTTGCGGTTTAAGGTGAGTTTCTTTCTTTTCTTAGTTGTTTTGGTTCGTTTGATTGTTGTAAGGGTCTGTTCGTTTTCTGTCCTTGACTTCTATCAACTGTGGTTCAACCGCTTTGCCTGAACCTCTGTTTGTTTGTCTAAAATCCCCCCTCCTATTCTGATAAGACATATGTATTTGTTGTACAATAATTGAGCTTCAAATGTTGACTGAGCAATTGGTTCCTCGAGTACCACTTTGCTCAGTCAGTATAATTCGAATTATGGGTCGATACTGTTAAATGTCGGATTTTTGGTTACGATTGTGTATGTTAATGCTAATATAGTCGAGTCGACATGTGTCGTCAATTAGTTTCAACTGTCCGAACAATAACAAATCGATTTACTTCTGCTAAGCATTTGTTGAGTCAATTAAGAACCAGTTTTTGTTTACTTATAGCTGTTTGAATTGATCAGTAATGTAAAAAGGATTGTTTGGTTTAAATCCTGAATTGGAAGGCATGCGCACTCGTGTACAGCATGTGCATTGGTGCACCTCATATGCTTTGTGCACAGCTTGTTTCCTGCATAAAAGGGCTTTTAATTTTAAAATGTTTTGACAGCATATGCTGTCAGATATATTCTACTGCCCATATTTGCTTTTGGTTAATAAAATGGGAAAGTTTAAGGCTACCAGGGGAATGATGGGGTTTTATACTTAATTAGCTAAAGTGGAACTGAAAAGAAAAAGGCACATGGGAGGGGTGTTTGATATACTCTAAACAGGCTGTTAAAAGGGGAAGTTGAAGGCTTATAAGAGGAGGACCTGAGGACATAGGGAGAGGGACAGAGATATACACAGGGGGGAGAGATCAGAAAATACAGGAAGAGGGGGAAACACACTGTGAGGAGTTTTGAAAGAGAGAGCTTGAAAGACATACAAAGAGATACAGACCTAGAGGGATATTTAGACTGAGAGGATTGAAAAGGATAGAACTGATTTTAGGAAAACACAGATAGAGGGAGGTTAAGAGATAGAAAGTATACAATCTACAATCAGAAATTGCTTCTTCCTATTTGTTATTTGGGTTTTGAGTTGTTCAACTTGTTGAAATCAATTCTGATTCTTTGAAGTTCCAGTTGTGTCTATTTAGTCAAGTGTTTTCCATTGGTTTACGACTGATTTGGTCTGCTTGGAGTTCTGATTCTACTCCACTGGGTGTTGCTGTCATTTGGCTATTGCTTTCTATTGGCCATAGTGGCATTTCTGCACTCGAGCCTGTTTCTTGCTGTATTGCTTTGCCTGCTGCTATTCTGCTCTGCTGCTACTGATAGTGCTGTGATTGCTGCTGCATTTGTTCATTGTTACTCTACTGATTGCCCTCTTCTTCAATTGCAAATATTCCCAGGTACACAACCTTTGAACCATGTATTGTTGAAAGTTTGAAGTTGAAGCAGAAATAAAGAAATGAACATCAGTTTATGTTATAGCATTGGTGTAAAAAGATAGTTCGAATGTTAGCTGGGCCTGTATTTTTACTGCAAACTGCAAATATTCTGTATAAACTAGCATACATTCTGTTTAAGATGAACTGTTAGATAGCATGGCTCAACAGCAATGACAGTATGACATAGACAGCATGTTTGATTTAGTATACATTCAGTTCAGTATAACACTTGTTTGGTTTAGTTATGACTCTAGAGTCATGGTAAGCACTTGTATGTATTTTTCCTAGACCACTGAATTGACAAATCTGTGGTACTAGGTCTGGGATAAATGTATCCCAAACAAACTCTCATACAGTCACATTAAGAGTTTGGCTATGAAGGCCAGCTTTCCTGTCAGATTATGTGCTCCAATATAAGTTCGATGTCGGGTCTCGGTATAGATTCCTTGTTTCGAAATAATGTGATGAATGTTGAGGGAAATTAGTAGTCGTTTTGAGGTCAATTAGTCGTAATTTTCCTAATAAAACAGCCAATTTCGTTTATCAATTTCAAATAGGTTAGAGTTTTAAAAAAAAAACAGAACTTGGAGGTCGTTAAATATAACTCAGTATATGTTGTTAGTTTGCTTGCAATCTCATTAGCAAATTAATAAGCGCGTTCACTTGATGAAGACAAAGCATGAGGTGACTCTCACCTCATAAATATTCAATCAGGTAATCAAACAAACTTAGGTTCGGCAAACATAATAAAGATTCAGTATGTATTTGTTCAAATAAGTAAGTTCGGTATCATCTTTCTTTTAGAGACACACATAATAGAAATGTCGTCACTGTAGGATACCTTTCTAAAATAAAGAGACGAGCCTCGCCAAATAAAAAATGCAAATTGCGGGGCCCTCGATAAATAACCATAATAAATATTTTAGAATTCAGGCTAGGCCGTTTAGCGAATCTCACGGTCCTCCACTAAATAATAACGGCTAGACTCTTCAGTCACGGTTTAAGTAAATTATATTCTTAAATTCGGGTGCACATTGATGTGACCCAAATTCAAATCTCAACGAAGTCGAAATGTGTTAACAACTACGGGTGCATTGATTGTGACTTGGTTCGAGATGCATTTTTACGACGTTGCAATTCTATAAAAATAAATGATAATGATAAAAGCGGATTTAAACTTAATAAAAGCACATATAGTCATAACATGTATCTGAATCAGATATTTAGCCGTTATAACAATTTAAGCGACCGTGCTAGAACCACGGGATTCGAGGGTGCCTAACACCTTCCCTCGGGTCAACAGAATTCCTTACTTAGAATTTCTGGTTCGCAGAATTCATTTGGAAAAGTCGAAAATTTCCTCGATTTGGGATTCAAGATAAACCGGTGACTTGGGACACCAAAAGACAAACCTTTCCCAAGTGGCGACTCTGGATTAAATAAATAAATCCCATTTCGAATATTGTCACTTAAAAAGGAAAAACTCCCCTCGCGCATTTAACCCTTCGGGGGAGGGGCGCGCAAAAAGGAGGTGTGACATTAATTATAATTATGCAAACTAAACCACACAAAAATATATTCTTAAAACGTAAGAGTTGAAACGAGTTTACCGGATTGCCGAACAACTTCTTGAAAATTGAAAATCGTTGAACACTTGAAAACTTCAATTCAACAACTTCACAATTTTTCACGAAATTTCAACAATATATTAAGTAATTGTAGTAGAGAGATTGAGAGATATTGATGAATTGGTGAATAAAAATGAAAGAATGAGGGGGTATTTATAGTTGAGAAATGAGGAAAAGTGTAATTATATAAAGTTTGGGGGCCAAATGGGCATTTTCTAAACTTAAAAACGGTCAAATTGTCAGCCCAAACGGCTAGATTTTAAATATGGCCGTTGGAGAATTTTAAAAACAATTTTTTTAAAAAAAAAAATAGTCGTTGGGCCCGCCAGGCCCGCCAGGACCGGCTCAGGCGCGGCTGACGGTCCCGGGCTAAACGGTCTCGGGCTCGTGGGCTAATATATGAAGACCGTCCCGTCACGGGCTTCTCAGAACCACCAGGACTGGCCCACCAGGCCCGTTAGGACCGTGGGCCCGGTCCTGTCCGGTTCAGGCCCGGCCCACCAAGCAGCATTACTTGTATGCATGGTCGAAATTGAATTTCGAGAAGTTCGGAGTTAAATTGGAAAGAAAATTCTCATTTCGAAAACTTTAAGTTGGAAGAATTGACTAAGGTTGGATTTTTCAGTAAAAGACCTGGAAATTGGGATTTGAAGGTTCCAACAGGTTCGTATGATAATTTTGGACTTAGGCCTATGTTCGAATCAGGTTTTGGATGACCCGGGAGCGTTTCAGCACCTATTGTGGAAGTTAGCATTTTGGAAGAATTTCATGAATTTGGGGTGGAGGTGTATTTTTATGTTATCAATGTCCGTTTGGGATTACGAGTCTGGGAATAGCTCCATATGGTAATTCTGGTATTGGGGGCACGTCCGGAAGTGGATTTGGGGGGTCCCTAGGTCATTTTGGAGTCGTTTGACGAAAGTTAGAAATTTGAAGGTTTTTGAGAAGTTTTACCGGAAGTGGACTTTTTGATATCGGGGTTGGATTCTGATTTTGGAAGTTGGAGTAGGTCCGTAATGTCGAATGCGATTTGTGTGCAAAGTTTGAGGTCAATCGGATGCGATTTGATAGGTTTCGGCATCGAATATAGAAGTTTGAAGTTCTAAAGTTCATTAAATTGAATTGGGCTGAGATTCATGAATTCGACGTTGTTTGATGTATTTAAGGCCTCGATCAAGTTTATGTTATGTTTCTAGACTTGTGTGGGTGTTTAGTTTTGGAGCCCCCAGGGCTCGGGTGAGTTTCGAAGTAGCTTTGTAGTGTTTGGTGAAGAAATTGGATTGCTGGTTCTAGTGTGATCGCATTTGCGATGTATTGGTCGCAAGTGCGACCATCACATTTGCGAAGGTAAGGTTTGCATTTGCGAACATGAGGCTGCTGAGGAAAAGATCAAATTTGCGAAGTAATTATCTCTTTTGCGATGACTGTCCTCTTCGCATTTGCGAAGATCCTGGTCGCAAGTGCGACTTGATCAGGGACAGCTTGGCTTCACATTTGCGATGCTTTTGTCGCAAATGCGACCATCGCATTTGCGAGCCAGATGCGTCTGGGCCAAGGGCTTTTTATTCCGAGACTTAGCCCATTTCCCTCATTTTCCACTTAGTATAGGGCGATTTTTGAGAGCATTCTGAGAGGGGTTCCATCATCATCAAGAGTTTTGGAGTGTTGGGCATCGGTTTGAGTCGTCGGAAGGGCTTGGGAGCCGGTTATGGGACTTCGGAGCGAGGTAAGTCTCCTTTCTAACCTTGTAAGAGAGAATTAATCTCATAGGTGAATTAAATAAATGTGTGTACCTATTTGTGGGGGCTTCGTACGTACGAGGTGATGAGAGTCTATACGTAGCTACTATTATGCTATTGTCCGAGTAGTTTAGGACCCGTATCATGCTTTACTTGAAATGTTTGCGCCCTTACTTGCTAATTCGATTACTTAACTCATTGGAACTTGATAAAAGAAGTGTAAAAAGTTAAATTCACTTACTTGAAAGATTTAATGGAATACTTGACTGTAAATGAGAAATTTATGTTTTCCTTTGAAAATAAATTGCTATTTGTTGATCGGGCTGAACACCTCGGTAGTAAATAGATGCATCTATAGTTCGCGCCGTTCGACCCTCCGGCAGTGCACAGTTAAATATTATCTATGATCAGGCCGTACAATCTTGGCATGATTTGCGCATGACTTGATTGATTGTTTGGGATTATTGATGATCGAAGTGGCCTCGTTGGCCAGAGATATTAATTGCTAAAATATGAAAATAAATTTGGAAATCTCCTATAAACAAAAGAATTGTTTACCTGCTTCATGTTATTGAGTTTATAGTCATATTATAAAACCCATGATTTGTCATATTATCGATATATTATTGTTGGCCATAGTAAGTGTTAGAGTCGACCTCTCGTCACTACTTCTTCGAGATTAGGCTGGATACTTACTGGGTACGCGTTGTCTTTGTACTCATACTACACTTGCTATACATTTTGTTGTACATGCACATGTATGGCTAGTGGCCTAGTGGGCACAGCGGCATGGTTGACACGTAGACTTAGTAGAGCTGCATCTTATGTACGATCCGCAGCCAGCATAGTCTCCTTCAGAGTATCTGTATTTTCTTTTCTGTCCAAATTTATATTCCGAACAATTATTGTGTTTTATTTTATTTCCTAGTAAATGCTCATGCACTTGTGACACAAAGTAATGGAATGATTATGGGATATTTAGTATTGAAATTGGAAAACATTATTATTATTATGTAAAGTTCTTCTTTTATGAGTTAAATTGGAATATAAAAATGAGAATTACTTTAATTATTTAGTGTTGGCTTGCCTGACCGTGATGTCCGGTGTCATCACGACCTTTAATAGATTTTGGGTCGTGACAATATGGTATCAAAGCACTAGATTTACTTAGGCCTCATGAGTTATGAACGAGTTTAGTAGAGTCTTGCGGATCGGTACGGAGACGTCTGTACTTATCTTCGAGAGGCTACAGGGCTGTTAGGAGCACTTCCTTTCTCGATTCATCATCGTGCGATTTGATTCCTTTGAGGCTTATGCCTTCATTTCCTTCCCATTCAATCTTGTGCGACCTGAAGTGCTGGTTATAAATCGAGAATTGAGGAATTGTAATGATACTACAGATGCGGTGCGGGATTTTCTCCCTGCGTAGTTGGTTGGGCTTTTGTCGTCGCCTTGCGGAAGGATATTCTATCATTTCAGCTCAGTAGATGTACTTCTGATAGCTCTGAGGCTATGCACAAGTTGCTATAATGCTCATGAGTTGTTATCGCACAATATTAATGTGATGGTAAGATGTTTGCCTATGTGTTGGGGCAGTGAATGACTTGAAGGGAGGTTTACTCAATTCATGATTCAGAGATTTGGTATTTTATTTGCGGTGGAGAAAAGGCAATCGGACTCTAAATGTCCAGGTTTGGGTTGATGGAGTAACAAGATTTGGTATTTTCGAGTGTGGTGGATTTTTCATATGTGATGTGGCGTCATTGTCCTTGATTGGATAAGTTAAGTTTGTCGGTGTTATGGTCTTTATCGATTTGCTTTCGGGGCAGAGTAGTGTGAGATGGTGCTGGGGAAGCAGTCGTCAGAGATGGCGGAGTGCAGCAATTTCGAAATCAAATGGGTATTTCTAATATTGACGGTTTGAGGAAGATGATCTTCAGAAAGGTTTAAAGTTGGTAGCGATCTATTAGTCACAAGTGCATCAGAGATGGATTTTAACTCAAGGCAACAACTGGACAACGAATGATGATGAAGGACATATGAGAGGTATCTTGCAGTGGATGAACTTCTAGAAGGCCGAGAGTGAGAAGTAGGAGTCGAATATTTTCCTAAAAGAGTGAGTTTGACCAAAGTGGAAGAGTGGCAGAGTAGCATATAGGTTCTGTCGTAGGGTCAATACATGCCTTGGGAAAAGTTTAGAGTAATATAGGATTCATGGTGGACAGTGACTAGGTCTACAGGCTTAAATTTGGAATATTGGCTATTATACGGCGGGAGATTTGAATACGACAAAAAGGAGTTGCTTAATATGAAGAAGGATACGACATGCCTTTGGATTGGAATGTATTGTCGCACCTTGAGTTGATGTCCATGAGGAGAGAACAAACTTGTACAGCTGGTAAATGAGCACGGACTCAAGATGGGTTACTGGTTTGATAGTAATTGTACCCAGTACAGCGACGTTGGAAGATATCGGCATGTAATTTCCACAGGTGGGTTATCTCCTGTGAACAGGTTAGTGGTTGTGTGGTGTTGATGAAGCTTCTACAAAGGATTCTACTGGCTATCCGGTGAGAGGTTGAATATGTAAACGTAACTAGTGATTCAGAGTATTCATGAAATGGTTAACAGGAAGATTTCGAGGAATTTGGCGGGTTAATTGTGCAAGATCATGTAAACGATGAAGGAAGAACCTTGGTGGGTTCCAAGTTATGCAAAGGTAGCTTCAAGCTAAGTGGTAGAATCCCACTGCTTACGATTGGATTGTATGGTTATCTACTTATAAGGTTTCTTGTTATCGGCATATTGATAGGTTATTGCGACTAAGGAAAGAGAACATCAGTGGTAATTTAAGCAAAGAATTTGAGGAATGTGTTCTATAATTGGCATTATTGATTCATGTTCAGGCTTTGGGAAGCTTCAGGATTTATGCTTCGGGTAGAGGTGATTTGCAAGGAAAGTGATTCAGCCGAGTGCTTCTTCGAGAGGGTGTTCATGTAATAGCAAAGCCTTGGAGTTGATTATATTCGGGACCAAGTCAGAGTGGGTGACTCTCAACAACGGTCCTAGTGAATTCAAAAGTTAAAGTATGGTGCCTGGGGATTTCAAGTCCGTAGTATGGTTGAGTGTCGAGCTTTTGCAGCGGATTATGAAAAGGGGCTTGGAGTGTTCTATGTTATCTTCGGTCTGCGGTGTAACATGAGAGGAATGAGAGCAAATGACTTTCGATTTATAGAATAATTTTTAGAATGGGTGTACCAGTTGGAGACGCAATTATGTGCACAAAGAGGGTATGAAATGGTTCGTGGGTTTTGAGACAATGTGGTCTCGTGAAATGGGTTCACTTAGGACGAGTGCGGATTGAGTTCGCTATATCTTGAATGGAGCTATTATTATTCCTAAGGTGATTCCATGGTAAATTAGAAGAAGTCGGATCGGTTAACAACGGTTGAATTGGTACAATGATGGCAATGATCAGCCCCTTCAGCGTGTTGAGTTACTCATGTGATTTGTGACGGTACGTGCGAGGTTTGATGATCGCCGTAATTGATTTTATTTGGAGGCTTTCGAGTATTATGGTCGATTGTGTGCAAATGGATCCCGAAAGAGTTATGGTGGTTTAGACCACTACTTGAGGTTTGTATTTTCCGCGAATATGAGAATTCAGTCACGTGTTGCAATGGTTCTCTTGAAATGAGTTAAGTAAAAGGTTTCTATATGATGAAATGTTTACCCTATTAGTGATTCAGGAGTTATGATGAAATTCGTATACTCTTGCACATTGGCATGATTAAGTGCATCGAGTAGCATGGGATTTGGAAGTTGAGGATCAAGGTTGCAGTTTAGTGTCGACAAGAATGTCACCAGCTCGGATGAGCAGGGAAAAAGGGATTCAGATGATTAGATTAAGCAGGTATTATCTTCAATGTCACCCGGGATAGGTGTCATGTATTAGATGCTTCGTGCATTGATTTACGGATCGTTGATTCGCTCTACAACATTAGTATGGCGGGGGGTAAGGGTGTGCAGATTGTTGCCTGGTGTAGAAGGTTATGGGGGCGTATCCCACGGAAAGATGGTATAAGTGTGACAGGTAGTCACTTAATTGATTAAATATTGAAAACCAAGCATGGAGATTGTGGTACTATCATTAGTGTGAGAATTTATGCCTGAAGGGCGCTCGGTTCATTTGGTTGTGGACGTGGAGGTTTGTTCCGAATATGATGGTTGTTCTTGTGTATTATGGGAAAAATGGTTATTATGAACCCTTGATATGCTATTAGACTAGTACGGTGCGATCAGAATCGGCTTTACGTCCGTGGATGGATCTAGATATGAATGTGGGCTCTATATCGGGCTGGAGGTGTTCATTTTAGCATACCGCTCCTTGTGGAAGAGTATTCGTACGTGGATGTTATTTTGTCGTCGGCTATTTCATGTAATACTATATTGTGACATATGAGTTGCGAAACGACTTGATAAATTTCATGTGTTGAGGTCCCGCGTAGCGATGGTGTTATGTGAGCAGGATGGCTCTCAAAATTCAGATCTTATATCGCACCTTAGCCGTGCCTGAGTTTTGTAGCGTATGGCACTATCTGTCTCCCCGAGGATGGTATTATGCACTTAGTGTGCTTGTGGCCGATATTCGTATATTTTGTAGTCATGAGCATTTTACTTGGGTAAAGTATCTCCTTATTTGGGTATATTATTTGGATCGGGTTGCACGCCGCTACAGTGTGATGTTGAGTACAGTCCCCTATGTTTATTCTTGTGTGTTTTGTTTTCCAATCTCTGAGAAAGGTTCATAACACCTTTTTGGTTTTCTAACTAGTTGTGTAGGTTGAGTAGTCCTTCCTAGAATTCGTTTTCCTTATTTATCACATTTGAGTTGGTATCTTGTTGGCACATTGTGGCATCATATGAGACTTTAGGTCGTGTTTGAGATGGCTTATTTCCTGAGCAGCTCGTACTGGGTGAGACGAGATTATTGGATCTGGGATCAGTGCGAACAGATTATATGAAGCATATTAATTAAAGATCAATTATCGTTATTTGGTTTATAATGAGGTAATGGTTCATGTCAGGAGGAAAGACTCAGCGATTTGTTGACTCGGCAATTGGTTATGAATTCCTACACATCTCTTCCGTCGTGGCGATATTGCAAGAGTTGGAACAAGACTTATCTATGTCATGAGGTGAATTGCGAGCATCAGATTCGTGAAATTTTGGCTATTATTATGGTCATGTGAGTTACGTAGTGTTTAGTGTGGATTCAGCAGAAGTATGCAATTATGTATTGGTACATCGCATAGAGATTTTTACGGTGTTCGTATGATGGAAGCGGGCCTGGCAGAGAATTTCAGATATTGAAATTGAGCTCTAAGGCTTATTTGGCTAAGCAAAGGGGATAATCTTCAGATTTGTTTTGGAAAATGTGCTCAACTGAGTTGTAGTAGCACGGGTAGGTGCACGAGGTGTTAAACAATGATTTCAGACAACTCCAGCATAGTTCTTAGCACGTTCGAGGACGAATGTATGTTTAAATGGGAGAGAATGTAAAGACTCGATTGGTTGTTTTAAGCTCTAGCACGTCGTTCGATGGTTTGAGGCCATGAGCAGCTTCACTTCAGTATTATGACTTGTACACGTGGTCAGAATTGAATTTCGAAAAGTTAAGAGTTGATTTGGAAAGAAAATTCTCATTTCGAAAGCTTTAAGTTGGAAGAATTGACTAAGGTTGGATTTTTGAGTAAAAGACCTCGGAATCGGGATTTGAAGGTTCCAACAGGTTCGTATGATGATTTCGGACTTGGGCGTATGTTCGGATCTGGATTTGGATGACCCAGGAGCGTTTCTGTGCCTATTGTGGAAGTTGGCATTTTGGAAGAATTTCATGAATTTGGGGTGGAGGTGTAGTTTTATTTTATCAATATCCATTTCGGATTCCAAGTCTGGGAATAGCTTCGTATGGTGATTCTTGTATTGGGGGCGCTTCCAGAAGTGGATTTGGGGGTCTCTAGGTCATTTTGGAGTCGTTTGGCGAAAGTTAGAAATTTGAAGGTTTTTGAGAAGTTTGACTAGAAATGGACTTTTTGATATCGGGGTTGGATTTCAATTTCGGAAGTTGGCGTAAGTCCGTAATGTCGAATGTGCCTTGTGTGAAAATTTTAAGGTCAATCAGACTTGATTTGATAGGTTTCGTCATCGAATGTAAAAGTTCTAAAGTTCATTAAGCTTGAATTGGGGCGTGATTCATGAATTCGACGTTGTTTGATGTGATTTAAAGCCTTGAGCAAGGTCGTGTTATGTTTCTAGACTTGTGTGGGTGTTTGGTTTGGAGCCCCGAGGGCTCGGGTAAGTTTCAGAATAGCTTCGGAGTGTTTGGTGAAGAAACTGGATTGTTGGTTCTAATGTTATCGTATTTGCAATGTATTGGTCGCAAATGCAACCATCGCATTTGCGAAGGTAAGGTTCGCATTCACAAACATGAGGCTGCTGAGGGAAATATTGCATTTGCAAAGCAATTATCGCTTTTGCGATGACTGTCCTCTTCGCATTTGCGAAGATCCTGGTCGCAAATGCGACCTAAGCAAGGAAAACTTGGCTAAGCATTTGCGATACTTTTGTCGCAAATGCGACCATCACATTTGCGAGCCAATGCGACATCTGCGTCTGAGCCAAGGGCTTTTTATTTCGAGACTTAGCCCATTTCCCTCATTTCCCACTTGGTCTTAGGCAATTTTTGAGAGCATTCTGAGAGGGGTTCCATCATCATCAAGAGTTTTGGAGTGTTGGGCATCGGTTTGAGTCATCGAAAGGGCTTGAGAGCCGGTTATAGAACTTCGGAGCGAGATAAGTCTCCTTTCTAACCTCATAAGAGGGAGTTAACCTCATAAGTGCATTAAATAAATGTGTGTACCTATTTGTGGGGGCTACGTACGTACGAGGCGAGGAGAGTTCATACGTAGCTACTATTATGCTATTGTCCGGATAGTTTAGGACCCGTATCATACTTTACTTGAAATGTTTGGACCCTTACTTGCTAATTCGATTACTTAAGTCGTAGGAACTTGATAAAAGAAGTGTAAAAGGTTAAATTCACTTGCTTGAAAGATTTAATAGAATACTTGACCGTAAATGTGAAATTTGTGTTTTTCTTTGAAAATAAATTGCTATTTGTGGACTGGACCGAACACCTCGGTAGTAAATAGATGCATTTATGGTTCGGGTCGTTCGACCCTCCGGCAGTGCACAGTTAAATATTATGTTGGATCGGGTCGTACGACCTCGACATGATTTGCGCATGACTTGATTGATTGTTTTGGGGATTATTGATGATCGATGTGGCCTCATTGGCCGGAGATATAAATTGCTAAAATATGAAAATAAATTTAGAAATCTTCTACAAACAAAAAGAATTGTTTACATGCTTCATGTTATTGAGTTTATAGTCGTCTTATAAAACCCATGATTTGTCATATTATCGATATATTATTGTTGGCCATAGTAAGTGTCGGAGTCGACCTCTCGTTACTACTTCTTCGAGATTAGACTGGATATTTACTGGGTACGCGTTGTTTTCGTACTCATACTACACTTGCTGTCATTTTGTTGTACATGCACTTGTACGTCTAGTGGCATTGGGGGCACATCGGCATGGTTTATACAGGGACTTAGATGAGCTACATCTTATGTATCATCCGCAGCTAGCAGAGTCTCCTTCAGAGTATTTGTATTTTCTTTTCTGTCCAAATTTGTATTCCGGACAATTATTGTATTTTATTTTATTTTTTAGTAAATGCTCATGCACTTATGACACCATGCTCTGGGATGATTATAGGATATTTAGTATTGAAATAGGAAAACGTTATTATTATTCTGTAAAGTTTTTTTTTATTAGTTAAATTGAAGGAAATTTATGATTTCAGGAATATTAAAATAAGAATTTATTTAACTTTTTAGTGTTGGCTTGACTAACAGTGGTGTCCGGTGCCATCACGACCTTTAACGGATTTGGGATCGTGACAAATTTCTTAGCAGAGAAAATTATGTTACATTTATAAAAAATGTAACTAATATTTATTAACTTTCTATCTTAAGTCTGTCATTTTTTTTCACGTGTATTTAATATGATAAAATTTAATTACAGTATGTATAAAATGATAAAATTTAATTATAGTATGTATAAAATGATGTAGTTTGAGATTATAAGTATTGAAATTTAATCAAGTGATCTTATGATTCTACTTTCTAACATCATCTCTTGATTAAATTCTATTCTTATTAAAAGTAACTTAATCTCATGTACTTTATTAGGAGTAGCGAAATAATTCTTCTTTATTAGGAGTAGCGAAATAATTCTTACTAATCATCATGTACAATGTGTTTAATTCTTGTTAATTAATGTTTTTTTATATAAAAAAGAAATTAATATGTTATTCGAGAATATAAATGAATTTTAGAAAAATAACAAAAAGATATTAAATTAACAGTAATATGAACGTAATTTGCAATTACTCGGAGAAGAGTGTTTTGTTGTTTTGCGGAATCTTTAATTAATGCATCTTTTTACAAAATAAAAATTATAAAATATAAAATAAGAAGTAAAGCATTAGTAAGTAAATAGCTACATTGGGAAGTGGAAGTTGGGACATACTTGTCGCACACCGTCCAAGAGATGCAAAGTTTTGCACTTTATAAGGAGCAATTTCGAAAGAGACTATCAAGAATGGGTGGTTTAATGTAATAAATCCAACAGACAAAAATTTAAAGAAGCCTAAATATGAATTTCGATGGCAAGGGTTATAAATATATATATTAAAAGAATTACTAATTACTAATACTAATTTGGAATGAGTAAAATAATATATATCGTTGGTGCAATAGAATAGAATCTTGAGCGTTGGGTAAATATATGTTGAGAGTTGAATTACTAAAATATATAAAAATGCTATGATAGTAATTGTAATTTATAGTCTAAAAATTTCGACACATACAACTTGATACTTACAGTTGCAGTTAAATCCCTATCAAAATCTACAAGAAAACTCCTAAGTTTCGTTATTCTTTTACCAAAATTTTCATGCGAATATTTAAAATTTCCTATGGAAAAATCCGCAAGTAATTTACATGCAAATTTAAAACCCCAAGTAATTTACATGCGGATTCAAAGTCCCCACGTAACTTACCTAGGAATTTTTAAAATTCGCATGTAATAATTACCTATGAATGTTTTTCCTATCGAAATTTTTTCAGAAGGAAAATTCGTAGGAAACTTATTTTTCCGCGGATTTTGCTATATAATCCCCAGTAAAATTCTCTTGTAATACATGATTTTCTTGTAGTGGGACTTGATCCCGGCTGAATGCAGGCCGTTCCCCGAGAAGTAGAACGCATCACGTAAGTAGAACTTTCTTATGAACGTTGATTTTATGTTTACTTTTCTTTTCCTTATTGGTACGCGTTGCTGTGCAGCGGTCGCACGAATCCCAAATGCTATACCCAGACTAAAGTAGTGGGTCGAAGGTATTGTTTAACATATGCCCTACTCCGAGCGCTCGTGGCGCAAATTCTCGAAGGGCCGTTGGGAGGCTGTTCCCATGGTAAGACTTCTTTCCCGAGTAGGTTGTGTAGGCTTCTTTTTAGCATCAAGTCCTTATTTCTCTTTCCCTCATTTTGCAGGTTTGTCTAAGAATGTCGAGATCAGGCCTGAGGTCGGGGACGAGGATTTGCCTGTCGAGTCTCCCGCTCCGGGACAGGCCGAAGAGAATGAAAGAAGGAGGGCTCCGAGCTCGGAGAAAAAAGAAACCGATAAGGAGACTGGTTCGCAAGTCAAAGGAAACCTCCAGCTCCCGAGTGCTTGACTCGGACTCACTCCTCCGGCTCAGGGACGAGCCTGAGGAGGACGAACTTTTAGTAGCCGAGAGCTATCAGTCCCCGAAGAACGGGCGGCAACTGAGGAGAAAATGATGGAGGCTAACCCCTCTCAAGTTCATAAGACCGATGCTGCAGTGAGGGCAGAGAACTCTCGAGATGCCGGCTCCTCCCCGCCCAGTGTGATAGACATTATGAGATCACCTTCATTCACAGAATCAATGTTTGACGAAGCCCGAACAATGAAGAAGCGATCGAACGATGGGGACCACAAAGTGGACGATCCCCTTCGTCACTTCTTTGACGGCGTAGACTCGTCTGCCTTAGAGGACTTGATCGGATTGGGTGATTTAGAAGTGCCGAGGAAAAGTACATCCTTGGAGGTTGGCGTACTGCACTCGATCTCGAGATTGGTCAATCGGTTCCCGACCCCGGCTACGGATCCTAGCCGAAAGCGGTCAATCGTCATCACCGTCCTGGAGGACGCCCGAGTTCTTTCCGTCCTCGTCGGTGTAGCTAGCTACCTCCGATGCCTGGTAACCGATGAAGACCAAGTTAAAATGAACGAAGTGGACACCTCATGCCTGTTCAACGAAGCACAACAGGTGCTGAACCGGGTAAGATGTTACCAAACATTTTTATTTTTCAACTTTAGTTCTTGATGATCCTAATATCTCTTCTCGTATTTGCAGGCCTTGGAGCTTCACCTGAGACCTTCCTCTGGTATCGGGATGAGCTGAGCTAGATAGAGGTCGAAGTTAAAGAGCTTGCTGAGAAAAGAGACATGTACAAGCTTCTCAGCGAGCAACGTGAAGGAGAAGTCAAGAGCCTTCGAGCTGAGCTAGATGCGGCCTAGAAAGAACATGCTAACCTGGTGGAGCAGGTAAAAATCTTGGAAGTTCGTGATGATGATCTAGACATGGTGATTGACGGTCAGAACATGTAGGTTCAACAGAACTTGATCGGATCGACCAAATCCGAGTCGAAATAGACGTAATCAAGGGCGAAGTCGAAGAGTGACAGGAAAAAGGATCATTTAGCCTCGGAAAAGGAGACTGCACCGTCACAACTGGCCTCGTTGGAGGCTTAACTTCGCACAATAAGGGAGAAAGCTGAGGCTCGGTCCCAAAAGATCAAGGACCTCCAGTCCCAACTGGTCTTTGTTGTTGCCGACCAGGATACCCTCACCAAAGAGCTTAAAGCAGCCAAGTCAGTGGCTGAAATAACCAGGGCCGATGGCGATGAGATGGTGTCCCAGTACAAAGCTGATGCGGAGGCAGCCTGCGCCTGAAAGACATCATCGAATATGTGAAATGGCAGTCCCGAAGGGAGACCCTAGAGGAGGTTCATGCCCGAGTTTTGATTTATCGGCCGAGATAAAAAATGCTAAGAGGCTCGAGGCTGAGGCCATGGAGTTGGCATATCCCGAGGACTAAGAAGACTTAGAGGGTTCCGGCGGATCCGGGGGTAGAGGAGACCCGATGGTGTGACGAACCGGTCAGTCGTCTTAAGAATTTATGCTCTGATACCCTATTAACTGTTTTCCCCGAGTTTATTTCTGCTATTTTGATTTTCCGGAATGTTCGGCTTTGAGTTTCGGAGAGTTTTGGGACACTTAGTCCCTAAATGAGATCTTAGGTGTTGGAAAGTTGACCGTACTCGGAACAGTATAAAGTCGGCCTTAGAATGGAAATTCGATGGTTCTGTTAGCTCCGTTAGGTGATTCCGGGCTTAGGGGTGTGTTCGGATTGTGCTTGGGGTGTCCGTAGCTAATTTAGGCTTGAAATGCCGAAAGTTGAATTTTTGAAGTTTCCGGTCCGATAGTGAGATTTTGATCCGAGGGTCGTAATGGAATTCCTAAAGTTGGAGTAGCTCCGTAGTATTGAATGTGACGTGTGTGCAAAATTTTAGGTCATTCGGACGAGGTTTGATAGACTTTTTGATCGAAAGCGTATTTTTAGAGTTTTTGGAATTCTTAGGCTTGAATTTGATGAAAAATAGGTATTTTGATGTTGTTTTGGGCGTTCTGAAGGTTGGAACAAGTTTTAATGATGTTTTAGGATTGGTTGGTATGTTTGGTTGACGTCCCGGAGGCCTTGGGATGAATTCGGATGGTTGACACATGCATCAAACTAAACTAAAAATGTGAAGATGCTTTACTGATTAAAACAGATGGAACAAGGAACAAGGAACAAAGAAGATTTAAACTATACTAATACACAAAAATAAATCGTAAAATTAACAGAACACTTTAATGAAATCAAAACTATAACTAAAACTTCAACTATGCAAGTAAAAAGAAACAAGAAAGCTCACTGAAGCACGAGAAACTCCGGCCAGCTGCTATCGTCTGAATCTTTCCAGATTTTTGACACATAACATCCCTAACCATGTGTTTTTACAAGAGAACACACGGTTAAGGATATTACGGTCTAAAATCACAAAGATTTTGGGTTAGGGTTTTGGCCAGAAATTCTTAGATCTGAAATTCGAGCCGCTTCACCGAGATTCGAAGGAAGTTGGTCATGGATTTGGGTTGAGGGAAGTCTGGGGATGGTGTGGTATGATTTTGGGCCGGTTTGGATGAGTTTGCGACTTGGCCGGAAAACTTCAATCGGAGATTCGACGAGCTCTGGCAATATTCGAGGGAAACCAATAGCAAGAATGGAAAGAGGGATTCATAGGGGATCTATGGTGTTAATTTTGGGTTGAACGGCGTAGGTTGCACTTGCTGCCGGCGAGGATTTTGGGGCGGCTGGGATTAGGGTTTGCAAGGAGAGGTAGGGTGAGGAAGGCGAAGGACCGGGGTGGAGGGGGGGGTAAGGTTTCGGACAGTTATATAGTTAGGAGTGGGGGCTTTCTGGCCGTTAGATCATGAGACCTCGACGGCTTGGATTGATCGACGCTAAACGGCGTCGTTTCGATTTTAGCGCATTGGACCGGAGGGTTCTGGGCTGTTTGGGCGTGATGGTTTGGGCTGATGCTCAATTCAGAAGAGGCCCAATTGTTTCTTGTTTGTTTTGTTTCCTCTTTTATTTTTTTATCTATTTTTGTATTTTGTTTTCCACTTTGTAATTTTGTATTTATTTTCTGATTTTATAAAATTGCAACAATTTAAAATAAAGTCCTAATATATTTCAAAACTAAACTAATTAAATTCTAAAATTATTTAAAACCTATTTTACGCCAAATTTACGATTAAAACAATTAAAATGCGAAAGTGAGCTATTTTGTAATTTTTCATATTTGGTTCTAAAACAAACTAACCCCTAATTGATCCTAAACATATAAAATTATATCCTAAATGCAAATGCATATTTTTTGTATTTTATATGAATTAACATGCACAAATAAAATGCAACCATTATCAGAAAATGATACCAAAATGCACAAAAAATTGTAAAAATAAAAAATAAAGAAAAATTATTTTATTGGAATTTTGGTAATTATTCATATATAGGGCAAAAATCACGTACTCACAGCTGCCCCTCTTTGCTTGGAAACATGAAATGTTTTCGGGCAAAGATAAGTGAGCAAATACGAGCGATTTTTGCCCGTCTGAAAATTCCGTGTGAAGCATTTTTTGAAAAGCTTGACCGCACCCTGCTTCAGAGGTTGCCTACATATCCTGGGCTAAACAGGAATCAGGTCAGTGTAGTTCGGGAATGTCTGGTAGCTGGGACTACCAGGAGCTGTGATTTCACTGCGATTGTTGTTGCTGCTGCTTGCTGACTTCCCTTATTACACCACGTCAAAGATAAAAGAAGCTGAACTAACTATGCTCTATGAATTACAAAAGTCCTATCTAGATTCTTCAAACTTTGCTCTTGTACTTCCTTGTTGTCTTGTGTTTTCTTGTTGCCTTATTGTCTCGTGTTTTCTCGATAAAATTCCTTGTTGCTACTTCAACTGGTCAACTGAGATGTTGTTCCCTCTCTCCAAACTGCTGAACTTGAGTAAACTTGAACTCGAATGTATTCCTCTGTTATCCAGGCGGGCTCCTGACTGCTGAACTTGAAATTGAAAATACTCCTCTATTATCCAGGCGGGCTCCTGACTTCACAGAAATAGACAAAACGAAGAAAACTTTCTGCCCCAGTTTGGAAACTGGGCACATGTTACCGGATATTAATAGGAATTTGACTAAAGCTAGACTTGAAATACCTCTGCTGCACAGGCAGGCTCCTGCTTTCCGAAACTTGAATTGTATACCTCTGTTCTCCAGGCGGGCTCCTGACTGCGACTACCTAAAAATTTAGCACTTCCATTCTCCCGGCGGGCTCCTGACTTCGCCTACTTAAAAATTTAACACCTCCATTCTCCAGGCGAGCTCCTGATTTCAACTACTTAAAAATTTAACACCTCCATTCTTCAGGCGGGCTCCTGACTTCGACTACTTAAAAAAAAAATTAACACCTCCATTCTCCAGGCGGGCTCCTAACTTCGACTACTTAAAAATTTAATGCCTCCATTCTTCAGGCGGGTTCCTAACTCCAAAATGAACAAAGAAATTGATTGAAAACTAAAATTAGAATTGTGTCACCTCTGTTCTTCAGGCGGGCTCCTGATTGCTAAAAATTTGAATTGTATGTCTCTATTCTCTAGGCGGACTCCTGATTGCTAAAATTTGAGATGCATGTCTCTGTTATCCAAGCGGACTCCTGACTTTTAAAATTTAAACTGTATGTCTCCGTTCTTCAGGCGGACTCCTGACATCAAACTTGAAAAGTATGTCTCTATTCTCCAGGCGGACTCCTGACTTCAACAGAATAATCAACCAACGACAATTTTTCTGCCCCAGTTTGGAATCTGGGTGTATGGGTGAGTGTTAAACTGAATCACATATTACTAAGAATTGAAAGCTAAATCCTATTATCCAGGGAGGTTCTGACAACTCCTCATAATTACAAACCTAAGGTATTATTCTCACTACATCATGTTATCTTATTCGTGTATATGAATTATGTCCTATTATCCAGGAAGGTCCTGACAACTTGCATTTTATCCTAAACATGTAAACTTTGCAACCAAATTATATTCCCCTAGGCTATTCATGATTATCTTTGTATTTAATCAAACCGCACTTTGCGGTCAAACCTGATTACTGCTTGCTTTCCCTTTATGGAGAATTCCTCCTGAACAACTAACTTTCTGCCCCTGTTCCAATCAAAGAAAATCCCGTTAGTTTAAAATGGTGGTTAGTTGATGGCATTCTTGCTGAAAAAAATCCTTCCCCTGTATTGCTTTGTGTTGACTAACTTCCACGCACTGACCCTGAACCGTTTGATTTTCTGGCCAACTTTTAAATTCCCCAACCTCTGGCGACCTAAATATTTTACACCCATGCTGTTATTTCACTTTTCTACCCCTTTTGTTTGAACCTTTGCATTTCCCACGATATTTCCCAATCATTCCACCGATGAAATTTCCGTTAATTCCCTGTATTCCACTTGACATCAGGTTGTTTTTGACATGCTCTAACCACGTTGTGCTTTACAATTTCGGAAGCTGGTAGCGAGCCTTGAAATCCTTTCCCACTTGCTTTTGAACATCACTAACATTAGAACATTTAGACGAACAACCCCCCCCCCCAAAGAGAATGAAATGCAATGGTTTTACGGGTTAGGGATAAGAAGAATACCAAAATCGGATGACTACTAAAAATGAAGTGAAGAAAAGAAACTTATCTGACCGGAACAGCTGGCACCAATGGTCATGACATGCATTTCGGACTAATCGGCCCAACCGATCCAACTAAACAACTCCCAATTGCCATACCTCATTGCTCAGGACTTCCATCAATTGTTTGAATTACCCAGACCCTAACCTTGTTCATCCTGCGGTGCCTCGAAACAGTTTTCCACCCGCAACCCTTTTGCCAAATAACCATTTTCAACTCACTTTTGCCTCAAGGTGCCCGCGAGGGTTTTCACCAATAAGACTCTCTCATTTATTTTTCTCTCAACTCCCGTCGCCTTAGGGTGCCTGTGAAGGTTTTCACCGATAAGACTCTCTCATTATTACTTTGTTTTTCTTGCTTGAACCAGAGTGTTGCCCCTATCGTGATTTATTCCTACCTGCTCAACTTAGCATTTCTCAAAACTGATCAGAAGGTCTTTCTTTGGACCGTAATGTAGGCTTTTGGATTGGTTTAGAAAGAAAGGTATAAAAAGGCTCAAAACAATTCAAATGGGTTCAAATTACAACTTTCGGAATCCAACTGTTCACAACAATCATAACTTCTGCCCCAGTTTCTTGCTTGGGGATTTTTTGGATTTTTATTTTGGTATGACTGAACCTCGGAGTAAGGCTGCCTACGTACCCTTTCGGGATCAAGCCAAACGTAGTTCACTGTATCATAGTTACCTTTGTTGTTGTATGTTTTTTCTTTTCTTTTCTTTATTTTCTTCTTCTTTCCCTTCTCTTTCTCTTTTCCTTCACTTTTTTCTTCTTTTTCCTTCTTCTTTCTTTTTCTTTTCTTTTCTTTTCCTTTGCTTTTCTCTTTTTTTTTTCTTTTATGTTCGGCACCTGTGTTCCTTGATAGTGTCATTGATTCCGAAAAAGGGGTATGAAAAATAAGTAAGGCTCAAAGGGGATGACAAGGGATAAAAGTGTTTGGATAGCAGGACAAAATGCCTTCGTCATTTCAATATTTAAGATATGCCAAATACAAACAGATACATTCAGAAATAAAGAAATCATACATAATATCTCTTGACTGCATCGGAATTGATGGCCATTTCTATACATTTTCCTTCTACATCTGTCAAATACAATGTCCCGTTAGACAACACTCTGGTTACTACAAATGGTCCCTGCCAGTTTGGGGCAAATTTTCCTTTTGCTTTAGCCCAATGAGGCAAAATCCGCCTCAGTACTAACTGTCCAACTTCGAATTTCCTTGGACGCACTTTCTTGTTGTATGCTCTGGCCATTCTTCGTTGGTACAGTTGACCATGACACACTGATGCCAATCTCTTCTTGTCAATCAAACTCAACTGCTTAAGGAGGCTTTTCACCCATTCATCATCATCGATCTCAGCCTTCACAACGATTCGCAGAGACGGGATTTCCACCTCTATAGGTATTACTACCTCGGTGCCATATACCAATGAATAAGGAGTCACCCCCACCGAGGTACGAACAGTGGTGCGGTACCCTAATAATGCAAAAGGTAATTTCTCATGCCACTGTCTAGACCCTTCAACCATCTTCCGAAGTATTTTCTTTATATTCTTATTGGTTACTTCAACCACACTATTTGCCTTGGGACGGTATGGAGTAGAATGCCTATGGGTAATCTTAAACTGCTCACATGTCTCTTTCATCAAATGGCTATTAAGATTAGCCCCATTATCCGTGATGATTACCTTCGGAATCCCAAACCGACAGATGATATTTGAGTGCACGAAGTCGACCACAGCTTTCTTAGTCACAGACTTGAACGTCTTAGCTTCCACCCATTTGGTAAAATAGTCTATAGCTACCAGAATAAACCTGTGCCCATTTGACGCTGCTGGATCAATTGGCCCAATAACATCCATGCCCCATGCAACAAAAGGCCATGGTGCGGACATCGTATGTAGTTCTGATGGTGGAGAGTGAATCAAATCTCCATGCACTTGGCACTGATGACACTTACGCACAAAACTGATGACATTTGCGCACAAAACTGATACAATCCCGCTCCATAGTGAGCCAATAATAACCTGCTCGGAGAATCGTTTTTGCTAGAACGTACCCACTCATATGCGGCCCACAAACTCTGGAATGTACCTCAGTCATGATAGATGTAGCCTGTCTCGCGTCCATGCATCTCAATAACCTGAGATCTGGAGTTCTTTTGTACAACACTCCTCCACTAAAGGAAAACCCACTTGCCAATCACCGAATCATTCTTTTCTGATCACCGGTGGCCTGTACCGGATATTCTCCCGTCCTGATGTACTCTTTGATATCATGGAACCACGGCTCGCCGTCGATTTCCTCTTCTATCATATTACAATAAGCATGCTGATCACGGACCTGAATCTGCAACGGATCAACATAAGCCTTGTCTGGATGATGCAACATCGACGCCAAAGTAGCCAAAGCGTCGGCAACCTCATTATGAATCCTTGGAATGTGCCTGAATTCTATAGCCTGAAACCGCTGACAAAGCTCATGCAGACACTGCCGGTACGGCATAAGCTTTAAATCTCGTGTTTCCCATTCTCCTTGAATTTGGTGTACCAGTAGGTCCGAGTCACCCATGACCAAGACTTCCCGTACACACATATCTATAGCTAATCTCAATCCCAATATACACGCCTCATATTCTGCCATGTTGTTCGTACAGTAGAAATGAAGCCGAGCTATAACAGGGTAATGCTGACCCGTTTCAGAAATAAGTACCGCTCCTATTCCCACGCCTTTCATATTTGCAGCCCCATCAAAGAAAGGTTTCCATCCTGGCTTCTCAGCTTGTTCCAATTCATCAATGTGCATCACCTCTTCATCAGGGAAATAAGTTTTCAAAGGTTCGTAATCTTCATCAACAGGATTCTCAGCCAAATGATCGGCTAGTGTCTGTGCTTTCATTGCAGTCCGTGTCACATAGATAATGTCGAACTCTGTAAGCAGGATCTGCCACTTTGCAAGCCTCCCTGTAGGCATAGGCTTCTGAAAAATATACTTCAATGGGTCCAAGCGAGATATGAGGTAAGTAGTGTAAGATGACAAATAATGTTTCAACTTCTGTGCCACCCAAGTTAGGGCGCAACATGTCCTCTCCAGATGAGTATACTTAACCTCGTAAGATGTGAACTTCTTGCTGAGATAGTAGATAGCCTGCTCCTTTCTACCCGTAACATCATGCTACCCTAGTACACAGCCGAATGAATTATCCAAAACCTCAGATATAGAATCAAAGGCCTCTCTGGTTCTGGCGGGACCAACACGGGTGGGTTCGACAAATACCCCTTTATCTTATCAAAAGCCTCCTGACATTCATCAGTCCATTTGACCGCAACGCCTTTTTTCAACAATTTGAAAATCGGCTCACAAGTTGTCGTGAGCTGAGCAATGAACCTACTGATATAGTTCAATCTTCCTAACAAACTCATCACCTAAGTTTTGTTTCTTGGAGGTGGCAATTCCTGAATAGCTTTGATCTTTGACGGGTCTAATTCAATACCCCGCCGGCTGACTATAAATCCCAACAACTCCCAGATGGCACCCCGAAAGCACACTTTGCAGGATTGAGCTTAAGATTGTACTTGCGAAGCCTTTGAAAGAATTTTCTCAAATCTTTGACATGGTCGGATTGCTGTCTAGATTTCACGGTCACATCATCCACGTACACCTCGATTTTTTTGTGTATCATATCATGGAATATTGTTGTCACGACCCTCATATAAGTTGCCCCAGCATTTTTCAAATCGAACGGCATGACCCGATAACAATACGTTCCCCAGGGCGTGATGAATGCCATCTTTTCTGCATCTTCCTCGTCCATTAGAATCTGATGATAACCCGCGTAACAATCCACAAAAGAACCAATATCATGTTTGGCACAATTGTCAATCAGTATATGGATGTTAGGCAGTGGGAAATTGTCTTTTGGACTCGCCTTGTTAAGATCTCGATAATCGACACACACCCTGGTCTTGCCATCTTTCTTCGGCACAGGCACAACATTAGCTAACCAAGTGGGATACCGTGTAACCTAAATGACCTTTGCATCAAATTGCTTGGTAATTTATTCTTTGATCTTCACACTTATGTTCGTTTTGAACTTTCTCAACTTCTGCTTAACAGGAGGGAGTGCCAGATCAGTGGGTAATTTATGAACCACTAAATCGGTGCTTAGTCCTGGCATATCATCATACGACCATGCAAAAACATCTTTGTACTCATGCAATACTTTAATTATCTCCTCCTTGAGTTGTGGCTCCAGCTGAACACTTACTTTAGTTTCCCGCACATTGTCTTGGTCCCCTAGATTAACTGCTTCTGTGTCATTTAGGTTAGGTTTGGGTTTTTCTTCGAAGTTACTTAATTCTTTACTAATTTCCTCATAAGCCTCATCGTCGTTACAATCCACCCCATCATCACACTCGATTTCTTGTATTATTATTTCTGAGCTAGATTGGCTTTTAAAACTAGGCCGAAGATTCCTCATGCATGTCATATCATTGATATCAGCATAAAAAGAACTGTACAAAAGAAAAGAAAGAAAAAAAAATGGGAACAAAATTAGGAATGAAGAAAATTGCATTTCATTGAATGTAAAGATAACAGGGTTTTAACTCATCCAAACGGACGGAACATAGCAACTGAATTACCAACCCTGGAATAATCCAGGTGACAAAAGGAAAACAAAACCCACTACCATGACTCCCTCCGAAATGGAAGAGGAGTAGCTTCCCAATTGTTGATGTTAGCATGCGGTCCGATGTACTGTATATCTGCTCTGCTTAACACTTCCCCGGCCTCAACCATGTTCACTTCAGCAAATACCCTCTCGAACACCCTATCCAAATTCTCCTCTGCACCAATCAGTGGACCCGACACCTTTGCCAATGACTGCTTCTTGCTACCCGGCCTGACGAAGGACCTGGACAAGCGTGGAATTGGTTTGGGAAGAACCCAAGCTTTCTTTTTCATTTTACGATCCCTTCTAACATCTGCCGCTGTTGGTTTGAACCCCAGTCCGAAGGTGTCCAGATTTTTGGGCAGAGAAACAGGTTGCACAATGCCCTGAAGCTCAGCCCCCAGACCTTTTCCTGGCACGAACCCATTACTCAGCATTTTTGATACTACCATGACGGTCGTAGCTGCCACCCTGGGACATGGAATGCTTTTACCCTCGGGCACTCTGTTCATCGGGACCGTGTCAAAGACCTGATAAACCCATGGTCCCTTATCATCTTCAGTTTCTATAAAGGGAACAATGGCATCATTCATGGCGCATGTGGGATCTGCCCCATATAACACGATTTCTTATCTGTCCCACTCGAACTTGACCATTTGGTGCAGTGTGGAAGGCACTGCTTTGGCCGCGTGGATCCATGGTCGACCCAACAAAAGATTGTAGGACACTGCAGCGTCCAACACATGAAATTCCATAGTGAACTCGACTGGTCCAATAGTCAATTCGAGTATAATATCCCCCACTGTGTTTGTTCCCCCTCCGTCGAACCCTCGAACACAAATACTATTTTTCCGGATTCTATCATCATCAATCTTCAACTTGTTCAATGTGGACAACGTACAAATATTAGCACTTGACCCGTTATCGATCAACGCCCGAGTAGCCATTGAATCTTCACACTTGACCGTCAAGTAGAGACCTTTATTGTGTTCTGTGCCTTCCACAAGAAATTCATCATCAGAAAATGTTACCCTGTTTACCTCAAAGATTTTGTTGGCAATTGTCTCTAGATGGTTCACTGAAATTTTGTCAGGCACATGAGCTTCATTCAATATCTACATCAAAGCTCGGCAATGCTCGTCAGAATGGATCAATAATGACAACAACGAGATCTGGGCCGGTGTTTTTCTCAATTGTTCAACAATGGAATAATCTTGCACTTTCATCTTTTTCAGAAATTCTTCTGCCTCTTCTTCCGTCACGGCCTTTTTGACTAGCACTGGATTGTCTTTAGCGCCCCTAGCCTTTCCCAACTCTTCGGGAGCAAAACAACGTCCTGACCGAGTTAGCCCTTGTGTTTCACAACTTTCTTCCTCAATTTCCTTTCCTTTGTATGTCACCACTACCTTGTCATATTTTCATGGTACGGCTTTGCTATCAACCACGGGTAATTGGACTACCGGCTTTATGACAACTGGTTCTATGTAGGCCCCTTTCACAATAACTACGGGTGCAGATGATGACCCCGGTACCACTAACTTGATTGGCTCTGGCTTTTTTGCAGCAACAAATTGTCCTTTTCCCATTACCAACACTGGCTTATCTTTTATCGCTTTTAGCTGAACCACTGGACTTGCGCTAACTGTCTTTCCTTTGACCTTGAATTCTGTAGAACTGATCACCATGACCGTCTGCGAGGGTTTTTTAGGCTCTGTCCCCTTATGTATCAGTTCGATCATATTGGCTTCATAATGCGCTGGTAACGGGTTTTGATTGATGTTTGGGGCCTCTGGGGCCTGTACTTCAATACGGCGATTATCAATGAGTTCTTGTACCGCGTTTTTCAATTTCCAACATTTTTCAGTATCGTGCCCCGGCATCCCTGAGCAATACTCGCAGCTAACAGAATGGTCCAGGTTTTTGGGAAAGGGGTTTGGTGCTTTGGACTCAATTGGGGTCAACATTCCCAACTGTTTCAATCTATAGAAGAGAGTGGTGTAAGATTCTCCCAGTGGAGTAAATATTTTTCTGTTTGGGGCCTTCTCACTTCTAAAAGCTTGGTTTGGGCGGAAGCTGGTTCCTGGTCTGTTTGCCCTGGGGGTGGATAGGTGTTTTGTGAGGGTGGATGTGTGTTTTAGGGAGCCGGTGCACGCCATTGCGAGTGCACCGGAGGCTGAGTGTATATCTGGGCGTGGTGGATAGAAAAGTGTGGTTCTGGTGGTGGATAGTAGTGTTGTGGTGGGCCATATGGGGTATATTGGTAGTTTGGGTGGTGGGGTCTGGGTTGGTTGTAGTAGGGTGGAGGGTTATTGGGCCTGGACCAAGTACTAGTTTCAACCGTAGCAACTTCTTCCTTCTTCTTCTTTCCAAGCACACCACCAGTACCGCTTTGGATGGCCTGGGTGGTTGCTTTCAATGCCGAGTAACTCAAGATCTTGTTAGACTTCAATCCCTCTTCAATCATGGATCCCATCTTTACCACTTCATTAAATGACTTTCCGACATATGTCACTAGATGACCAAAATAGGTAGGCTCCAATGTTTGCAAGAAGTAATCTACCATCTCACTCTCCCTCATTGGAGGATCAACCCTTGCTGCTTGTTCCCTCCAGCGGAAACCAAACTCTCTAAAACTTTCCCCAGGCTTCTTTTCCAGCTTCAACAATGACAGACGATCGGGGACTATCTCAAGGTTATACTGAAAATGGCCAATGAATGCTTGTGCCAAATCATCTCATGTATACCATCGGCCGGGGTCCTGTCTCGTGTACCATTCCAGCTCGGACCCACTCAAGCTTTGACCAAAATAGGCTATCAACAATTCGTCCTTCCCCCCAGCACCTCTCATCTTGCTACAAAAGCCACGTAGATGGGCTACTGGGTCACCGTGCCCCTCATACAAGTCAAACTTCGGCATTTTAAACCCCGCAGGCAACTGAACATCAGGTAAAGGGCACAAATCTTTGTATGCAATGCTGACTTGGTTACCTAAACCATGCATGTTCTTGAAGGATTGCTCCATGCTTTTGACTTTATGAATCACTTCCTCCTGTTCTGCATTCTTAACCGGTTTCTCAACTTCTCCCGGGATTTCAAAATAGGGAGAATAGGTATATGGCTCAGGCACTTTGAAAGTGGGTTCAGGAGGGTAATATTGGGTGTCGTGAGCTTGGAATAACGGCTCACTAGACGATCTATGTAATGGGGCTGGGCGAGGTGCCACAAAGACTGGAGCCATGGGTAGGGTAGGGTTCTATTTGGGTGGTGGAGCTGGAGGAGCGTATGAAGTAGTACCATAGACCTGGGTGTGATAGGGGAAGGCTGAAGATGCGTCGGGAGTGGTGGGCTCTGGAGCCTGAGCCAGGGGTGGGATGTAAGATGGATTAGCGGGGTATAGTGGTGCCGGATGTCCCTGAGACCATGCCCGATGCATTTCGGCCATTTGTGCTTTTAGTTTTCTCATCTCTTCTTTCATAGCACCCACATCTGTTATCTCAACTTCATTTGAGGGGTCTACGATGCTGATTTCCGAGTCCTGCCCTGTCATGTTTACTTTATCTTTCGACCGGGTGTTGTACGGGTGAGTTGCTAGAATTGCCAATCAACTAACCACCTGCCTGGACTCACACATTTAGACAACCACTTTGTTAGCGATTAAGTCTTAACAGATTTGACAACCTCACGTTGGCATGAATGCACCTATACAGTTAATCATTTCTATTATGCGTTTGCATGATTGCATGCGTCATCCTGGCACTTTTTTCCTTGTTTCTTTTTACCTTTCTTTCACATTTCTCACATTATCCCTCTTTTGTGCTCTTTTCTTTCTTCTATTTCTTTCTCTTTTGTGTTTCCGCTCATTTCTTGCTTTCTCTTTCTCTTTTGTTTTTCTGCTCTCTTCTTTCTTTCTCTCTTTTTCGCTCCCTTCTTTTTATCGCTCTCTTTCTTACGTTTTGTTGTTACGATTACGGTCGAATCCTATGGAGATTGCCTATGTATCGTGACCCCGCATGAATCAGACCAAGCGTAGTTCGTGAAAAATAAAGCAAAAATAAAGGGTGGAAATTTTGAAATTTTCTATTTTCATTACTAAAACAAACTATTACAAACTAAACATTTCTCGGAATGAAACTAACAGACGCAAATTAAAAGCAAACACAGACTCTAAGACCGCAAACATACTTGACCTGAAAAGATAACGAACAGACGAAAGACAGACTCAAAAGGTAGAAAACTACAGATATATCCTATGCATACTCTAGTGCTTCAAACTTAGGTGTCCACGGGGCGTCGTTCGGCCTCGCCGCGGGCCTAGGATCCAAATCCCTTTCAAGCTGCTCTAATTCATTCATGGTTGTTTCACATAGATCATTACTGCGGAGGCAAAAGTAGTATGGGTCATGTCTTCGCAAACCAGGCATCTCCTGAAAATAGCATGAGCGATGGCTCTAATCCTGTCTTTTGTTTGCTTCTTTTCTATAAGCAAGCGTCTTATCTGATCGCTGCATGTCTTTAAAGCTCGAGAATCCTGCAGGTGTTGATCTTGCAACTGCTGCACTTCTACCTCCATTTGGGCCAACAAGTCGTAACAATGTCCACTTTCAATTCCAAAGTCTCTAGCCTGTCTAACCGCTTTACCCTCAAGGGCAATCACTTTTCTCTTTAAATCGGCAACAATTTTCTCATGATCCCTTTTCAACTGATTCAAGTACTGGCGACGCTCCTCTATTCTTGTAGCCCACTGCGCTTTAAGCTCTGCCATGATATTCTCAGATTTTTCTAATTCACCTCGCCATTCCCTGAGTTCATTTTCCAGCCTTTTTATCAATTGCTCATCTCATCGACTCCTTGGTTGCTTATCGACGGTTATCCTCAATTGCCGGATTTGGGCCCTAAGCGCTTCGTTTTCTCGAGCCAGTATGTTCTTCTCACCTTGATCCGCAGCAACCTGTACATTGTTCTCGAATTTCAGACTCTCAACTTGCTGCTTCAGTTTACCAATCTCAACTCGATAACCTTCTTCCCTTGCTAACCAGTCCCACTGCTCTTGGGATGGCTCGGCGAAATCTTCGAGATGAGGTCTTTTAGCCGGTCTCCCGCACGCCATGTCACCTCTGAACCAATCATGATACCCCAGAGCGACTTCCCCTTTATCCCTATCTGACACACAAGTGTTCGCCATCAAATGTTGACACTCACTCCAGATTTGGCGAACCTCTTCTTCGGGGAACCGACCGTCAGGACTAATTTCGACCACTTGGGTACTCAGATCTTCATCTCTCGGTACTACTTGATACCTCCCGAGTTGCCTCAGAACCCGATATGGTGCATAGGGCTGGATGCTTTTGAGTCCCATCAACAGAAAATGCGGCCTGGCTGCTGGCATATATATGACTTCTTCGATAGGTAACCATCCAAGCACCCACTGTATCTGGCTGGCAGTGAGGGTCCGGAATAATGATGTCCAAGCCGTGACTCCTTCAGGTAGACTATCCCCTTTGATTCTTGTGTAAAATTCTCCTATACAAATTTTCTCAAATGAACCGTAACTCAAGAGCTGAGAGCGGGGGCACAAATGCTCAGTCATCCACATTTGTAACAACAAGTTACATCCCTCAAAAAATTTGCCCCCAGCTTTGCAAGCTGTGAGAGCCCGGAAGATGTCAGCCATGATCATAGGTGCTAAAGTGCTTTTCCCCATGGTTTGCAAGGTACTGACGACCCCAGCTACTTTCAAATCAATATCTCCATCCTTCCTTAGAAATACTATGAGGCCCAAAAAGGCTATCATAAAAGCCACCCGTCTGTGTTCCTCCCATTTTTGTCGATTACTTCTACTGTATAGCTTAAAGTCTGGATTATTGAATCCGCCCACGTGGCCATATCTATCATATATGAAGCGGAAATTGCAGAAACCCTTTGCAAAATCTGGATGATGAACTGTTCGGGGTATTTTCAAGGAATCCAAAAACCGATGTACGGTAATGGCCCTGGGAGCAATTAAGTATTTGAACCTCAACGGAGCTTGATCACTTCCGATGTACCCCGCTATTTCCTCCAATGTCGGGGTGAGCTCAAAGTCCGAGAAATGAAATACATTATGTGTCGAATCCCAATAAGCGACCAATGCCCTGATAATATCACCCCGAGGCTGAAAGTCTAATAAATCCGGGAGATCTTTCAAATACTTTTTCACTTCGTCTTGCCCTTCTTTGCCTAAATCATTCCACCATAATCGCGACTCAAAAGGGATTTTGGTCATTATTGAAAAGGGTTCATTCAGCATCGTGCTCATCCTGCACATTTATTAAGGCGATTAAGCAAAAGAAAAACTTTTATTCGACTCAAAAAAGAACTATCTATATTTTTGACTCAGAATTACCTATATATTTTTAAATTTTAAAATGAAGAACTCGATTCTCAAATGCGGTCTGTCAGCACTTCGGGAACAAAGATTTTAAGGCTGCGAAAGTCAACCAGTCAAAAATCAAAAATTGACCAAGATGGCTATTTTTGCAAAGTCAGCCTTCCCGCGTCCCTTTTGGGGATATCTGGCTATTTATGACAAGACGGCCCCACTTTACTTATTTATGACGAAAAATAAAAATTTTGACATTTTTTTGGCTATTTTTGCAAAAGAAAGGTTGGACCCGATGAGGGTTGCCTACGTATCCCACACCCTGTGAGAATCAAACCGGCGTAGTTCGGCCCAATTAACCGAACTATTTTTAAAACAATACTCTTTTTCATTTTCAATTTTTCTTTTCTAACAAACAATAAACAACCTATTTTCCAAACTAAGAATAAAAGACTTTTTTTTTCAACAAACACTTTCCAAAAATAAAAGACTCTTTTTTTCTATTTTTCCTTTGTTTTTAGTAAAACAGACTATTAGAAATAAAGCATTTTCCTTTTTCATTTTCTCAAAATTTTGGCAGAGTTTCGACAGTGTTTGGGCATTGGGGTTTTAACTCCCTAACTGTTATTTCTCTCTCTTTTTTTCTTTTCTCAATTTTCCAACATTTTTGAGATTCAGAAACCGGTCAACATGCAGGTTCGGAACAAATAAATGCGCAACACAAGAGAATGCATCAGGATGGTCTTTTCATTTCAGGTTGCTAGTCCTGGACGGACCCAACCCCTGTGTTGAGTCCCCTAAGTCAAATGCAACGTGATGCAAACAAGCGTTCCTACTAGATATCCGGCATGAAGTCACGTTATTCTATGTTCAAAAACCTGGGTGGGTGTTCTAGACTGTGTACCCGAGAGGACAACTCGAGTCGAGGAGGGGGCAACTTACCGGGAACCAAAAGGCCATCTGGCTTCGTAACTTGTCCGGCCTCTTTCTTATTTCAAGGTATGACACTAACAGAATAGGGAGTCTCAACCAGTAAGCACATCCCCGGAGGTGAAGAGAGAAGGGTGTCGGCACAGTTTATATACAGTTCAGATAATATCAAAGCGGTAACATTTAGCATATTCAGCACAAGACATGTAGGACAATCAGATAAAATTAAATACAACAATATATCTAAGCCCGAATTCTGGTCTGCGAAACCAGAGATTCTGGGTTCGATCCCCAGCAGAGTCGCCAGAGCTGTCACACCTCCTTTTCACTACACCCCCGTAAGGGCATAAAGGAGTTTTTTCCAATTAAAGGACAATCGGAACGGGATTTAGTTATTAAGATTTTAGAGTCGCCACTTGGGAGATTAATGGAGTCCCAAGTCACCATTCGAATCCCGAACCGAGGAAAAATATGACTCTGTTACAGTCTGCGAACCAGAAATCCGAGTAAGGAATTCTGTTAACCCTGGAGAAGGTGTTAGGTATTCCCGAGTTCCGTGGTTTTAGCACGGTCGCTCAACTGTTGTATTTGATCTTATCTGATTTAAAAACATGTTCTTGCTTATGGGTTTTTTTTAATTTCGAACCGCTTTTATTATTATTATGAGAATTGCAACGTCGTGAAAACATGTCTCGAACCTCGTCACAATCAATGCACCCGTGGTCGTTGACACATTTCGACTCCGTTGAGATTTGGATTTGGGTCGCATCAATGCGCACCCGAGTTTAAGAAGGTAATTTATTAAAAACGCTCCTAAAGTATCTAACGCGTTATTATCTTTAGGGAAGGCCGTGAAATTCGCTAAACGGCCCATTCCGAATTCTAAGAAATTAAGACACTATTTATCGAGGGCCCCGCAAATTGTAGTTTTATTCGGCGAGGCTCATCTCATTTTGTTATTTAAGGGTATTTAAACTAAAAAAAAAAGCTATTTGTTATCTACTATGGCTCGTTTCCAATAATCAATAGATCTAGTTAGTTAATAAATTAAGAGGGCTCTTACATTTTAATTGGACGCAATTGGATTTTGATGACCCACAGATCGCAAGGAACGCTGGTTCACTAATTCTATCATTTATTGGGGCCTTGAGTGATGCCCAAGAGCCTATTGAAGGAATTTCTCATAAGCTGGGCCGTTAAAGGGAGGCCCAATTCGAAACTCATTGCAAGCTGGACAAGGACCCAGGATCGAACCTGGGCAGGGATACCACCAGCTTACAAACACGCCAATAAACGATTCCCAATTGATCCTAACTAACAATGACAATTGTGACCACGGAGCTTTAAATTTTTAAATATAGAACCAATCATTAGCTAATCATCAAACTCAAACAACTACGTTCAACTTTTTAAACAAAAACAAATTAACGTGCATGATTTCAGTAACATTTCCCAACAACAATTAGCAATCTCAACTATGATTATCAATTCAATACATTAATCAACAATCCAAACACCTACTGGACTTAAATCTGATTGAAATGAACCTGGAAGAATACAAATCAATTAACAGTTCACTAAGTGTCACAGGCCTACTAAAACTAAATGAATATCCCATACTTAGAAACTAAACAGATAGTTTTATCTTCATAACAAACTGATCCAAACATCAATAATATAAAAAGAAACTACACAATGGTTTTAAAAAAACTGATTTGTTTATTCCAATTTGACTCATATTCACAAGTTTCTCCATATTCAAGCAAAGTTCAGCTCCATCACAATTCGAGAGCATACCTGGATGTGAACAGAATAGGAGTAGGAGAGAGTCAGTCAACAGCAACAACAACAGTCATCAATTGACAAAATTGTCAGTTACATCACAGCCTCAAGCCCAGAATCAGTACCCAGTAAACTCAGAAGAAAGAGTTCATTCGAACAATAAACCAACAGACTTGGAATCGAAATTTTAATCCAGATTCAATTCATTTCAACTTATCAACGAAGAGCTACTGTTTCAAACTTAAAAACAAGCCAGAAATCAATAAAATCTCTAGAAAATTCAATGAATCACTCGAGACTTTCTTCAACTCAATGAAACAGTAGAACTACTTTTTTCGGATTGGGAATCGTATGCTCACTATTTCAGCCCCCATTTTTGGACTTTTCTTCTAAAGTTAAGGTTTGAGAGAATTTTTCTTGAATTTCAAAATTTTCAGCCCCTATCCTCAAGGCATTTGATGCCCTTTTATAGGTGACAAAAGAGGGTAAATCAGATTTTAGGTTTCTTTTTAGTCCCTCCCTTATTTTCAGTTTGGTCCCGTTATTTTTGACTTTCTCAACAAGTAAATCCCACTATTGTGCTAACACCTACACTAAAGTGCCGTTCTAGAAAGCCCTAGGATGTTCTTCTACCCCCACAATACCTATACTACCCTTACCCCTACTTTAAAATTACTATTCTTATCAGGATTTCCCTTTTCCATGCCTAAACTACCCCTGAAAGCTTCTCCAAGTTACTGATTCTACCTATATTCTCAACAGCTATAACCAATCCCCTAAATTAATTCAAAACTAACTAGGACTAATTAACTAGAACTCAGAAATTACCCAATTGAACTAACCAATCCTATTTATTCAATCACCCAAACCCAAACAACTTAGAAAAACCAGGAGAACAGGATTAGTCAACATTTAAATGAAATTAAACTAGCTTTTAACCAATAAGCTCACAATTGACCATTCGAACATTAAATTCAGAACTAAAAAGCAATTTGAAATCAACCTAAACATCCAGCTAACATTAATGGACAAAATGGTATTGAATCCAAACTAATCAATTATGCCGATTCTGCAAGTAAAATTATGATTAACTAACAAATGACACATGCATCAAACTAAACTAAAAATGCGAAGATGTTTTACTGATTAAAACAGATGGAACAAGGAACAAGGAACAAAGAAGATTTAAACTATACTAATACACAAAAATAAATCGTAAAATTAACAGAACACTTTAATGAAATCAAAACTATAACCAAAACTTCAACTATGCAAGTAAAAAGAAACAAGAAAGCTCACTGAAGCACGAGAAACTCCGGCCAGCTGCTATCGTCCGAATCTTTCCAGATTTTTGACACATAACATCCCTAACCATGTGTTTTTACAAGAGAACACATGGTTAAGGATATTACGGTCTAAAATCACAAAGATTTTGGGTTAGGGTTTTGGCCAGAAATTCTTAGATCTGAAATTCGAGCCGCTTCACCGAGATTCGAAGGAAGTTGGTCATGGATTTGGGTTGAGGGAAGTCTGGGGATGGTGTGGTATGATTTTAAGCCGGTTTGGATGAGTTTGCGACTTGGCCGGAAAACTTCAATCGGAGATTCGACGAGCTCTGGCAATATTCGAGGGAAACCAATAGCATGAATGGAAAAAGGGATTCATGGGGGATCTATGGTGTTAATTTGGGGTTGAACGGCGTAGGTTGCACTTGCCGCCGGCGAGGATTTTGGGGCGGCTGGGATTAGGGTTTGCAAGGAGAGGTAGGGTGAGGAAGGCGAAGGACCAGGGTGGGGAGGTAAGGTTTCGGACAGTTATATAGTTAGGAGTGGGGGCTTTCTGGCCGTTAGATCATGAGACCTCGACGGCTTGAATTGATTGACGCCAAACGGCGTCGTTTTGATTTTAGCGCATTGGACCGGAGGGTTCTGGGCTGTTTGGGCGTGATGGTTTGGGCTGATACTCAATTCAGAAGAGGCCCAATTGTTTCTTGTTTGTTTGTTTCCTCTTTTATTTCTTTTATCTATTTTTGTATTTTGTTTTCCACTTTGTAATTTTGTATTTATTTTTCTGATTTTATAATATTGCAACAATTCAAAATAAAGTTCTAATATATTTCAAAACTAAACTAATTAAATTCTAAAATTATTTAAAACCTATTTTACGCCAAATTTACGATTAAAATAATTAAAATGCGAAAGTGAGCTATTTTGTAATTTTTCATGTTTGGTTCTAAAACAAACTAACCCCTAATTGATCCTAAACATATAAAATTATATCCTAAATGCAAATGCATATTTTTTGTATTTTATATGAATTAACATGCACAAATAAAATGCAACCATTATCAGAAAATGATACCAAAATGCACAAAAAATTGTAAAAACAAAAAATAAAGAAATATTATTTTGTTGGAATTTTGGGAATTATTCATATATAGGGCAAAAATCACGTGCTCACACCAGGCATGCCGCCTGATAATATTGATTTTGTCATTGATCTGTTGTCGGGCACTCAGCCCATTTCTATTCCTCCATATTATATGGCTCCTCCTGAGTTGCAGGAGTTGAAGGATCAGTTACAGGAATTGCTTGATAAGGGTTTTATTCGGCCCAGTGTATTACCTTGGGGTGCTCCTGTCTTGTTTGTGAAGAAAAAGGATGGTTCTATGCGTGTGTGTATTGATTATCGCTAGTTGAACAAAGTGATAGTTAAGAACCGTTATCATTTGCCTCGTATTGATGATCTGTTTGACCAGCTTCAGGGTGCACAGGTATTTTCTAAGATTGATTTGCGCTCAGGTTACCATCAGTTGAAGATTCAGAAGCCAGATATCCTGAAGACTGCTTTCAGGACTCGGTATAGTCATTACGAGTTCCTTGATATGTCATTTAGGCTGACCAATGCCCCAACAGCCTTTATGCATTTGATGCACACTGTGTTTTAGCCGTATCTTGACTCGTTCATCATTGTCTTTATTGATGATACTCTGGTGTATTCCCGGAGTTGGGAAGATCATAAGCAGTACCTGAGGACTGTGCTTCAGACTCTGAGAGAGAAGAAGTTATATGCTAAGTTCTCGAAATGTGAGTTTTGGTTGGATTTAGTGGAATTCTTAGGCCACATGGTATCGAGTGAGGGTATTCAGGTGGATCCAAAGAAGATAGAGGCCATGTAGAGTTGGCCCAGGCCATTCTCAGCTATAGAGATTCGCAGTTTCCTTGGCTTGGCGGGTTACTACCGTCATTTTGTTAAGGGGTTTTCATCGATTGCAGCCCCTATGACTAGACTGACCCATAAGGGTGCTCCGTTCCAGTGGACGGAGGAGTGTGAGGTGAGCTTTCAGAAGCTCAAGACAACTTTGACTATAGCCCTAGTTTTGATATTGCCTACAGGTTCGGGGTCTTATACAGTCTATTGTGATGCCTCGAGGATTGGCCTCAGAGTGGTGTTGATGCAGGATGGTAGGGTGATTGCCTACGCGTCCAGACAGTTGAAGATACATGAGAAGAACTATCATGTTCACGACCTTGAGTTAGTTGCCATTGTTCACGCCCTAAAGATTTGGTGTCATTATTTATATAGAGTTCCCTGTGAGATTTATACTGACCACCGGAGCTTGCAACACCTGTTCAAGCAAAAGGATCTAAATTTGCGCCAGATGAGGTGGTTAGAGTTGCTGAAGGACTATGACATCACTATTTTATATCACTTAGGCAAGGCTAATATGGTGGCCGATGCTTTGAGTCATCGGGCAGAGAGTTTGGGGAGTTTGGCTTATTTACCAGCATCGGAGAGGCCTATGGCGATGGATATTTAGGCCTTAGCCAGCCAGTTTGTAAGAGTGGATCTTTTAGAGCCAAGTCGGGTTCTAGCTTGCGTGATTTCTCAGTCTTCCTTATTTGATCGTATCAGGGAGCAGTAGTATGATGACCCTCATTTGCTTGTCCTCAAGAACAAGGTTCAGCACGGTAATGCCAGAGATGTGACTATTGGTGATGATGGGGTATTGAGGATGCAGGGTCGGATTTGTGTACCAATGTTGATGGGCTTTGAGAGTTGATTCTAGAGGAGGCCCATAGCTCGCGGTATTCCATTCATCCGGGTGCCGCGAAGATGTATTAGGATTTGAGGCAGCACTACTGGTGGAGGCGGATGAAGAAGGATATAGTTGGATTTGTAGCTCGGTGCCTCAACTATTAGTAGGTGAAGTATGAGCACCAGAGACCGCATGGGTTACTTCAGCAGATAGAGATTCCGGAGTTGAAGTGGGAGCGGATCACCATGGACTTTGTAGTTGGGCTCCCACGGACTTTGAGGAAGTTTGATGCTATTTGGGTAATTATGGATCGGCTGACCAAGTTCGCTCATTTCATTCCTGTGTGTACTACTTATTCTTCAGAGCGATTGGCAGAGATTTATATCCCGGAGATTGTTCATCTGCATGGTATCCCAGTGTCCATCATTTCATATAGAGGTACACAGTTCACATCACGGTTCTGGAGGGCCGTTCAGCATGAGTTGGGTACTCGGGTGGAGTTGAGTACAACATTTCACCCTTAGATGGACGGACAGTCCGAGCGCACTATTCAGATTCTTGAGGATATGCTCGTGCGTGTGTGATTGAGTTTGGAGGGTCGTGGGATCAGTTCTTGCCATTGGCGGAGTTTGCTTTTAACAACAGCTATCAGTCCAGCATTTAGATGGCATCGTATGTGGCTTTATATTGTAGGCGGTGTAGATCTCTGGTGGATTGGTTTAAGCCGGGTGAGGCTAGATTGTTGGGCACAGACCTGGTTCAGGATGCTTTGGAGAAGGTTAAGGTGATTCAGGATAGACTCCGTACAACCCAGTCCAGACAGAAGAGTTACGCGGACCAGAAAGTTCGTGATGTTTTCTATATGGTTGGAGAGCAGGTTCTGCTTCGGGTTTCTCCTGTGAAGGGCGTTATGAAATTCGGGAAGAAAGGAAAGCTGAGTCCGAGATTTATTGGCCTTTTTGAGATATTGAGGCGTGTTGGGGAGGTTGCTTATGAGCTTTCCTTACCTCCCAGCTTGGCCGGAGTTCATCTGATATTCCATGTTTAGACGCTCCAGAGGTATCACGGTGATCCGTCGCACGTGTTGGATTTCAGTTCAGTCTAGTTGGACAATGATCTAACTTATGTTGAGGAGCCAGTGGCAATATTGGACAGTTAGGTTAGAAAGCTGTGGTTAAAGAACATTGCATCCGTGAAAGTTCAGTGGCGGCGCCAACCGGTCGAGGAGGTGACCTGGGAGACCGAGCAATATATGCAGAGTCGTACCCTCATCTTTTCACTACTTCAGGTATGTCTTTATGCTCGTTCGACGACGAACGAATGTTTAAGTGTAGGAGGATGTGACGACCCGTCCGGTCGTCTTAAGAATTTACGCCCATATCCCTTATTAACTGCTTTCCCCGAGTTTATTTATGCTATTTTGATTTGTCGGGATGTTCGGCTTTGAGTTTCGGAGAGTTTTGGGACACTTAGTCCCTAAATGAGAGCTTAGTTGTTGGTAAGTTGACCGTAGTCGGGACAGATTAAAGACGGCCTCGGAATGGAAATCCGATGGATCTGTTAGCTCCGTTAGGTGATTCTGGGCTTAGAGGCGTATTCGGATTGCATTTTGGAGGTTCGTAGCTAATTTAGGCTTGAAATGTCGAAAGTTGAATTTTTGAAGTTTTCGGTCCGATAGTGAGATTTTGATCCAAGGGTCGGAATGGAATTTCGGAAGTTGGAGTAGCTCCGTAGTGTTGAATGTGGAGTGTGTGCAAAATTTCAGGTCATTCGAACGAGGTTTGATAGACATTTTGATCAAATGCGTAATTTTAGAGTTTTTGGAATTCTTAGGCTTGAATTCGATGAAAAATAGGTGTTTTGATGTTGTTTTGAGCGTTTCGAAGGTTGGAACAAGTTTGAATGATGTTTTAGAATTGGTTGGTATGTTTGGTTGAGGTCCCGGAGGCCTCGGGATGAATTCATATGGTTGACAGAAATATTTTGGAGTTAGAGTTGCAGTTTCAGTTGTTGGTTCTGTCATAACCGCACCTGCGGTTTGGTTTCCGCAAGTGCGGCGCCGCAGAAGCGGCTCAGTGGCCGCAGAAGTAGAATTTGCTCATTCCTTCATGAACTGCAAAAGCGGTGGTAATACCGCAGAAGTGGTACCGCATCTGCGGATTGGGAGTCGCAGATGCGGAAGCTGGCCCTTTTAATAAAATGTCTCAGATGCGACCTTGGCTCCGCAAATTCGGTCTAGGGCCGCAAATGCGGAAATCGCTGGGCAGAACATATACATTCTTGCCTTCACGAAATTTAGCCATTTTTCATCTTTTCAAAACGGGAAGAAGTTTGGGGAACACTTTTCAAGAGGGATTTTCAGAGGAGTTTATTGGGGTAAGGTCTTTGGTCCCTAAACTCGTTATTGGATTGATTTTTATCAATTTAAGCATGAAGAATTAAGGAAAACCAGTGGTAATTGGGGGATTAGGGCTTGTATAATTGGAGACCTTTGAGTGATGATTTGAGGGACAAATCGAGGTCCGATTTTAGTACTTTTGATATGATTGAACTCGTGAGAGTGCGAGATTTCTGGAAATATAAATTTTACCCGATTCTGAGACATGGGTCTGAGGGGCATTTTTGTCATTTTACATAATTTTGCGTATTAGCTTAGAATTTAATTGTAGAATCAGTTACTTGAAGTGTTATTTAAATTATGCAATTGAATTGAATAGATGTGGGCCATTTGGAGTCGAGTACTCGTGGCAAGAGCATGGTTTCGGGTTGATTTTGAGCCGGTTTGAGGTAAGTGGCTTGTCTAACCTTGTGTGGGAGACCTTCCCCTTAGGATTGATATATTTGGTAATTGAAATACCTTGTACGTGAGGTGACGAGTGCGTACTTGTGCTAATGGTTGGAAATCCGATTTTCTTTAAGTAATTACTAGTATGTTTCCTTTTCTGTTTTTATTACTTGCACTATTAAGCCTGTTGTTAGCTTAGGAAAGCATGTCTAAGTGACTTAATTGCTTTATTTGTTCAACCTGCCTTACTTGAATTCTGTGCAGCATGCTAGACTAGAATCATTTGTTGCCTTAATATGTAATATTGTCATTTCTATATATTTTCCTGTTGTTGCTATGTATTTATTTTGGGTCTACGGATGTGGGATTCCGGTAGTTTTCCCCTTGTCTGTTTATTTTGGGACTACGAATGTGGGATTCCGATAGATCCCGCTGCACAGTTATATGGAGCTACGGGAATGCACCCAGTAGATTCCCCCAGTACTAGGTATTTATATTTGGGACTACGGAACGGGATTCCGGTAATTCCCCACGCACTATGAGTTGGACTACGGGACGAGATCCCGGGAGATCCATTGTATATGTACACATGAGAGTACAGGACGGTATCCTGGGAGATCCCCAATCATTATTATTGGTGGTGAGCTGTATTTCCTTTTCGTGTTTACCTTGTTTTTGTATAGTTGTTGTTGTCCTGTACATCCTGTGTTATTTTATTGTTGTACTTATTTATACTGTTTTGTTTTATACTGTTGATCTTTATATTTTATTTAATCTCAGTAGGGCCTGACCTTCCTCGTCACTACCCAACCGAGGTTAGGCTTGACACTTACTGAGTACCGCTGTGGTGTACTCATGTCCTTTCTACATATGTTTTTCATGTGCAGATCCAGGTACCGCTACTCAGGCCTACCATCCTTGAGGGAGGCGACTGCTCTAGAGACTTCGAGATACATCTGCCGCATCCGCAGACCGAAAAGTCCCTTTCTATTCTAGCTGTTAAACATTGCCCTTCTGTATTTTTCTTTCTTGTTAGATATTCTGGAGTTAGACTGTTAGTTATTCTAAAGGCTTATATTTCCGTGAGTTTTCGGGTTTTGGGATAGTGTACTGGTTTTGAGATTGTTGTGTTGTATATACCGAGCGGTATTATAACTATTGTTCCATTCAGTTATTTTAGCTTTTGATTATTTCTTCCACAAGTTTTGTTTATGTTCTGTATTTGTTAGGCTTACCTAGTCGTAGAAACTAGGTGTCATCACGGCAGTTCACGGAGGGCGAACTGGGGTCGTGACAGATGGTCCCAGTGACAAAGCGGTCTCTGGTAAAGACCAGGCTGCTTAGGTGCCCGTACATTTTTCTTTGTGTTTGCTCTTTTGTAATTCTTATTGAGGCCGTTTGGATTTTGTAAAGATTGCTTTATATATATATATATATATATATATATATATATATATATATATATATATATATATTTCCCTTGACAATTTTTAAGCTCGTTTCCTTTTGCTCTTTTATGATTGCAAAGATATCGAATGTCTTAGCATCTAATGATTAAGTCTTATTCGGAGGTTCGAACAAGCCTCGTTTTGTGATATTATTTTGCTTAAGACTCATTGGGAGGGGCTCGGTATGACCGGAGGCTTTCCCCAAAGTACTTAGAATATTTTAGATTTCAATTTGCCAAGGGTAGCCTTTTGAACCGGTTTAGAAATTTTGAAGGCCTTATGTTTTGGTTACGGGTCTCGGACGTCTCTGAGCTATTCTAGGATGGCCGTAGCCTTTTGTATTCGAGTGCTGCCTAATGGGATTATTACCCCGAGTAGTCCGGGCTTACCCAAGACAAACGTCCCCAAATGGGGATGGCCGTAGCCTTTAAAGTTCGGGCATTGCCTAATAGGTTTTGTGCCCACGGGCTTCGTTATCCCGGGCCATGCGAGCCTGCCTTGGACGATAGTCCCCGAGTGAGGTGGCCCTTGGTCTCGATGTCTCTAGGGGACCAAATGTAAAAAAGAAAAAAAAAATTATCCGCAAGGTAGAAACTTCCTTTCATTTCTGTGCGTAATATACAAGGTTACACATATGTACAAGCTTTGTGTCAGGGCTCTGGTGGTCTATGTGGGCACAATTCATTTGATCGTTTGGCCCTTATAGTAAATCCTATCGACCGAGCCTAGACTTTTCAAGCATAAAATTTCTTTTCTTGCTAAGATCATTATCCAAGGGTGATGCCCCCCCCCCAGTATTTGAGGCCAATCACAGAGAAGCCTCGGATACTGTTGATGTAATCCTTGACACCGATTCATAACCGGTCTTCGATTCTACGTTAGCACGATCCGCTGTTACCTCGGTAAAAATCTTGCCAGAAAACCCATTTGGGACAAACCGGTTCAAGGGAAAAAGAGTGCAACGCGTGCTTTCAGGCCTAAAAATTGCATTGTTTCTTGAATATTACTTGCAAATATTATTTCAATATGTAAAGAAAACTAATATATAGGGTTGGACCTCAGCAGTAGTATCGTTTTAAGTGAGTTACGTTCCAGTTGTTTGGTAGTCGCTCACCGTTCATCTCTTTGAGTTTGTATGATCCTTTGTCGGTAATCTCGATAATTCGATATGGACCTTCCCAATTTGGTCCCAACTTTCCCTCGTTCGGCTTCCGGGTACTCAATGTCACCTTTCTTAGTACCAAGTCCTTGATATTTAACTGTCGAAAGTTGGCTCTCCGATTGTAATGCTTTTCGATCCGTTGCTTTTGGGCGGCCAACCGGAAGAGGGCGGCCTCGCGCCTTTCGTCTAACAATTCCAGGCTCGTATTCATGGCCTCATCATTTGACCCTTCGGTCACATATCGGAACCTGAGACTTAGTACTCCTACTTCAACCGGTTTTAGGGCTTCGGTGCTGTAAACCAACGAGAACGGGGTAGCCTTGGTACTGGATTTCAAAGTCGTATGATATGCCCATAAGACTTCGGGCAAGATTTCCTTCCATTTTCCTTCGGCTTCGATCAACCTCTTTTTGAGGTTTTAGAGTATAGTTTTGTTCGTGGACACTGCTTGCCCGTTTCCACTAGGGTGATAGATGTCAGTAGGATCCTTTTAATCTTATGGTCCTCGAAAAACTTGCTCACTTTGCTGCCGAGGAACTATTTCCCATTGTCGCACACGATCCCGGTGGGCATTTCAAACCGGCATATTATGTGGTCCTAGATGAAATCAATAACCTCCTACTCCATGACCTTCTCAAATGCCTAGGCTTCCACCCATTTAGAAAAATAATCAGTCATAAATAATATAAATTGGGCCTTACCGAGGGCCAATGGCAGGGGTCGACAATATCTATCCCCCACTTCATGAACGGCCAGGGTGATAAGACCGAATGCAGCAGTTCCCCAGGCTGATGAATCATCGGATCATATCTCTAACACCCGTCGCATTTTTGTACGAATTCCTATGTGTCTTTTTCCATGTCGATCCAGTAGTAGACATCTCTGATTACTCTCCGAACTAATGATTTGGCACATGAATTGATAAAAACTAGGTCGGGAATCCAAATTAGAGTAAGAATTTGAAAAGTAAATGCGGAAGCAATAACAACAAGGAATTGAACAACTAGAATTAAAGAGATGAAAATAAGGATATGGGAAGAATTCAAGGAAAGAATTCCAAGAACTTCCAAGAACGCAAGTTCTATAGCCTTGACAAGATCAAAGTAACAACATCATGATTTATGGAAGAAATCATACGCCTTTACTTAAAAAGCAAATCAAAACAATAGATTCGGATCTTGACCACTTTACGAGTAACTTGAGACAACAATTAATAACTAGTATTAATCGCCTTCTAAGAATACCACAAAGGAATCAAATATATCATAAAAGAGAAGTAATCTTACTACCTTGAACTAAGAACTAATAAAGGTTGAAAGATAAATCTCAAACCACAAGTAACAAAGGTTCAAAAGAACTCTCAAAGTATGATATACTTAATCAATAAATGTAGTGTCTTATGAATGAGAGAACTCCTTATTTATAGGAGTTAAAAGCACTTAAAATAATGTAGGGGGTTGCTAAAAAGTCATCTAAATTAGGTAGGGGGCTGCTAGGGGTCACAATAGTCATCAAACTTAGGTACATGGCTCCTAAGGGGTAACAAAAGCCATCAAAATTAAGTGGGGGGCGGCCAAATCCTTTTGGGGCAGATTTGGGCCTTAAAACTATTAGTTTGGGCCATTGGTTTGGACTCCAATTGGGCTCCTTTTGAAACACCCCCTTTTGGACCTCTTTTAAGGTCATTTTGAGCCCTATTGGTGGACTTCAAGGGCTGATTTGGTAACCCAATCTTCCTCTTCTTGGACTTCAATTTGGACTACCAAATAATTGTAAAACTTGGACAATTCATCTCCTTTGGGCTTGAGCTCTTCCTCTACAATTAAAAGCTTTTTTATTTGTCATTGAAGTCTAGCAACCTTAGTTTGCAACTCTTTAGCTTGAGATCTTGTATATGGCCTTGGAGCTTCCAAAACTCTATCCTTGTCCTTGATGCTATCACCTAGCCAATTCACATCCTTTATCCTTGAGCTCTTCCTCCCAATTAATAACTTCTTCATTTGCACTTGAAGTCTAATGATCTTGTTTTGTAATTCTTTAGCTTGACATCTTATTAAAGGCCATCTTTGATATTCAAAAGCTTCATCCCTGTCCTTGAATAGAGTTGAGCTTCCTAGGATGCTATCATTCCCCTCTTCTTGAAGAAAATTCGTCCTCGAATTTCGACCTTGCAAGAAAAAGAAAACACGCACTAGTAAATGGTATCCACTAATCTGAAAAAAATAGTAGGAATAAAATAAGATTGTGACAATGTGTCCATTTAACCCAATCAATCCTAATAGGTATAAATACTCCCTTATAAAGCATATGGACATCATCATCCCAATAAAATTTATGTCTGCCTAGATTAATACAATAAAAACCTCTCTTAGATGCACCATGCAATGGAACTTGCAATTCGATCTTGTCAGTACGGCAGTCCATGAGTATACATGACAAATAAATTATAAAAGAGTGACTACACATCCATTTAATATAAGTACCTTTACCACATTTATCAAACAAGATACATTCATGATATAGACTACTAACTACAATTACAAATCTCATGGATTCCTCTACATGAAAGAGTATTTGATCACCAGTATTACAACAATCATGCATATCCTCTTTACTAGAAACAAATACTTTTACAAGCTTACAATGAACATGACTTGAAGAATGACTCCCCATCACATAACAAAGATCACATTCTAACACTTTAGCACATGAAAACTCATTAGCCACTTGAATAAGATAAGAAGAAATATTTAACTCATTCGCAAGCCTCTTCTCAGAAATTACATGCCTCTTTCCACCAAGTTGGAATAAGTAATCATCTATGTCATACACAATTTCAAAAGGAAGCGAATTACTCTTACACATTAACTTAGATATTATAGTTAATGACTTGATGTGCATCAAAATATCATCATCTACAAAAATTATAAAGTCACCAATATAAGAAATAAGAGTGTAATTCATTACCTCCAAAAATATCTTAGGTGTTCTAGAAAGACCAAGAATGCAAATAAACCAATTATACATACCATACTTGGACTTATTTACCAATGGAACATCATCACCTTGTATTGTTTTATTTAATGGCTCCACCTTAGCAATGCTTTTAGGCAACTCCATGTCATAACCCTATAAATAAGAATCGAAATAGTCAAAAGGTTTAATAACAAAGAATTTAATGAAGCTTTTGTCTTCCACCATCCAGCAAGAAATGATATTGCCGAATTTATGTTGGAATCCAATTGGATATTTTGCCACCATCTCTTGCGCCTAACCACTCCTTTCAAAAGGTATTTCATCACGTGGTTGCACAAAATCACAAGAACTAAAACAAGAAAGAGTTAATGGGTTAGGGAGTAAAGAAACTTTTTTCTTGCTTACTCTTTCTTTGGCTTTTATCGCAAGACTAATGTTTTCCTCACCCTTAGCCTCTTTTCTCTCACTAAAGAGTTCTTTTCCTTCACTCAATCTCTTTTGTTTTTCTCTCTCTACCTCACAGGTTTTATTTCTCTTATTGCTTTCTCTCTTTTCTTTTTTCTCAAGATCATTGTTTACCTCACTTGACATCCCACTCTTTTTACTCAAGACAACCTCTCTTTTTTCCTCTCTTGGAATGTAAACATGCACTCCCTTACTCCTCTCATTCTTTTCTCTCTCTTATTTTTCCATATTCTCTTTAACAATCTTTTCATCTGCACAAATTTGTGAGGTAGTCAAAGGTCCAAGACTGAGTTTCTTCCCATTAACCTCAAAAGAGTATCTATTTTTTTCGATACTATATGAAGCACTTCTATAGATATTCCATGGCCTTCCCAACAAGATATGAAAACGATTCATGGACATCACACTAAATCACATCCTCATACCTTCCATTAGAGAATGGTAATAACACTCTTTTATCAACCTTTACTCCTTTCAACATGTAGGGATCAATATGTTCAACACAAGGCAAGTTCAATTTCTCATCCATATAAGTGTTAATTAAGTTATAGTTAAATGCTTTGTCAATTCTAAGGGTATAAATTGTAGACATCACTTAAGCTCTTGTTTGAAAAATAACTTTACCATTGTCTTCTTTCCATTCGATATATTGTAATATCAACCTTTCAAGTTGTTGAGTCATAGATCTACTCCTTCCACTGCAACTATTTATTTGAGATATCTTGACATAGATTAAATGAAATATGTATCTCTCAAATTTGGCTTCTTTGTTTTTTTTTCAATTGTTCTCTCACACACTTTACCCTTTTTTTTCTCTCGAAATAACCTTTGACCAAAATACTTTGTAGATTTATAGTTAAACCAACTCGTATGAAGTTCTTAGTAGTAAAATTTAGATTTTTGGGGAACTAATGAAAGAAAAAACAAATCCTAGAACTATTAGGCTCTGTTGAAACATGACGCGAACAAAAAGGAAAGGATTATTTATTTAGATTAGAAAGAGTAAGAAAATATAGGATCCACTCTTCTTGTTTCTTTTGTTAATTTTTGGTAACAAATTAGATACAAAAGAAATATCCCGGAGAGCACGCAATTCTATTTTTTGTTCTAAAAACTGATTTTCGTTTTTTTTAATTTTTTTTTCTTTTCTTTTCTTTGCTCTTAGTATTCAAGAAATCCCAAGACTTACCAAGAACGAAATCTTGATAAAACCGCTCTGATACCACTTGATAATAACTAGGTCGGGAATCCAAATTAGAGTAAGAATTTGAAAAGTAAATGCGAAAGCAATAACAACAAGGAATTGAACAACTAGAATTAAAGAGATAAAAATAAAGGATATGGGAAGAATTCAAGAAAAGAATTTCAATGACTTCCAAGAACGCAAGTTCTATAGCCTTGACAAGATCAAAGTAACAACGTCTTGATTTATGGAAGAAATCAAACGCCTTTACTTAAAAAGCAAATCAAAACAATAGATTCGGATCTTGACCACTTTACGAGTAACTTAAGACAACAATTAATAAGTAGTATTAATTGCCTTCTAAGAATACCACAAAGGAATCAAAGATATCATAAAAGAGAAGTAATCTTACTACCTTGAACTAAGAACTAGTAAAGGTTGAAAGATAAATCTCAAAGCACAAGTAATAAAGTTCAAAAGAACTCTCAAAGTATGATATACTTAATCAATAAATGTAGTGTCTTATGAATGAGAGAACTCCTTATTTATAGGAGTTAAAAGTACTTAAAATAATGTAGGGGGTTGCTAAAAAGTCATCTAAATTAGGTAGGGGGCTGCTAGGGGTCACAATAGCCATCAAACTTAGGTAGGTGGCTCCTAAGGGGTAACAAACGCCATCAAAATTAAGTGGGGGGCGGCCAAATCCTTTTGGGGAATATTTGGGCCTTAAAACTATTAGTTTGGGCCATTGGTTTGGACTCCAATTGGGCTCCTTTTGAAACACCCCCTTTTGGACCTCTTTTAAGGTCATTTTGAGCCCTATTGGTGGACTTCAAGGGCTGATTTGGTAACCCAATCTTCCTCCTCTTGGACTTCAATTTGGACTACCAAATAATTGTAAAACTTGGACAATTCATCTCCTTTGGGCTTGAGCTCTTCCTCTACAATTAAAAGCTTCTTTATTTGCCATTGAAGTCTAGCAACCTTAGTTTGCAACTCTTTAGCTTGAGATCTTGTATATGGCCTTGGAGCTTCCAAAACTCTATCCTTGTCCTTGATGTTATCACCTAGCCAATTCACATTCTTTATCGTTGAGCTCTTCCTCCCAATTAATAACTTCTTCATTTGCACTTGAAGTCTAATGATCTTGTTTTGTAATTCTTTAGCTTGACATCTTATTAAAGGCCATCTTTGAGATTCAAAAGCTTCATCCCTATCCTTGAATAGAGTTGAGCTTCCTAGGATGCTATCATTCCCCTCTTCTTGAAGAAAATTCGTCCTCGAATTTCGACCTTGCAAGAAAAAGAAAACACGCACTAGTAAATGGTATCCACTAATCTGAAAAAATAGTAGGAATAAAATAAGATAGTGACAATGTGTCCATTTAACCCAATCAATCCTAATAGGTATAAATACTCCCTTATAAAGCATATGGACATCATCATCCCAATAAAATTTATGTCTGCCTAGATTAATACAATAAAAACCTCTCTTAGATGCATCATGCAATGGAATTTGCAATTCGATCTTGTCAGTACGGCAGTGCATGAGTATACATGATAAATAAATTATAAAAGAGTGACTACACATCCATTTAATATAAGTACCTTTACCACATTTATCAAACAAGATACATTCATGATATAGACTACTAACTACAATTACAAATCTCATGGATTCCTCTACATAAAAGAGTATTTGATCACCAGTATTACAACAATCATGCATATCCTCTTTACTAGAAACAAATACTTTTACAAGCTTACAGTGAACATGACTTGAAGAATGATTCCCCATCACATAACAAAGATCACATTCTAACACTTTAGCACATGAAAACTCATTAGCCACTTGAATAAGATAAGAAGAAATATTTAACTCATTCGCAAGCCTCTTCTCAGAAATTACATGCCTCTTTCCACCAAGTTGGAATAAGTAATCATCTATGTCATACACAATTTCAAAAGGAAGCGAATTACTCTTACACATTAACTTAGATATTATAGTTAATGACTTGATGTGCATCAAAATATCATCATCTACAAAAATTATAAAGTCACCAATATAAGAAATAAGAGTGTAATTCATTACCTTCAAAATACCTTAGGTTTTCTAGAAAGACCAAGAATGCAAATAAACCAATTATACATACCATACTTGGACTTATTTACCAATGGAACATCATCACCTTGTATTGTTTTATGCAATGGCTCCACCTTAGCAATGCTTTTAGGCAACTCCATGTCATAACCCTGTAAATAAGAATCAAAATAATCAAAAGGTTTAATAACAAAGAATTTAATGAAGCTTTTGTCTTCCACCATCCAGCAAGAAATGATATTGCCGAATTTATGTTGGAATCCAATTAGATCTTTTGTCACCATCTCTTGTGCCTCACCACTCCTTTCAAAAGGTATTTCATCATGTGGCTGCATAAAATCACAAGAACTAAAACAAGAAAGAGGTAATGGGTTAGGAAGTAAAGAAACTTTTTTCTTGCTTACTCTCTCTTTGGCTTTTATTGCAAGACTAATGTTTTCCTCACCCTTAGCCTCTTTTCTCTCACTAAAGAGTTCTTTTCCTTCACTCAATTTCTTTTGTTTTTCTCTCTCTACCTCACAGGCTTTATTTCTCTTATTGCTTTCTCTCTTTTCTTTTTTCTCAAGATCATTGCTTACCTCACTTGACATCCCACTCTTTTTACTCAAGACAACCTCTCCTTTTTCCTCTCTTGGAATGTCAACATGCACTCCCTTACTCCTCTCATTCTTTTCTCTCTCTTATTTTTCCATATTCTCTTTAACAATCTTTTCATCTGCACAAATTTGTGAGGTAGTCAAAGGTCCAAGACTGAGTTTCTTCCCATTAACCTCAAAAGAGTATCTATTTTTTTCGATACTATATGAAGCACTTCTATAGATATTCCATGGCCTTCCCAACAAGATATGAAAACGATTCATGGGAATGACATCACACCAAATCACATCCTCATACCTTCCAATAGAGAATGGTAATAACACTCTTTTATCTACCTTTACTCCTTTCAACATGTAGGGATCAATATGTTCAACACAAGGCAAGTTCAATTTCTCAACCATATAAGTGCTAATTAAGTTATAGTTAAATGCTTTGTCAATTCTAAGGGTATAAATTGTAGACATCACTTTAGCTCTTGTTTGAAAAATAACTTTACCATTGTCTTCTTTCCATTCGATATATTGTAATATCGACCTTTCAAGTTGTTGAGTCATAGATCTACTCCTTCCACTGCAACTACCTATTTGAGATATCTTGACATAGATTAAATGAAATATGTATCTCTCAAATTTGGCTTCTTTGTTTTTTTTTCAATTGTTCTCTCACACACTTTACCCTTCTTTTTTTTCTCTCGAAATAACCTTTGAACAAAATACTTTGTAGATTTATAGTTAAACCAACTCGTATGAAGTTCTTAGTAGTAAAATTCAGATTTTTGGGGAACTAATGAAAGAAAAAATAAATCCTAGAACTATTAGGCTCGGTTGAAACATGACGCGAACAAAAAGGAAAGGATTATATGTTTAGATTAGAAAGAGTAAGAAAATCTAGGATCCCCTCTTCTTGTTTCTTTTGTTAATTTTTGGTAACAAATTAGATACAAAAGAAATATCCCGGAGAGCATGTAATTCTATTTTTTGTTCTAAAAACTGATTTTCGTTTTTTTTAAAAAAAAAATTCTTTCTTTTCTTTTCTTTGGTCTTAGTATTCAAGAAATCCCAAGACTTACCAAGAACGAAATATTGATAAAACCGTTGTGATACCACTTGATAACAACTAGGTCGGGAATCCAAATTAGAGTAAGAATTTGAAAAATAAATGCGGAAGCAATAACAACAAGGAATTGAACAACTAGAATTAAAGAGATGAAAAAAAGGATATGGGAAGAATTCAAGGAAAGAATTCCAAGAACTTCCAAGAACGCAAGTTCTATAGCCTTGACAAGATCAAAGTAACAACGTCTTGATTTATAGAAGAAATCAAACGCCTTTACTTAAAAAGCAAATCAAAATAATAGATTCGGATCTTGACCACTTTACGAGTAACTTGAGACAATAATTAATAACTAGTATTAATCGCCTTCTAAGAATACCACAAAGGAATCAAAGATATCATAAAAGAGAAGTAATCTTACTACCTTGAACTAAGAACTAGTAAAGGTTGAAAGATAAATCTCAAAGCACAAGTAACAAAGGTTCAAAAGAACTCTCAAAGTATGATATACTTAATCAATAAATGTAGTGTCTTATGAATGAGAAGAACTCCTTATTTATAGGAGTTAAAAGCACTTAAAATAATGTAGGGGGTTGCTAAAAAGTCATCTAAATTAGGTAGGGGGCTGCTAGGGGTCACAATAGCCATCAAACTTAGGTAGGTGGATCCTAAGGGGTAACAAAAGCCATCAAAATTAAGTGGGAGGTGGCCAAATCCTTTTGGGGCAGATTTGGGCCTTAAAACTATTAGTTTGGGCCATTGGTTTGGACTCCAATTGGGCTCCTTTTGAAACACCCCCTTTTGGACCTCTTTTAAGGTCATGTTGAGCCCTATTGGTGGACTTCAAGGGCTGATTTGGTAACCCAATCTTCCTCCTCTTGGACTTTAATTTGGACTACCAAATAATTGTAAAACTTGGACAATTCATCTCCTTTGGGCTTGAGCTCTTCCTCTACAATTAAAAGCTTCTTTATTTGTCATTGAAGCCTAGCAACCTTAGTTTGCAACTCTTTAGCTTGAGATCTTGTATATGGCCTTGGAGCTTCCAAAACTATATCCTTGTCCTTGATGCTATCACCTAGCCAATTCACATCCTTTATCCTTGAGCTCTTCCTCCCAATTAATAACTTCTTCATTTGCACTTGAAGTCTAATGATCTTGTTTTGGAATTCTTTAGCTTGACATCTTCCCATATCCTTTATTTTCATCTCTTTAGTTCTAGTTGTTCAATTCCTTGTTGTTATTGCTTCCGCATTTACTTTTCAAATTCTTACTCTAATTTGGATTCCCAACCTAGTTGTTATCACGAATGATTTCTACTGGTGCCTTCGTGGACTTACCTCATAACATACTCGGTATCCCCCGGTCCTAGACATGTTGCGAGTGGGCCATCAAATGTTCTCATGAATAGGGTACCGTCTTCGGACAAGCTGAACCGAGACGCCTTTGTGCACAGAGCCCTCGACTATTTAGGATCCGAGGGAAATTTTTTGGTCTTTAGATGCTCCATATATTTGTTCTCCAGTCCCAGGTTAAGCTTGTAGAGTTTATCTCGGCACGACCTTCTTACACTACCGATATCATGAGTTGCACGACTGTTCTCGATTGAACTCATCGCCATCGACCGACAATCCAAAGTTAGCAAGAGCATTGGCCTTTCTATTTTGATCCCGAGTTACTTGTTGCAAAGTCCATTCCTTTAACCGATGTAGCATTACCTGCAGTTTATCCA